>NC_061812.1:14427313-14760646 GCF_021462225.1 Girardinichthys multiradiatus | reverse complement strand
GTATGTCTATATGATAGTACTACATACCAAAATTAAACTTCCCCAACCCTTATGTAATCACTCCCAAACTCAGCTTTAAACCTGGATACATATTTTAAATAACTACTTAACTAGATCAAATTGTATGTTTGCTTGTGATTGTCCAGTTAGCATGTGTGTTAGCATTTATGACTGTATTCCAAATACTGTTATGCCTGCGACATTTAAAATCAATATAATCATTTAACACTCAGCAGGAGAATTATCCACTTTCATCATATTGCAGGCTGTTCATGAAAGGTTACCACACACGACATCTGTCTGGCTCAATATATTTAATTAAAGTTTTGTAATTCACAATAACTGCTGTTCAGTAGCAGCGCATTTGGAGTGACAGATGTGTTGAGTGCTTCCCTAACAGTATTTATTACTAATAGTATTTGCCCAATGCTATTTAGGGCACGTGTACAGTACAGATGGGGGTCAACACAGGTGGCTCTGTGTGTGATTAGATAAATGTTCAACCGCATGTTGATGTTCAACACATTTTAACACGGTCTATGCTGATCCGCCAAGGCCTCACTGTTCCACTGGAGCAGAGAAGTAGACCACAGCTTTGAACTGCTGAAATGAGTACAGAAGAATTCAACACAACAACAGATGTGAATAAATTGTAAATCACCATAATTGTGTTCCAGGAGGCCCAGAGAAATAGATGATGTCATTAGAGGCACAGCCGGTGCCTGGTTCCAGAAAAGTATCTCAGGTGGAATGTACTGCAGTCCCACTATTCCCCTGTCGTAAGGTAATGTAGAGTCCAATATCAGCTCTATACTCATGAGGGGGAGGATGCTTTCTTATTGAATAATTGAGTCCTAAATAAAGAGACCAATGTTTTTACTTTATACAACAGCGTGGCCTCATTGGCTCTCAGACTCCTTTCAAAAGCTGTATTTGTACACATTTTATAAAATCTGTGCTTTCTTTTACAGTCTGTCTCTGACTGCTAGTCACACAAACCCAGACATTCTTGGGGGATAATTGTCTTCCTAAATAATTAGGCTATGGTGTTTCTCTTGCTTATAGTTTCTCCACCATTGAGTTACACATGCTTTAGGTCATTGATAGGGTTGTGCTTTAAAAGACAAACTGAGGTTACTTGGAGTTTAAAGGAATACAGACTCATCTGTTTCTCTTGAATGTCCAAAAAGTTAAAACACAAAAGTTTCAACATTAAGTTTTAGAGAAAGTCAAACTGCAAGAATGGACCAGTCAATCTATACACCTGAAAATATATGGAAAGAAGAGAAAAGTGCATAGTAAGGACTCATAGATTAATTTAATTTGTGCGTTACAGACATGCCTTCAATCGGTAAAGTACCTGGTCTTCTTATCCCAGCAAGATTTCTAGGTTTGTCAAGCTTCTCATGAGGATGTCCAGTGTGGAAGAATGGAATGAAACCCACCTGTGAGCTTTTGATTCTTCAGAGATTGCCTACTAAACGTAGTCTCGTGAGCTATGACTGGAAATGGTGGTTAAAAGTTTGTTCATTTACTTGACCAAAATGGTGGACGATCCAACAACAGTGTTTTGGACGAATAGGTCAAAATAACACCCGAGCAATGCGTGTGACTAGTTTCTCAATACAGGGACGCCTTGACATTTTTATTAACAACAAAGTATTTTCCACAATTTATTTATTAAATATCTGCAATTCAGTTCTTATTCCCTGTGCCATTCTATTTCATAACACAAACCTTCATTTATGGACTAAAAGCTCTCATGTTCCATCACATGTAATAGAGAATGCAGTGCTATCTTTATGCATCCCAGTAGATCTCTCCAAAGCCCTGTAGAGACAACTTGCTGAGTGTCATTTTGGTTGCATTTAAAATCAAAGGCGATGTGAGACCAAGGGCGTGCTGGGATACTAAGTGGCTGGAGCAAGCCTGCCAGAGGCTGATTAGAGGACTTGTTTCGGGCACATGTTGCACAAGCTTTGACATACTCGGTAACATCCTTAAGCTACAATGGCCACCAGAATCTCTTGGAGATTAAACCCACTGTCCGACTGGCACCAGGATGACCAGATAGTTTGGTCAAATGAAACCAGTGAATTAGTCGTGCCCTGACAGAGGAGGGAACATAAGTACGATTAGGAGGACCAGTCTTAGGATCAAGTTCATGAAGTAGGGCTTGCTGCATTACATTCTCAATCTCCCACGTTAACGAGCCAACTATGCAGCTGGGGGGTAAGATGGGAGCCGGTTGCTCTTCAGTGTCGTTGGGACAAAACTGACGGGAAAGGGGATCTGGTTTCTGGTTCTTAGAGCCTGTCTGAGAGCCTGAGATGCAGACGTTAAACTGGGAAAAGAAAAGGGACCAACGGGACTGGCAGGAATTGAGCCGTTTAGCTGATTGCAGGTAAGATACATTTTTGAGATCAGTCCATACCAGAAAAGGATGCTCAGCTTCCTCCAGCCAATGTCGCCACTCCTCCAGCGCTAGTTTGATGGCTAGCAGCTCTCTGTCCCCCACATTATAGTTTCGCGCCGCATTAGTTAGTCTGCGGGAAAAAGAAGCACAAGGATGAAGCCGGTCATCAAGGTCAGAGTTTTGTGAGAGTACAGCTCCAACCCCCATATGTGAGGCATCAACCTCCAACGTAAACTGTTTGTCTGGGTTAGGGTGGACCAGTATGGGTGCTTGAGAGAATTTTCGTTTCAACTGATGAAAGGCTCGATCAGCTTCCGGATTCCACTTAAACTGGACCTTAGAAGAAGTTAGTGCAGTCAGGGGAACAGCTGTTTGGCTGTAGTTGCGGATAAACCTCCGATAGAAATTTGCAAATCCTAGAAATCTCTGGAGCTGTTTGCGAGAATTAGGAAGTGGCCAATCCAGGCCGGCCTTGATTTTGTCTCGGTCGGAGCGAATCTGTCCACCCTCTAGAATAAATCCCAGGAAGGTGACTGAATCCTTATGAAACTCACATTTCTCCATTTTAATGAATAGTCGGTTCTCCAAAAGACGTTGTAGAACTAAGCGGACATGATGGCGATGTTCAGTGATGTCCTTAGAGTAAATAATGATGTCATCTAAATACACAAACACAAAAATGTTCAAAAAATCTCTCAAAACATCATTGACTAGCACCTGGAATACTGCTGGCGCATTGCTGAGTCCAAAAGGCATAACAAGGTACTCAAAGTGCCCTAAATGCATCTTAAATGCAGTTTTCCACTCATACCCCTTGCGAATATGGACGAGGTGATAAGCATTGCGTAAATCCAATTTGGTGAAAACAGTGGAACCATGTACTGGTTCAAAGGCAGAAGAGAGTAAATGTAAAGGATATTTATTTTTAACAGTTATTTGATTAAGTCCGCGGTAATCTATACAAGGACGTAATGATCCATCCTTTTTCGCAACAAAGAAAAAAACAGCACCTAGTGGAGAGGATGTTGGACGGATGATACCAGCTGCCAGAGATTCAGAGATATATGTTTCCATAGTGGCTCATTCAGGATTTGAAATGTTGTATAGGCGACTTGAAGGTAAAGGTGCTCCAGGAAGAAGATCTATTGCGCAGTCATAGGGCCGGTGAGGAGGCAGAGACAAGGCCCTAGACTTACTGAACATCATCCTCAGGTCATGATACTCAGTGGGGACTTGAGTGAGATCTGAAGGTTCCTCCTCCTTGCGTTCCGAAACAGAGACGTTAGGTGAGACAGCTGACTGTAAACAAACAGACAAGCATTTAGATGACCAGAATTCAACACGGACTTCGGTCCAGTTAAGATGCGGATTATGAATATGTAACCAGTGAAGGCTTCGAACCACAGAGCTTTGCGATATGGGAAACACAAGGAGCGTGATAAATTCTCTGTGATTCCCTGATATGACTAGTTCGAGTGGTTTGGTCTGGTGAGTTATGGAGTGAAGGGATCTACCATCCAAAGCCTGGACTTGATGTGACACAGGAAGCGGTTCGGTCTCAATCTGGTATTTGCTGATCAGGGCTTGATCAATTAAATTCTGATCGCTACCAGAATAAATCAGGGCCGAAAAACTGATAAGTTCACTGTTATTCAACAAAGTAGCAGGCAAGGTGAATCTAGGGGTCTTAGAGTTACAAAGCTGGTCCGCCGGCTCCCCCTTTACAGTCGACGGACCCCCCCTTTTGGCTGAAGAGGGCAGGAAAAAACTAAATGATCTGGTGATCCACAATAAAAACATTGATTTGCTTCTTTTCGATCCTGTCGCTCATCAGGTGTAAGTCTGGTCCTACCTAATTGCATGGGTTCTGGTTCAGGCGAACTGAACGGCTGGGGCGCTGCGAAAGTAGATCTAGATCCAGAGAGTGGTAACTTATTCACTGCGCGCCCAGAGCGGGCCCTTCTCCTTTCTCTCATGCGTGAATCGATACGTATAGCTAAGGCAATAAAGTCATTTGATTTCTTAGGTTCGTCTATCAGAGCTAACTCGTCTTTAACAGCATTATCCAGTGATTGAAAAAATGCGGCTTTAAGTGCCTGCTACAATTTAAGTGCCCTGAAGCTGCTGCTAATGTGCGGAAATCTATTGAAAACTCAGCTAGAGGTTTGTTTTGTTGTTGTAGCGCCACAAACGGCAGGCAATATGTGTCTGATCTGTCTCCTGAGCGAATGTTTGTTTGAACTCTTGAATAAATTCCTCATCGGAACTGATTACTGTCTGTAAACCTGGATTCAGCCCATTGAAGAGCTCTTCCTGTTAATAAACTTAATATGTAAGAAATGTTGACGTCATCATGAGAGAATGATTGAGGTGATCGGTTGAAAACCAGCTTACACTGTAGTAAGAAACCTCCACAGTCTCTGATCTCCCCAGAAAATTTCTCCGGGTTTGGGGAAGTTACATCACGTCCGGAAGGTAGTTGTTGAGTCGGTGGAGGTTCAGTAGCGCAGGCGAAGGGGAGTCCTTGGTACCGAGAACATGCTGTAAGAGAGCGGAAATCTGTTCAAGGTGTTGATTTTTTTGTCTTTGTTGTTCATGAAGAGATCGGAGAGATGAACCTTGAGCCTGAATTTGGTGACTATGTTCAGTTCGGGTTCTTTTCAGTGTTTCTGCTGGGTCGGCTTGGCCTGAGTGTTCTGTCATTTTGGTTGCCAATCTGTCCCACATGCAGAAAACACTCAGAGAGAAAATTAAGTTTAATGTGTTTATTTGTTCACAGGTTCGATGGAGGTGGGATCTGGGACTGGAACCTCTCGGCTGCATGGAAGGGTAACAGGTAAGTAGAGGATGATGACAATGGGGATTTTGTGGTGTGAGGTATCTTACAGTTTGTTGCAGGTGCTGGTTCGGGGAGTTATTCCGGGTCTGGTAAGTTTGGTAAGCCTGGTCACTTTGATAACTGATCCTTTTCACAGATCAGAACTTTGATTCGTTGTTTCCTTACTGATTTGGTCCAGTGGTGCCGCTCGCTGGAGGGTGGACAGGTTTCGCTCGGAGAAGCTGAGGTTATGGAGTCCAACGGCTGCCAGCAAAGCCTGTCTGGAAATCTTGGCAATGGAGGTGAGGTCAGGCAGGTTCTTCAAGGAGCTTGAACTGGGTCCAAAACTGAACCTGGAAAATAAGCGAGGACAAGACTGATAAGTCAAAGCTTAGAATAAACATGGGTATCATAAACTTGGGCATTTGAATGTACCACAGAGGCAAAACACTCAGGCTACATATAAACCTCCCAGCTTGATCAAGGAGATGGAGAACACCTGTCCAAACCCAACAGCACACAAGCGACACCTAGAGGCGAAGCAAAGTAAATAGCAGGCACAAAAATACAAGTAGGAACTCTCAGAGCCCGAAACTGAGATTTGATGTTATGGTGCAGTCTTAGTCTATTGTGCCATAAACAGAATACATTAGACTGAAGAACAATCTAGATTACTAAGTTAAACTCTTGACCTGAATCATTTTGGTACCTTTGAAGCCAAAACTCACCAATACTGGATTGAATTGTGGAGCTAAAAATAATATCTGACTTGCAGTGGTATGAGAGAAGATTCAATATTTACCAAATGGGTTTCATTTTAACCACCATGTTACAACCCTCAGGGGTATTACAGGACTCCCACCTTGTCTTCACCTTCAAAACCCTGTGGGAACAACCATCTTTTACAGTATATGGGTAATATCACAGATCTGACTGATGAAAGGCCACACCACAGTGTGAGGTATTTAAATTCACCACACTAATCTAGTGTGGGGCGACTGACTGATGAAGTAGCCTATGGCTTCTCACAGGACTTATGAATAATTTAACCGTGGGTCATGTTTAATAGGTTCTATTATAGAAAAGGCAGAGAGGTACTACTTATGATCCTCCACATTTGGTTACAAAGCTTAAGCCTCATATGTGACATTATTTTTTATATTTTAACAAAAAAAATTTATATATCTATCTATCCGCCTGCCTGCCTGTCTATTCAGTGTTGTATAAACTACATGGAACAACATATGTCATGTCGAGTAGAAGTTTGGTATATTGTGTGCATTCTATATTTTGTTCATTAAAAACTGAGAAAAGATAAGGTGTGAATCAGAGGTAGCTCTGAGCAATGCACTGCCATAGACATTTTATCAAATGGAAGAAAATCCTTCAGGGAAGAGTGATTTGGCAGTTTGAAGTGGAAGCAACAGAGACGGGCTATGAGTTAATTTACGCTTTCAACCACTTAAACTTATTTTTCATCTGATGCATGTCAAGTATAGAGGAGAAAACGGAAACATGACAGTAGAAGGTTATTTTATTTATTTATGAAATACAGACTTTGTGGGGAGGTCACAAAGCTTTTAGATATCTAGATTTTGCAATGCACAATAATAGATTTTATCTTAGTATAACATCAGAAAGGGAAAAGGTACATGCTTGATATTATCCAGTATGTTTTCTCTAAGACTAAGGCAACACTGTATTTTGTGGTTCACTTATTTTGTATTTCACAGTACTGCTTTTCATTTAGCCTATACATATTTATATTATTTAAAAAGTCACAAAACCAAAACACTAAACCTGTTACACTACCATGTAGCCATAAAAAAGACCAGCTGTTAGCAATTTTGCCTGACAGTCAAAGGTTGTGTGTTTAAATCTCAGAAAGAGCGTTAGGGTACTTTCCTGTCACCATTTCTTTTCACCCTTTACACCACAGACTTCACCTACGACAGCTGTCATCTTCAGAAGTTCTCTGACAACTCAGCAATTGTGGGTTAGAGTACCGGTTGGTCATAATGGACTTTGTGGACTTGTGTGAGCGCAACCACCTGTGCTTGAACACCAGTAAGGAGACGGTGATAGACGTCAGGAGAAGAACACGACCTCACTCACCAGTGAAAATCCAGGGGGAAGACATTGAGTCAGTGGACAGTTTTAAGTACTTGGGTGTTTACCATCTGCTTATAACCTTTTTAAAGACTGACGTTAAAACAATATGCGCCATCCATTTAACCTTTCCAAGGTTGCACCCCTTTCCCTAATTTGATAAATCAATTAGCCAAAGGGGGGTTACTGGCAAGGTCCATCAAAGGGCAAACACAAAAACATTCTTGCACACACTCATGCCTAAGTTCAATATAACATCTCCAATTATTCACAAATACATGTGTCCATCATGGTCGGAAGGAGCATGCAAACTCCAGATAGAACCTTCCTTAAGAAACAACCAACTATTCTGTCATATGCACAGGGTTGTATGCAGGTTTGTATATGGGTTCCTGACCTCTTCTGATTCCAAAGTGTGACCGTCAGGTGTGTCCTTGCAGCTGGAGCTCTTCAAGACCAAACAGAAGCAGTTTAAAGTGGAGTGGGTTCCCTGAGGCATATGCTAGATTTTTCGTACTTTCAGTGATAATCAGGCCTCCACTACTTTGTGGTGCATTATTGTCTTATGTTCCAAGCTTACCTCTTTCCTCCTTCCAGAAGGAAACACATTTTTCAATCCACAATCTTTTCTCTGGTTTTCACTTCCTCTGGTTTCCAGTCCTCTGCCTCCTCGTTCCGAGTTGGCTGTAAAACTCACTTCCACTACTCCAACAGCAAGATAATTCACAAAAATTGTATTTAATTCTTTACTATGACATTATGTGAAATGGTTTTAGATGTATTTTACATATACTTAATAAACTAATTCCCCTTTTTCACTGTTTTTTGGAAAGAGGGGCTGTAGAAAATAAAAGATGAATGAGTAAATTATTTAGAACCAATTTACAATTCAGCTTTTAAAGGAAATTGATACCGATCCTAAAATGTTTGTTAAAGTTAAGACTTCCATTAATTAAAGATTAGGTATTATTTTTAAAGGTAAAAACAATCAAAAATGATCTCAACAAACTTCACTTCATAGCTTCAAGGCCAGCTCAAGAATCCCACATAATGGAATAAAATCTGTTTAACAGGATAAGTGCATCGCCTTGCACTATTTCTTTTCATCACGTCACGATGCAGCAGTGATTCATTTTTGTTTGAAAAACATAAAGGTCACAGATGTGTCTCTGTCTGTGCCCCTGTCTAAACTCCCCTGAGGCTTTCATGACACCATGGGTTATATCCAATCCACAGCATTGCTCTTATTTTACTCTGAAACATGATGTTGCAGCACATTTGGGCTGCCCACACAAATGCATATCACCAGAACTGTATCTCTTTTCTGGCACACAGTAATCATGCTTTATTTCACAGTAGTATGTCAGATTCTGAATGAGATGACTCCAACTCTTTTATACAAATTTCACAAAAAAATTCAAATGTTGAAAAGGTCTAGAACAAAGTAGTTTCTAAAAACTGTTGATAGATTTTTGAACCTTGTATTTTCCCGAATAGCATGTAAACAGGAAGGTTCATGGGAAGGCTGACTTTCAGATTATTATTGCCCAACTATATTGGTCAACCATAGTTCAGTCTTTTGCTGTACGTCAGTAAGTGTTTTTTGTAAAACATAATTCATGTATCTTAAATACTGTCCTATTTGATACAGAGTTAAAAAAAAATCTTCCCTCTTTCTATGGAAACATTCTTTAATTAAAAAGCATTGAGAAACCAAACTCTTTCTAAAAGATATACATATATTTTTTTTACTTCTAAGTCCCTTAAAAGATGTTCTGAAACACCACTGGCATTGATCCCAAGATATAAGAGTTTATTTCATGTAAAAAAAGATCATCACATTAAACTAGTTTAGAATACCAACATGCACAAGTTGAGCTAAGGAAATAAACCCCTGCTGAAATCCTCTAAAGCCTCAACTGATCTTGGAGAGAGAGACCTCCTGTGACTTAAAAGTCTTGTCCTTAAAGTCTACTCAGTCCTGCTCCTCTTAGGGAGATAATCTGAGATTTTTACTAGAGACTGGACAGTATAAGCCAAAATACCCTAATTACGTCTGAAAGTACACCTGACCACCACAGAAAAAAAGAAAATACATCTTTTTCTCTGGCTCATGTACCTATGATATTGTACAGGAGTCATGCCAGGAAACCACAGCCTTGCTTGGGGGTTCAGACCTGGGACCTGTTTCCCATATGAAAGAGACAGGGACCACCCTTTATAACCATCTGGTATTTGAAACAGAATGTGTACTCTTGAGAGCAATAAGAGAAGCTCTTTGTGCGTCACATTGAAAAATAATCAAATTGCATTCATCAGACACAATCTCTGGGAATAATACCTCAGAGAATATAATCATGTGAGAATGATATTTTTATGCATTGTTTACATTTGAAAAAAAAAAAATAATAAACCTGTTAATTTGATCCATGTAAGACTCACATATTTATTAAAATTGTAGGTAAGAACATACAGTACAGACCAAAAGTTTGGATACACCTTCTCATTCAAAGAGTTTTCTTTATTTTCATGACTTTGAATATTGTAGCTTCACACTGAAGGCATCGAAACTATGAATTAACACATGCGGTATTATATACTGAACAAAAAAGTGTAAAACAACTGAAAATATGTCTTATATTCTAGGTTCTTCAAAGTAGCCACCTTTTTCTTTGATTACTGATCCGCACACTCTTGGCATTCTGTTGATGAGCTTCAAGAGGTAGTCACCTGAAATGGTTTTCACTTCACAGGTGTGCCCTGTCAGGTTTAATAAGTGGGATTTCAAGCCTTATAAATGGGGTTGGGACCATCAGTTATGATGTGCAGGAGGTGAATACAGTACACAGCTGATAGTCCTACTGAATAGACTGTTAGAATTTGTATTATGCCAAGAAAAAAGCAGCTAAGTAAAGAAAAACACGTGGCCATCATTACTTTAAGAAATGAAGGTCAATCTGTCTGAACAATTGGGAAAACTTTGAAAGTGTCCCCAAGTGTAGTCACAAAAACCATCAAGTGCTACAAAGAAACTGGCTCACATGAGGACCACCCCAGGAAAGGAAGACCAAGAGTCACCTCTGCTGCGGACGATAAGTTCATCCGAGTCACCAGCCTCAGAAATCGCAGGTTAACAGCAGCTCAGATTAGAGAACAGGTCAATGCCACACAGAGTTCTAGCAGCAGACACATCTCTAGAACAACTGTTAAGAGGAGACTGTGTGAATCAGGCCTTCATGGTAAAATACCTGCTAGGAAACCACTGCTGAGGACAGGCAACAAGCAGAAGAGACTTGTTTGGGCTAAAGAACACAAGGAATGGACATTAGACCAGTGGAAATCTGTGCTTTGGTCTGATGAGTCCAAGTTTGAGATCTTTGGTTCCAACCACCATGTCTTTGTGCAGCGCAGAAGAGGTGATCGGATGGACTCTACATGCCTGGTTCCCACCATGAAACATGGAGGAGGAGGTGTGATGGTGTGGGGTTGCTTTGCTGGTGACACTGTTGGGGATTTATTCAAAATTGAAGGCATACTGAACCAGCATGGCTACCACAGCATCTTGCAGCAGCATGCTATTCCATCCGGTTTGCGTTTAGTTGGACCATAATTTATTTTTCAACAGGACAATGACCCCAAACTCACCTCCAGACTGTGTAAGGGCTATTTGACCAAGAAGGAGAGTGATGGGGTGCTGCGCCAGATGACCTGGCCTCCACAGTCACCGGACCTGAACCCAATCGAGATGGTTTGGGGTGAGCTGGACCGCAGAGTGAAGGCAAAGGGGCCAACAAGTGCTAAGCATCTCTGGGAACTCCTTCAAGATTGTTGGAAAACCATTTCAGGTGACTACCTCATGAAGCTCATCAACAGAATGCCAAGAGTGTGTGGAGCAATAATCAAAGCAAAATGTGGCTACTTTGAAGAACCTAGAATATAAGACATATTTTCAGTTGTTTCACACTTTTTTGTTCAGTATATAATTCCACATGTGTTAATTCATAGTTGTGATACCTTCAGTGTGAAGCTACAATATTCTTAGTCATGAAAATAAAGAAAACTCTTTGAATGAGAAGGTGTGCCCAAACGTTTGGTCTATACTGTATATTAAATAAGAAGAGAAAATACCTATTTGTCTATGATCGCATTACATGTCACAATAAGCATGCAAACGTTTTGTTTCGATTTTCATAGTCAATTTAATAAATATTTTCCATGGTTGCCTTTTCAGTTACACCAGAATTAGATCAAATTGGACTAATGGCACATTTTAATTATCAGTGGAGTTAAACAGGTAATGCTACTCCAAACACCACCATATTTTGGCCTGTCTGTACAGTTCTCTGTCTCGGCTGGGTTTAGACTAATATAAATAGTTGTGAATCACACAAAAAAGGTTTACAATAATTTTACTTGGCTTTTATTTTTGTTAGAAGCTGAACAAAGGATAAGGAGAAACATAGCTTAGGACTCATGAAAAAACAATTTTGCTGAAGCAGATAATGACACATTTTGAGGTATTTAGAAAAAAAAACTAAATCCGAATTTTTGCTGACAAAACTTTTGCTTAAACTCAGAGATGTTTACAATGGGCCAGATAAATGTGCTTCTTTTGTAATCTACATAAATTACCTTTTTAAACGTTACACTCTCATCAAAGTGTTCCACTCCTAAGGCTCCATTCTCTTAATTTCAAAAAAGGAAACTGGTATAAGGTGGATTTTCTTAAATCTTAGTCAAATGGAAAAATCCTAAAACACATTTATTTTAATTAGGCCAAGAGCTTTCAAAACCTGTTATTAAAATTGTTCCTTCTTTTATGAACCTGTTCTCTTTAACCGCCATCTTTTCAGCCCTTCATTACACTTCTGAAGAAATTTGGCCTGCCAAAAATAATAAATGAAACATTTTACAACACAGTCTTTTGTTCTGCACTGAACATGTCAGACATTATTGCAGTTCTTACAATTAAACACTTTCTGAGAGGAAAGGATGTTAAGTTGTGGCATTTAAAATATAGCATAGAGCCTAATGCTGGACCTAATCAGTACTAATATTACAGTTATTAATAACTGTATATGGTATGTATGTCTCACCTTCAGTAAAACTGTATCCTTGATTAATACGTTTAGTTTATATGATATTACATGTGTAATTCAGAAAAATAAAATCGTTAACTAATTAATAGTCCCCCTGTGATTAATTGCTATGATGTATTTTTTAATTATGCTGCATCTTTAAAGCCAGAGCTGTATGTTCAGCAGAGAAGATATGAAATAGAAGAGGGAGGCTTACTTTTGCACTTTCTACTACGTCTTGCTGGAACCAGGAGATATTTTCCTGGTTTGTTGAGCAACACTTTTTTCTGTCTACATGTAGAACTAGAATATAAGACTGGCTGCAGCAATGAGATGCAATGTGTTGACCTGAAGGACTTTTAATGTGTTTAGCTACATTAGGATTAAATGCTTTTATTATGACTGAAGTAAAGGACCAGATATTTTCACATTATGATGCAAATCCAGCTAGAAGCTCACAGAGAAGGTTGCTACTGTTTTCTATCACAGCCAGATCATGTAACGTTACCTATAGCTCTGTTGAAAGTCCCTTTGATCTCTATTCCTCATCATGACCCTGAAGATGCTCATTAGAGTGAACCTCCACCTCATGTCTTGCTGGGTGAATAAGTGATTAGCTGTAACTTACAAGTAGCCCATTCTGAGTCAGCATTCAGGTTTTACCGCTATCTTCGCCATGGGTTATACCGCTCTGCTTCCACCTGTTCCTGTACACACACACACACCAGTCTCCCACTCCGTGGTTGGCTCCACAGTTGCTCTGCAATGAGCCCTGTTCGAGTCGCTCAGTGTAACTTTTCGGGTAATGAACGAGGCAGGTCAACGGCCCTGGAGTGAACTGCTGTTATGGACTTCTCCAGAATGGAGTCTGTTTCGGCCTGTGCGCGTAGTTGCGAATTCACGAGGCCGCAGGTGCGCAAATAAGTATTTTTTGTCTTCTACTTTTAACTCAGTGTCAGTTTAGGTGGAGCAGGATGTGATTATATGGAACACAATTGAAAAAAAACTGATTGTTTAAAATAAAAATGTGAAGTCCAATACCATTTTGTGGCTGCATCTTAATACTTCTAAATTTCTTCTATAAAGAGGTCCGGGGCAATTCAGGAAACATCCAGGGCTTCGGCCCCGAAAGCCCAGGTCTAATGACGTGCCTGGTGGGGACCCTAATACATAAACAAATAACCTGATTATACAAATACCAGTGGCGTCCTGTGCTCCAAAGAGTTGTTTTGATATTGCATGACCTTTCATTGAACATTTGGGTTAAATGTTCTTCTGCATGGTTCATTTCTACATAATTTCCTGTATGTCAATGATCCATTGTAAAAAAGGGATAGCAATTCAAAATGAGGCCAGTGTTTTTGGCTGCTCCTCTGTATGTGCTTGATTTGTTTGTTAGTGCTGCTTTTAAATTTAGTCATACAACAAAACAAGTCTCTGTTGGTGTTTGTTTGCCAAACATTGCTGAATCCCAAAACTCCTAGTTGTATTGAATTATGGTGGACATCAAACCCTGTCTCCACTTCTGTCAGGAATTCTGACTTGCCTGTTTTCGGTTCCCAATCTGCTCTCACAGTGAAAGCGCTATAGCCACTAATGGAAAATGAAGCGAATGGATGGTAAAATTGAGGCTCACCTTGAAGCATGGTTATTGACCATTGAATAAACTATTCCTGAGAGGATGTATGCATGATCGTTTTCTGGTCCCTGTTGATTCTTGCCTGGTATCCTCGGTCAGTTTTGGCAAAAACGAGGCTCATCTGACCCATCACCCCTGCCCACGGCGGCTCAATCTGTGCCAGGGAAATCTCTGAAACCTGAGCCGGCTGCACCAGTCTCCCCCAACTTTAGAGCAACCTACTCAGCAGTACCAGGGTTGCTGTGGTGAACACCAGATCTCTGGTAAATAAGAGTTTTATTCTTTGGGATTTATTCAGATCTCATAATCTGAATTTGCTGTGTATCACTGAGACATGGTTCATGGAGTGCCGGTAAAGACAGTGCTCTTTGCGCACTTTTACCAGTGGATCGCTGCTACTTTAACTCGGCATGGATTTCAGGGAAAGGAGGAAGAACAGCAGCTGTCTACAAAAAGGGCTACAAATGTAATCAGTGTCTTTCATAGCCTTCAGTTTCCAGCTTAACATCGTTTGAGGTGAGTTGTACAAACCTGGTTTTATGCGCTGACGACCACCCCCAAATACAATAAGAACTTCATAAATGATTGGTCAGGCTTTCTAACTATGGTAAGCTTCCTATTGTTGGAGATTTCAATATTCAAATGTGTTGTCCTGATAAATCACTAGTAAAGCACATTTTGAGCCTTATTGACTCTTTTATCGTGGTACAGTCAGTAACTTGGTCTACACACAAGCGAGGACACACACTGGATCTTTGTCTGTCTAGTCTCCCTGTGTCTAACATGGACATTTGTGACTCTTGATTTTCAGATTATATGTCTGTTGTATTTGTTGTTGCTTTTAAACAAACTCTAGTTAAACCTTGCGCTCTTGCTAGGCGCTGTCAGATTTCTAAGCCTTCATCTGCTGCTGAATTCTATACAAATCGTAATAAGCTCCTTGTCCCTCCTGATTTTGCCTCCTCTGATATAAAGGAGTTTATGTCCTGGTTTGATTCTTCCAGTCAAACAATCCTGAACTTTGTGGTTCCATTTAAAAACAGGCAGTGCAGGTCTAAACCTGAGCCTCGGTTTAATGAGAGTACTTGTGCTGTCAGGAGGGATGAGCGGAATGGAGCAGAACGGAGGTCGAGAAAGGACAAGCTGCAGGTGTCACATCAAATCACAAGAGTGCTGGCGTCAGTACCAGAACACAGTTAAAGAGAAAAAAGAAGATATTTAGAAAATGTTGTGTCATCCAACAGACATATTCCTCTTGTATTATTCAACACAATTGACTGTGTTCTTAACCCTCCTCAAAACGATGGTTTGGAAGCATCGGCTGAAATATGTAATCATTTCTTAACGTTTTTTATTGGACAGACTGCCACCACAAGAGCTCTTATTGTATCTCCTGACTAACCGTTCTATCTCAGCCTCTTGCTCTGCTGTTTTTAATAATTTTGAGACTATGACAATCTTTTATTTAAAGGATGTGGTGAGGCACCTGAAGCCATCAAGCTCCACACTGGATACCGTTTCTCACGATTTTTTAAACAAGTATTTCCCAGTACTGCACAAGGTGTTCTTACCATAATAAATCACAGTCTGTTGTCTGGTGTGGACTTAAACTCACAGTAGTTCAACCTCTTCTCAAAAAACCTGGTCTAGATCAGTCTGTGTTGGCTAAACATCAGCATAAAAAGAAGAAAAAGTGGAAGAAAGACGAGGGAGAATCTAAAGATTTAATGAAGACATTACAGTGTTGGGTTCATCTGGAGCCAGTGATATGAAGCTACAGATCCCTCAATTAGAAGTGCAAGCTCTGATCAAGCAGGAGGGCCATAAAGCAGTGGCAAATAAAGAAAGGGAGCTTCAGAGTGTTATACAACACATTCAAGACACAAACCATGAAATCTGCTTCGAAAAGTCCATTCAAAAAATAGAGAGCCAAATCAACGCAATAGCCAGTACAGTGCAGGTGATTTTTACCAGCATAGCAAATACTCAGAAATAGAGTTCTTCGTCTTCCACTGGTAACACTGACATCCTCAGGGAAGGCCCACAGTATGACTCTGTGGAAGCAATGTCACAGATTGACAAAAAAAACTAACTGTGCAAAAGGAGAGTTTCTCAAAATAATGGAAACAATAAGAAATGCACTGAAGAGGTTGCATGCTCATAATGAGCTCTGTCGACCACTGCCATGGCAGGTTTAGTGCTGGAGGAGGCTCCGCCTGTTCCTACTCCTTGGTTCTCCTGATTCACAGGAAATAAAAAGTGAGCTAAGGAATCAGTGCTCAAGTAATGAAGAATTATGAAGAAACCACCACCATGTCTTATTCCCTTTGACTCTTTAGAGTGTATGGTGGGATGGGGATCCATCGCAAAACTTCCCAGCACTGTTAAAAGAGAGACAACAGAAGAAGACCACGACGATGAGAAGCTGGAACATTTTGAGGGGCGTATGGCTCTATTTCTAAGCTTATGTTTGTGTAACATCTTTTAGCAAAGATTGTATTTTGTTAAATACAGAAATTCCTGGATGGAAATGGCATTTTGGAAATGTGTCAGTCTGGTTTTAAAGTTCGCCACGGTACCAAATAAGCCTAATTAGCAGTCATTAATGACATCTTTTTGGCATTTATGGCTCTGGTGACTATACTGTCTTGGTTCTGCTGGACCTAACTGCTGCTTTTGACACTGTGGGCCGCAAAATTTTTATATCAGATCTAAATCACTTAGTGGGCATTCAGAACACACATTTGACTGGTTCAGATCTTTTCTTTCTGTGTAAACATTTAAGACACAGATACATCATGTGAAGACGAGTGATAGTCAGTGATCAAAGAAGGGTCACAAATGAATGATCGGGGCCCCCATGATTGGTCCACCAGACTGTAGCCCTCATAGTCAACGAGGTCCTGCCAGCAGCGACCCCGCCAACGGGAGTCCACGACGGACCAAGAAGACAGGGTGGCTCTGGAAATCCCGGGCGGGTGGAGGGGGCTTGGCTGGAGGGAAAAAAGTACTGGTTAGTAACGGTTTCAACTGGGACAATGAAAAGTGGGGGGAATACAAAGACTAGAAAGTCGGTGAAGTCAGACAGTGGTAGGACTGATCACAGACTCGATTTCATAGGGACCAATGTACCGAGGGGAGAGTTTTCTTGACATGGATTTTAGAGGAATGTCTCGGGATGAAAACCAAACCTTTTGACCGGGATGGTTTTGAGGTGCTGGTGTCTGCCTCCTGTCAGTGAAACACTTGTTTTGATCGGCAGTTCGTTGTAGAGTTTGGATGGTGACGTTCCATACATGTTTGCAGCAGTGGATGTGATGACGGATGGATGTGACAGCAATGTACTTCTCGTCAGCCGGAAAAAGGGCGGTTGATATCCTAAGGAAATCCCAAAAACCTGTTGCAGCTGAAACATGGCAATTGTGAGCGTATTTGACCCAAGGAAGAAACTTACTCCAATCGGTGGGGTTAGTTGATGTAAGACATCTAAGAGTTGACTCGAGCTCCTGATTCATCCGCCCGGTCTGCCCGTTAGACTGCGGGTGGTGTCCTGAGGTTAATGACACCCTGTCATCCAGAGCAGAACAAAACTGTTTCCAAACTTGTGATATAAATTGTGGTCCTCGATCCCATAGGATGTATTTGGGAATGCCGTGCAATCAGAAAACATGCTTAACAAGCAGTTGGGCAGTCTAGAAAGCTGATGGAAGTTTTCTGAGTGGGATGAGATGATAGGATTTAGAAAAACGGTCAATAGTGGTCATACCTTGTGACCAGGGAAGGCCGAAGTCAAGAGCTATATGAGAACAAGGTCGATTAGGTATACTGAGGGGTTGAAGGAGGCCTGCCGGTGGTTGATTGGTGGATTTATTTCTAGTCGGTACAAGCCTTAACATAGTCCTTGACGTCTTTATGTATGGACGGCCACCAAAAACGCCTAGAAATTAGGACAATGGTGCGGCTAGAACTGGGATGAGCTGAGAATTTGGCGGAGTGAAACTGGTAAATGAGTCTCCCAGGCCCCGACAGTTTAATCCTGCTTATTCCCAAACAAATTACAAACTGCCAGGTTAGTGTTCAGCTGTGTATTTCTGTTCTGCCGACTTAATAATACAGCCTTTGTCATTGTTCTTAATTTGCATGCATGGTGTCCAAGGACTTTGACTCAGTTTCTAAAGGTATGTTTTGCCTTAATTACCATCTCAGAAAAAATAAAAGGGATTATCAAGTCTCTTGATTTTATAATGTGAAAATGAATTGCCTCTAAACATAATTTAACAAAAGAAAAATCAAAATTGTTATGATCCTTAGATGTTAGTTTTGATTTTCATTTATGTTTGCTTTCATCATTTCCCTGTTGTTCATTATATTCCATATATCTGCCTTATTTTCTTAGTTTAGTCCGGTCTCCCTGTGGATTTTAGTTTCTTCCCCATAGGTTAGTATTTCTCTTTTCCCCGGGTTTAATGTTTCTGTGTATCTTTGTTCATCTCCTTTGTGTTAATTAGTCTCCCTTCCCCACTCCCCACTTACCCTCTGCCAGCTGCTCCTCATCATCCTCTGATTAACACACCATTCAATGCCACTCTTTATTCGTTCCCCAGTATTTGAGTCCTCCGTTGGTCATTGTTTTCAGCTGGATCCTCCTGTTACACTTCCAGTATGCCCGTTCCTCCCATTTCTGTCCCTGGTGTTCTGACTGTTATTTGGCCGTGTTCCTAGTCCTGAATTTTCCATGTACTCCTGTGTAAGTTATTTGTTATTATTTTTTATTAGTCACAATGTTCATCCAACACTCCTGTCTGTCCCTGAGCCCTGCTTCTTTTCCACATAGCATGACAAATGTTTGAAAAAGTAATGGAGAAATGTCTCTGGAAATGTAGTTTTTTATCATATTAGTAAATCTTCAAGCTATGAGTTCCACTCACCAGATACCGTCCTTTGCCAATACATAACTAGACCAGTGTTTTTGTCAATTTGTGAATGAGCAAACACAAGTAAAACTGCCACTTTGAAATAAAAAGAAATGTCTTTAACTACACGTTTGGATTTTTTTCTCTGTTTGTTGCTTGTAACACTCCCGAAATATATTATGAAATATATTAACCAGACATTTCAACTGCAGGGACCGCAGGAAGACAGCAGTCATTGTATCCATTCATCACCACTAATAGGTTGTAGTTTAGGCCTTGACATCAAGCATACATCAGAAAGACTAAGAGGACTGGAAGAAAAAGCTTGACAGCACAGCAAAGGGCTGTTGAGATAAGACTGTGGCATGTTAGCCACATGGAGTGCTTGATTGACAGAAAAAAATAAATAAATGGACAGATACAAGTGCAGTGCTTCACCATTAAGTGTAATACTTATCCAGTCTTTATCTTCGAAATCTCTAATGAAGTCGAGGGGAATATTTGGTTTTAAGCATTTCAATTTTAAGTTCTAGCAAGGTTCAGATAAAATTGTATTAATAATTACTGCATTTAGAATAATTTCAGCCATAAATGTTTTGTATTTTGTAGGTTTTTTCTAAAATGAAACTTTGTTGTAAAAGTATAAATTTATTTTTAAATCATGAGGAATAGGACCAAGTAAACTAATGACTGATTAGTGTTGAACCAAATTTCACATGAGACCAAATGTATTCATACCCCTGGCATTTTTACACAACAATTAAGTTTGAGATGAGAAAGGCATTTCCCAAAAGACAATAAAATAATATAAAGAGTATTACTTTTGAAAAACAGTTTCTTTGTTTATGTACATTTTATCAATAAAGACATGCTGAATATTTTTTTATACCACTTAATAATCAATGGAAGAACCGTTATTGGCAGGCATTACTGCAATTAAACAAGTCGTAAAATTGTGACCAGCCAGCGTTTCCACTGGCATTCTGACATTTTATCTTTGGTGAAGATCTCTAAGTCTTTAAGGTTAGAAGCAAGCCCTCTTGCCCTCTTACTCTAACTACAGCTACCTCCATCGATTCTTTGTCATAATAATGGGACTGTGGCTGGACTGGGTTTTCTATTTTTTTTGGTTGGTCCCATATGCAGTTCTTTTTGGTTTTGAGTTTGTATATCTGTTACGACTGTGGCCGTATGTGTGTGTTTGTGTGTTTTGTTCTGTACCATCATCAACAGACTGGCCAGCCGATGTCGCTGCGGAGGGCCGTTGTTCCTCCGTGCTGTTGGTGCCGCTGTTTCTGATGGGATCGGATTTCTTCTGCCCTCCTACTGGATCTTCGCTGGTTACTCTCTTCTTCCCTAGATACTCTCTTCTTCGCCGTTCCTGACGGACTCGGATCTCCCTGCGCGCTCTGCACTCCTCCTGCTAGACGTTACCAGGAGTTCATGTTGGACTATTCATTTCCTGGTTCTTCCGAATTCGCTGCCAATCATTGAAGAGACTGCACTATATAAACTCTCTGCACCTGCCACTAAAGGCAGCTGTGATTTGGACTGAACAGCTCGCCACTTCTGACCTTGGTGTTTTGAAACTTTGAAGCTTGGTTATTTTGTGTGCTCACCTGCTTGTTGGTTAGCTTGACTCCATCTTGGCTCAGAGGAGTCTCTTTAAAGCTTGTTAAGCTTTATCTTGATTTGTTTGTTTGCTTGTTGTTAGCAGGGACGCTTTGATTTAAGAAACTGTTGAATTAGCTTGTCCCTCCTTTTGGGGGATTATTTTTAGTTAAATCAGTGATTGTTGTGTATTTTTACGGTGGCCGGGGGGTGCAAAACACTTTTACAAGTACTGAAACAAATTTACATTTCAGAAAACAAATTTACATTTCAGAAAACAATTTAACAAGATGTGAAACAAATTTACATTTCAGAAAACAAATTTACATTTCAGAAAATCAACCGGAAAGGGAATGTACCAACGCCGAGGCTGACCCGGACGTCAGCCTCAGGGGCTGCATCCTTCGAAGGCCGTATTTGTAGGCCGATTACGTTACAGCGCGGCGACGAAGGCTGTCCCAATTCATGAATCATGACTCCCTCAAATGCGGCCGACAAATGTGTCCTTATTTTGCCCGATTTGAAGGATGGGTCGTGAGTATCATTTCCCATGATTCATTGCGGGTCGAAGCGGATTGGTCAAGCAAGGGAAGCCATGGCGGACCATAGCAACAAAAGCTGTGAGTAAATTGTGGAAAATTACACTTTCTGTGATACAAATTAACTTCTACAATGTTTTTAGTGTGGGAATATAACTATGTAGACGTGAAATATCTGCATGATTTATCTAGACGTGTTCGGAGTTTTCCGTTCCCGGCGTAGTAACTGGCTCGCCTCGCCAGCCCTACCGGCGGTGAGGCGAGCTAAACTTGGAGATATCTGACCAGACTCCCGGCACTGAGCTCCCGCTGGCAGTCATCACAGTGAACGTTTAACACAAGTGATTTCTAACAGTTTATGTTATTTTAATTGTTACTGAAAATCGATTTAACATTTCAGGTGATATTAAGGTTAACCAGAATAAATGGACAGTTTTATGTAATCCAACTGTATCGCTGGACAGTGTGATTGAGAATAAATAAGCTTTTCAATATTAATTTTTAATGAAGAAATGTGCTACATGTTTTAAAAGTTTATTTATAATTCAGTTAGCATTATAATTTCTGATTCCAGGTAAACCCGACGAGGAATACACCTCCAAATGTAAGTGAATCTCAGTAAAGAAGTGAAAAGTTTGAAAGAGCTTGTTTTAGGCATTTGCATATAAATATTTTAATATTTTCTTCAAATTAAGACAAATGTGAAATTAAAAAAGGCTTTATTTTTGCTCTGATATTAAGCAAGATGTTTTTTTTATTTTTTGATGTTTTCATATTTGTTTTAGGTACAAAGGAGCAGACGGGCCAGTTTATTAAGCTCAGGGGTGAGAACCACCACCTTTTTACTGGAGCTAAAAACTCAGCCACCTTGGCTTGGAGGTACAATAACAACATTCTTTGCAGTCGGTTTCTGTCCAGTTTCAATAACTCCTATCTTTCTAACTTTCATAAATATCCATCCAGTGATTAACGTACTTCTTTCGGTTCAGGACAATTCTGGAGAAGATGGACCAACAAGGGAAGGTCACCCCCTTTGCAGGCCAAAACAATGTAGGACAATAAAAAACAAAACAAAAAAATTTAGAGTATGTTCAGAAGTTCTCATGTCACACACAAATAACTTTAGGATTGCAAGTATCCAGGGTCAGGAGAGGGAGTCAGTGAAAAGCCCACTGCTGCTACTTGGCCCTGGTTTGTCCTTATGGATGAGGTGTTGGGACAGTGGTCTTCCACAACACCTCCTGTCCTGATTGCCTCCATCCCTGAGGACACTCCAGGGCCAAGAGGAGCGGTGGGCAACCAGATGGAGAAGGAAGACAGTGAGCCAGCAGGAAGGGGTCAGAAAAGAAAGAGGGACAGAGATGAGGGATTTGATCAGGGAGGACATGAGGGTACAGAGAGAAGCAGAGAAGAAGAAGGCACACAGAATGGACAGAATGTTTTCCAAAAAATGGCACCAAAATAAGGTGCCACATAAGAAATAGTTTTGTTAAGTTTTGTTCAGATTGTTTCTTAAAGTTTTAAGGTGTTCTAATACATTTCAAAATTGTTTTTGTCACTAATGTTATTTACATTTGATCTAACAATACATCAACTTCATTTAAATTTATAAACAGAATTTATTATGAAAAATACAAATAGCACTTTAAACAGAATGGGGGAGGAAAACATTGAAACAGATCAAGATTACAAGACAAAAGGCATAAAATAAAACGATGTACAAGTATTTACAATGGCGACAGCAGGATGAACCTGAGTGACCGGTTCCTGGAAAAACCTCTTCAACAGAACAAAGAGGCAGATGTCTTTCTGAACAGAAAGTGGCGGTGTGGCTAAATCTTTCACAAGGTCAGAGACGTGGATGGGAGGCTGCAACTGAGACCTGTGGTTTGTCTTTCTGGATGGTGAGCGAAGCATCACACAGGTGGTCTGCAGATGTTTGTGATGCCTCTCTCCATTGTCCACGGTATCGTCCATCAAGTGGGTTTAAAGGGCTGGCTGAATTGACGGCTGCCACATCACTAAGAGGTAATCGGAAAAATGCAGAATTAGAAGATGGTGCTCACAAAATATTACAATTAGTTATACCCCTCAAAAATTAATCACATCTATAATATTATACTTGGCTGACACAGTAGTCATGTTCTGGTGGTACCTCCTCCAGGGCGGACACCTCAGCTGAAAGCTGGTCCAGAGAGCAACGCTGACAGTCTCAATCCCGACCTCACCCTCATCCTCTTCTACAGCCTCCTCTGGGTCATCCTCTGGGGCCATGACATCCCCAGCACCAAGGCAGATGTTGTGGAGGATGGCGCATGCTGTTATGACCTGAAAACAATTTAAAAGATAGTGCATATATGTGTATATATTATGTATAACATATATATAAAATGGATGTAGGTCAAAACTACAACAGGAAGATGGCCCTGAATCTAGTCTTCATCATTCCAAAAACACGCTCTGGCTGTTAAAGCGCTGGGCTCCCACACCTTGTCTTGTCCTCTTGTAGAGAGTGATGAGGGAGAGTGGATATTGGAGGCATGGGTACCCTCCATCAGCAAGGATAAAATGCCCTGGAGGAGGATAAACTGTACAGTGGGCTGTGGCGGAGCACCCTAGAGTCATGCACTGACCCAGGCCAGCCCATATACGTGTCAATAAAATGGCTCTCAGAAACTGCTTGCAGGAATATGGAAGGGAAGAGTTTCCTGTTCCTGTAGCACTGACCATCAGGGCTGCTTGGACACCTGAAGCGGATATGGCAGCCGTCAATTGCACCCGCAGCTTTAAGAAAAGCTCCGTGGCGTGCCAGCCCTGCAAACTCACGGGACACTGCCTTAAATCCTCAGGGGTCTTTAGAAGGTAGATGACCTGGTGACGAATAGCCACCATCTCCTCTGTAACTCTGTGGACGATGCGATGGACAGTAGAGCGAGGCATCCCAAACACTCTGCAGACCACTCTGTAGGATGTGCCACTTGCCAGCCAGAAAAGAAAAACCAAGGTCTCAATAGTAGCACCCATCCATGTCGCCTATCCTGGTGCAAAAAATTAAGCAGCACTGCCAGAAACCCCCTGCTCAGCCAAAAATCAGGCCTGGTGTCTTCCTGGTTGAAGAAGCGATCAGGACTGGGACACTCAGGTTGATCCTGCAGTAAAGGGGTCTGGTCTAGAAAAGGGAAGAATGGAGATGGAAAAACACGTTATTTTTAAGGCATGCTTCTGGATATTTTAAGTGATCAAAGCAAGTAGATACCAATACACCAAAAAGACTGCATTATTATATAATTATCTAAGAACAGCCAGAGGGGATCAAATACTTTATAATTCCCATCTATCTTAAAATTTAAAGTTGTTGTTATTTTATATATATATATATATATACCGTATTTTCCGCACTATAAGGCGCACTTAAAAACCTTTAATTTTTTCAAAAAATGACAGTGCGCCTTGTAATCCAGAGCGCCTTATATATGGATCAATTGGTTAATTGGTTGATCCATACTGGTTGTACACGGCGCTCTGTCAAAATGTTTCAGTACGACTGGTAAACTACAAAGCCGCACCACTTGCAGCATTACGGCTACCGTAGTCAGGGGTGTCGCCGAAGTAATAGCGGTAAACACCTGTACTGTGCTTACTCCTAGTCCAACACCACTTGTGTGTGTATAACGTTTGAATGTACTGTTGCAGGAATTGCCTGAACTATATGTGATTAGAAGCTCAGTGTGTGTGGTGTATGTTTCGTGTGTGTGTATGGAAGATGTTGACATTACTCCTCCGGACAGAGGTGGCGCTGTGTGCTGCCGTAGCTGAGAATCAAGAGTGAAGGAGTGACGTCGGTATTATTGTGTGTGTGGGGTGGGTAGAGACGGCGACCGGAGCAGCGGTGTATGAGTCTGTAAGCCCTGTGTTTTTACGTGCTGCAAAGTCATTAAAAAGAACCCCGAATCTCGTCAACAACTCAGTGTTTTGATGCTGTTTCTTCATGCTCAACTCAGCAACGTATGAGTGAGGGAGTTAACCCCGAGGAAACTAGTAACTTCGGCCCTGGAGAAAGCGTCTCCCCTGTGTCATCAGACTACGGTCAGGGGACAGAAACAGGAAAGGTTAACAGTACTAACGTTTGATTTAGTGCATCAAACTGTTTCTTTTACGTGTTTACTGAATCAGGGAAAAGTTCCCTTTCACGTTTTAACTAACGTTTGATTTCAACTTCATAGACTCCAATGCATTCCTAACGTGCGGTTGGCTCTATTCAATAGAATTCTATGTAGAGGAGACCTTACCATGAGAGTGAATGGAGTTATCAGAACGCTGGTTTGTAGTGTATTAATAAAGTTTGACAGACTGACTTATCTGTTGACATTCTCTTTAGCACAGCTCCATCTAGTGGATGTATAACGCAACCCCAGTCAAACGTTTGACTGCAGTAGCTTCTATTCTATGCGCCTTATAATCCGGTGTGCCCTATATATGAAAAAAGTTCTAAAATAGGCCATTCATTGAAGGTGCGCCTTATAATCCGGTGCGCCTTATAGTGCGGAAAATACGGTATATATATACAGGTCCTTCTCAAAATATTAGCATATTGTGATAAAGTTCATTATTTTCCATAATGTCATGGTGAAAATTTAACATTCCTATATTTTAGATTCATTGCACACTAACTGAAATATTTCAGGTCTTTTATTGTCTTAATACAGATGATTTTGGCATACAGCTCATGAAAACCCAAAATTCCTATCTCACAAAATTAGCATATTTCATCCGACCAATAAAAGAAAAGTGTTTTTAATACAAAAAACGTCAACCTTCAAATAATCACGTACAGTTATGCACTCAATACTTGGTCGGGAATCCTTTGGCAGAAATGACTGCTTCAATGCGGCGTGGCATGGAGGCAATCAGCCTGTGGCACTGCTGAGGTCTTATGGAGGCCCAGGATGCTTCGATAGCGGCCTTTAGCTCATCCAGAGTGTTGGGTCTTGAGTCTCTCAACGTTCTCTTCACAATATCCCACAGATTCTCTATGGGGTTCAGGTCAGGAGAGTTGGCAGGCCAATTGAGCACAGTGATACCATGGTCAGTAAACCATTTACCAGTGGTTTTGGCACTGTGAGCAGGTGCCAGGTCGTGCTGAAAAATGAAATCTTCATCTCCATAAAGCTTTTCAGCAGATGGAAGCATGAAGTGCTCCAAAATCTCCTGATAGCTAGCTGCATTGACCCTGCCCTTGATAAAACACAGTGGACCAACACCAGCAGCTGACACGGCACCCCAGACCATCACTGACTGTGGATACTTGACACTGGACTTCTGGCATTTTGGCATTTCCTTCTCCCCAGTCTTCCTCCAGACTCTGGCACCTTGATTTCCGAATGACATGCAGAATTTGCTTTCATCCGAAAAAAGTACTTTGGACCACTGAGCAACAGTCCAGTGCTGCTTCTCTGTAGCCCAGGTCTGGGGAATGCGGCACCTGTAGCCCATTTCCTGCACACACCTGTGCACGGTGGCTCTGGATGTTTCTACTCCAGACTCAGTCCACTGCTTCCGCAGGTCCCCCAAGGTCAGGAATCGGCCCTTCTCCACAATCTTCCTCAGGGTCCGGTCACCTCTTCTCGTTGTGCAGCGTTTTCTGCCACACTTTTTCCTTCCCACAGACTTCCCACTGAGGTGCCTTGATACAGCACTCTGGGAACAGCCTATTTGTTCAGAAATTTCTTTCTGTGTCTTACCCTCTTGCTTGAGGGTGTCAATAGTGGCCTTCTGGACAGCAGTCAGGTCGGCAGTCTTACCCATGATTGGGGTTTTGAGTGATGAACCAGGCTGGGAGTTTTAAAGGCCTCAGGAATCTTTTGCAGGTGTTTAGAGTTAACTCGTTGATTCAGATGATTAGGTTTATAGCTCGTTTAGAGACCCTTTTAATGATATGCTAATTTTGTGAGATAGGAATTTTGGGTTTTCATGAGCTGTATGCCAAAATCATCCGTATTAAGACAATAAAAGACCTGAAATATTTCAGTTAGTGTGCAATAAATCTAAAATATATGAATGTTAAATTTTCATCATGACATTATGGAAAATAATGAACTTTATCACAATATGCTAATATTTTGAGAAGGACCAGTATATATATATATAATGTCGACATATATTAGCCATAAAGTTGCTATCTTTTTGTTTATTGGCTAGTTAAATCAAACATCTTTTTTACCTGAACATGATTGTCTCTGGATTGTACCTGGAATCAGAAATTATAATGCTAACTGAATTATAAATAAACTTTTAAAACATGTAGCACATTTCTTCATTAAAAATTAATATTGAAAAGCTTATTTATTCTCAATCACACTGTCCAGCGATACAGTTGGATTACATAAAACTGTCCATTTATTCTGGTTAACCTTAATATCACCTGAAATGTTAAATCGATTTTCAGTAACAATTAAAATAACATAAACTGTTAGAAATCACTTGTGTTAAACGTTCACTGTGATGACTGCCAGCGGGAGCTCAGTGCCGGGAGTCTGGTCAGATATCTCCAAGTTTAGCTCGCCTCACCGCCGGTAGGGCTGGCGAGGCGAGCCAGTTACTACGCCGGGAACGTAAAACTCCGAACAGGAGTTTAGAGTAAATATTTTTCCTTTGGTTTGGTTTTTGGTTAAATTTTAGCAAACTTCTGAAAGCCTTTGGAATGATACCCCCCAAAATTTGACCCAACTCATACAGTTTAAAGGAAACTCTAAGATATGTATGTACATTTCTGAATCTCAAAAAAACAGTAAAAAAAAAGGATTTTTATACTGTATATGTAAATGTGTAATTTAAACTTTCTCACCTGCCTTGGTTTTTATTACAGAAACAAGTCATGTTTCTCCCTCAAAGCTCAGAAGCTTCTGATAACAGCATTTTTTTTTTTTTTGCTAGTACTTGATTATGTTGATGTTGTGTGTATGTGTGCTTCTACCAGTTGCCTACAGTCCTTGACTCCGGTGTACCACTGTGGTCTGAAATTGATCACTGGTTGTAGCCGCCTCACCTACCACTGTGAACTGTATGCTGAAGCTGACAAGCTTTCCTTAAATATAAGGCAATATACACACTGGATGACTCTGGTTTACCAGGCTCTTATTGGCTTGATTCCTACTTATTTTTCTCTTGCTCTCGGTGGAAGACACGTGTTTTTGCTCCCTTCCTCCATGCTGATCCCTGCTTCTGCTTTTTGTCTGTATTTTTCTCAGAGCCTTGCTTTACATATCCTCCAAACTTGTAAAATATGGATTTGGTCAGCTGGATTCTCAATGTAATTGATCAAATTTTTTTTTCGACAGGAAGACAGGGTAAAGGAGACCCTCTTTTCCAGACGGGTTGTTGTTCTCTGGATACACAATATATTCTTGGCAGCAGTGGAAGATTGTGTACCTGACTACGATGTCGGTCGCGGACGTAGAAAATGTGTACATATTTGGACTTTTGATAACAGGATTTATGCTTTTTGGAGTTGGTGGTTACCTGTCTTATCGAGTGATTCGCAAAACGTGGGCGGCTGTTCAAAGCATTCCAAAGCTGCCTGCGATGTTGGATGGAGTCTGTAGAGCAATCAACACTCAGACTGAAATGTTAAGCAAGCAGAATTGCAAGCTGGACACGATTCTTGAACAGAATCGCAGCCTGGCAGCGGTTGGACTCAGAGGTTAAAGGATATAATCTTGGAGAAGTTGTACGCTCCAGATCTGTGGAAAGTACCAGAAATTTGGCTATTTGGATTCGCAATTGAGACATACCAGTAAAATTAAGGTGGCTGTAAATTCACAACTGCCTGAACCACAACGTTTATTGTTTTTCTAAATCCAGCGCCCCAACGTGGCCTTGGCAACATCTGCTAACTGGCTATCGTGAAAATATCTCTTGGATGTTATATAAACACGACGCTCTTCCCCAGCACTCCCCTACCAGCTGTGTGCTGATAGGACTATGCGACCGATTGATAAAACTTCCACCTCTCCTCTCAAGGACAATGGCGCTTCTATCAGTGTTGACACTCTAATTCTTGCAAACACACTCAGACTTATATATATCCGCACCTTCAAGATTCCACCCTTGCTGAATCTTTACTTATGTGTGTGTTGCTTACCCCCGCTGAGGTTTTTTTTGTATTATTTCAGACTCTATTTTGCTAAGAAATATGTCTGAAATATGATTTTTTTTTTCCTCCTATCTTACTTTACCTCAATATGTGATTTCATTTATTTTCACAGATTTTCAGATTTCTCAGAAGAATTACCAGCAAAAGCCAATTATTCTTAGTATTTGAAAATTTTACTACAGCTGTTTTTACACCAATGACCAGAGATTTTTAGATTTCTTAGAAGGATTGTATTACAACAACTTCATACCAGTGAAAGCCAAACATTATTAGTATTTAAAACATTTGGACCTACTAGTGACCCAACTTCTCTACTTAGACTTCAGTGAGTGCCCATGACTGTTACTATTTGAATGATGGGACCACAGCTGCCTCATACCAGCAACCTCAAGGATTATTATCATTTTTCTTCTAGCACAGGATGAATTCCTTACCACAGAGGACTTAATTTGCTAATTACCTCTATTAGAAAGATTGGATTAGAACCAGCTCTTACCAGTAAACCCCCAAGGATTATTAATGTCATTTGATTTCTTTTTATTGTTTGATTTTCTGTATCATTGTAATCTTTTTCCTCGCGTACAGCGCTTTGAGCGCCTTGTTGCTGAAAAGCGCTATATAAATAAACTTGACTTGACTTGACTATTTACGCTCTTTTCTTCAGAGAAATGAAAGCTGTAATGCCTTATGATCAAATGACGTTTTGTATTTCTCAGCTTGTCGTCTTTGAACTAAAACGAGAAATGGAATGGCCTCCAATCTAAACTGAAACTGTCAGAACCTGTTTCACTGAAAGTTGTTCATTCTATCTTAAAGCTGCAACAGGGAGTTCTGAGAAAACTGTGTACTTAGCCTGAAAATTTAAACAAGCACACTTTACAGGTCCCTCCCCCTCGCTCTCTGCTATGCTACAGCCCTCTCTCCACAGCAGAGCTTGCTGTGAACCCACAGGCTATTAAGCAGGGTCACTGATAACGGTGGCCAAACAGCTATGGCACATTCACTGGGAGAGATGAATATCAATAATATGCTTTAGATGGACAATTGCCTGCTGTGCTTTGCCTACAAACATGGTCCTCAAATAATTAGCACAGCGCCATTAGCGCAGCTGCAGCACACCAACAAGCAGCGTGTACACATGAGTGTGATTGACACTGCTAAGACATTCCTCCTTGCTCTCATTGGTTGTTTCTGACTGGGAGAGGTGTATTTCTGCAAATGGAAGTAAGATCACAGGGAGGAGCCAGAGAAGCTAAATTTTTCACACATTGCCTGTTCCATATTCTACTGTCTGGAAGTGACAGTTGTAACAAAAAACTGGGAAAAATGTGAAAAATACACTATTGCAGATTTGCCTACTACAGCCTTAAAATACAGACAGCGGAAATCCATTGAACAGTGCCTGTGTTTTAAATCTTAAATTGTTGCTTTTAAATTTTATGTTGTAACTGTAGCAATAACCTCTGCCCTTTTTTTTATGTTTCTTTTAGTATCGTTGTCTATCTGTCTTCTACTCCTTGCTGCTATTCTATTTCATCCTTGTAAAAAGGTCTTGTTCCCAAATGGATATTTTACCTGATTAAATAAATGCTAAATAAAATAATGAATGAAATAAGATTCAAAGAGAAATTGTGTGTCATATGTGTTGAATAGCTAACTACAGCTGCTTACAAACGTAAGATCCCATTAATTACTTGGATGACATGAAAACATGTTTGCTCTTCATCTGTTCATTAGATAACCCGAGAAGGCAAACATGATGATAGGTTGTGTAAAAAAACCAAAACATTAAATTTGACTTCAAAACTGCCTGCTTTACTGAAAACATGTGGAAGATCACAGAGAGACACACCTTGGCAGGTGAGCTTCTTTTCAATGTACAGATTAGAGATTCTCTGTGTTGATGACTGTCTGAACCCTACTTGTATTGAAATCCAGACAGGTGGCTGTGTGTCATTAAGGTTTAATAAGACACACCACAAAGTCCCTCATTAATAGTGGCCCGCAGGGCACACTTTGAACCTTTGAATAGAAAGGGAACCGAGCAATGGAGCAGCAGAGATGAGTAGGTGGGGTGACTTGAAAAAGAGAGAGAAGACACTTTCATAAGGCTCAACTGATGGAATACTAATAAAGCTGGACACATGTCCACGCATGCACATATACCTCACATCTGAAAACCTAGAAGAACGTCCATCTTTGAGCTTCACTGCACTGTGTGGCAATCTACTGCCTGTGAAATTTCAATTTAAACACCAACCAATTACTTCAATTCAAAGGAGAGTGTTTGAGACTCTCAGCCTAAATATTTGAGCTGAGGGAGCAATTGGAATTTTACTTTTTGAGTAAACACTCCTTCTCTGCAGACCTGATACTGTCAAGGGTGTGTTTGTACATGCAGGAGTGTGCTGTGCATGTGGAAAACTTAAAAATAACTCAAAGATTGTATCAAAGCAAAGTGTTGTAAATCTATCCTCTAGACACTTACTTAAGGCTAAGCTCTTAAAAACATGAAGTTGTGAGTTAAAAAAGAAAAAATCAGAACTCTTGTTTGTTGATCATGCTTATGTGCATGAATAATGTCCAGCTTTAAATCGTTTACTGTAGTTACAATTCAGGTGTCATGTATTAAAGAAATATTAAATACCCACAACAAAAGCTTCCCATTTGGGTGCTGAGCACTGGGAAACCATTTTTGATTGCAGGGTGAACAGAAGTAAGTGTCTTAGGTGTAAACACATTTCATCTCAGAGGGGAAGCACTTAAAAGGTTCTCTTCAATGTCTGAGATCCGTGAAGGGTAAAAACATGTTGGGAAACTGGAGTGCTCATGTGTAATAAAGACAATTGAAGATCTGAAAATGTCTATTTGAAATTCAGAGAGATGAAGTGGGTACAGTCCCCTGCCCTTCCCATGGGGAGGGAGATTGTGTCTACCTAAAACATTATATAAAATAATTCCATCAAATGAAGTACAGTGCCTTGTTAAAGTAGTCATCCCCCGAAACGTTTTTTTTAAGGTTAAAACCACAAGCCCATCTGGATTTTGTATGATAGACCAACACAAATTTGACCGTTTTACCTAAGTCAATACAATGATGTGAAGTGTTAATTGTACTCCACACATTATGTATGTAGGCCAAGACATTTAATTTTGTTCTCATCTAAACCAGGACACCTTCTTCCACACGTTTGCTGTGTTTCCTAACTGGCTTGTGGTAAAATTTAATTAGCCCTCCTCATTTTCTTTCAACAATTATTTCTTCCTGTCACTGTCTCATGAAGGCCAGATTTCTGGAATGCACAATTAATACTTGTCATTTCAATAGATTATCCCACCTGAGCTGTGGATTTCTGTAGCTCCTCCACAGTTACCAAGGGTCTCTTTGTTGCTTCTCAGGTTAATGGTCTCCCTGCCTAACCTGTCAGTTTGGGTGGATGTCTAAGTCTTGGTAGGTTTGTTCCATAAAGTCAATTTTTGGATTATGCATTTAACAGTCCTTTGTGAAATGTTCATAGCATGGGATATTGTTTCATTACCTAGCCCTGCTTGAAACTTCTCCTCAAGTTTATCCTTGATCTATCATCTGTGTTTCCTGGTCTTGTTTGTTTACTAATTTTCTCTAAACCTCTGAAGCCTTCATAGAACATTTGCATTTATACTGTGATTGAATTACACACAGGTGGATTCTATCCACTAATAGGTAAATTGACTGAATAAATGGACTGAACCTATATAGAATATAATAGATCAGGATAGGATATCCCTTTATTGTCCTTGTGCCACAAAATCAGATGTCAGTTTTGAAATTCTGAATGAGCTAAACAGATCAAAATTACTTGCCCAAGTTACCTTCAAGTTACCTCACATTAAATAACACATGCTTCAAAGCATCATGTTACAATTTGGTGATATAAAACTAATACTTTGTCTTCTTTTTCCCTATGTTTACTTTTAGGAACATCATATTAGCTACATTGCAAAATGATACAGCAAAGATAGCTTGTGTGTCTAAAAGTTAAGATATTCAACAAAACCACATCATAAACATTCCACTTGTTTTGGAAAAAATTATCCTGTTTCTTTCATATTTCTTCTTCATCTCAGCATCTTTTTTTGTAATGAATTTGTAAAACATTATTGTTAGGTTGTAAGTACAAAACATAACTAAGAAAATGTACCACAGACATATTACACAACAGAAAGTGCATGTAAATAAATAAATAACCTGAGTCTCTGTTTAATGCATAGGCTTTTGCCTATTCAGAGGACAGAGAACAGATGCAGCGCTGTCAGACAGAGCAGAGACTAGAGCATGCAGTCTGTGGGCGTGTGAGAGTGACAAACCAGAAACGGCTTGTTTTTAAAATGTCCTCTCCATCTCACAAACTGCATAAAATATGGTGCAATGCTGGTTCGGCTAAAGAACAAATAGACATCACAGTTTCAGTATGCCTCAGAGAGTTGATAGGAGAAATGTCACACACATAGCTCACCTGAAAAGGCCAATACTACTTCATAGCATTTGCTTTCACTTGGAATTATTTAAGAGGTTCATTATTTCAGAAAAAGCCTCTTTGACAAGGTACCACACTGAGACTGTTGTATTTACTGGAAATTATTTGACTTGATTCTATTTTTCTTCTCTGTTTGAAATATCCTGATGATACTTTTCATGATAGATTTTCATCATTCACTCCCTTTTATTTAATTCTCCAGGTATAAACCCTGCTATTAAAATTAAAGAGAAGTTTAAATGAATGAATGAACAAAAATGAGAATGACTTTCAGTCTCCGTTAAATCTCTGTCCACATGGTAAGAACCTCTCAATTGATATTTTCTTATCCCCATCAGTTCCAGACGAGTGAGCATAGTAGTGGCATACTATTAGGTTATTACAAAAGCAAATCAGTTGGCAGAATTAATTTTCTTGAAAGATGTGAACCTTGTTAAAGGGAATTATTAACTGCAGTAGGGCATTATGTTGATGCTGAATTTTCAACACTTTTGCTGTGCCTTTTCTTCATTTGTGCTGAAATCTGTTGGCTCTGCCAATATCTGGATGTTGTTTTTTTACATCTTTTTACATTTTTTACAAGTTCAGAGGGAATTGTAATGAGCAGAAATTTGCAAACACGATTTCTCTTGAAAGGCTGATTTCTTTATCAGAGAAAAAGCAAAACTATCTTTTTTTCTTTTTGTCTTCTATCTTACATGACAGAGTGTGATCGAGCTTAGAGATAAAAAAAAAAAAGTAAGATTGAGCAAAAAATACACAAAGTGTCTGGTTGAGAAAATATGTTATTTATTCACATACACCTACAATGTTTGCAAAACTCCACAAAGGCAGTAGAATTAGCTTCTTTTTTTTAATCTAACTTTATGATGTATTCTGCTGACAACTATTGGAAACTCAAAGTTCAATGGGACAAGCTACTTTTATGTCTCAAGTTTTCTGCATAAACAGATGAATATATGTTGCTCCTCTGAGCCCTTTTAGCTTAATATGTAACATTTCATATTACAGGTTAATAATAAGACAGTTAGAAGTACCTTCTACTTGATGAGAAAAATGAATTCATTTTGTAATGAAATGTCATTATTATTATTCCTGGCAATTTTCAGACAGAGAATCAGATTTTAATTTATGTCACAGAGTAATAACTGTGGGCTACCAGTATATCATAAGTCATCTGTCTCTCATTCACAAGCATTCTGACAGAGAACAAGCATGTGTGTCCTGGGGAAATCACCTCTGGCAGTCAGCTATGTTACCCTACAGGGATGTGTCCCTGTGTCCACTGCTCTTATCACTCTACACCAAGGAGTCTACCTCCAAGGACCCAACTGTCAAACTCTTCAAATTTGCACAAAACCAAAGATCACTTGCCTTATCTAAGATAGCAAAGAGCCTGCAATGAAAGGCTGAACAGCTAGGGACACACAAAGCCTGTGGAGATAATATCAAACTCAATGAGAGGAACATCAAGACTGTGCCTATTAAGATCCAATATGAGAATATAATTTAAAAAGAGCCTCAATTCATCTTGAACAGGGCTATATGGTGAAATTACTTTTGCAGCAATGTAGTTAGTAATGCATGCCCCACAAGTTCAATACTGCATTCTTTCAATCTGCCCTGCGCACATCAAATCTTTTTTTTCTCAGCAGCTACATACCAAGACAGGAAAGACTGCAATAGATAGTAACCATAGGTGAAAAAATCTCAGGGTTACCTCTCTCTTCCCTTGTGGACCAGGAAGCAGCCAGGAAAAAATATTGCTGACTGCACACACCTTCAACTTACAATTTTTACAATTTTATTTCTTCTGGTATAAGGAAAAAGTAAAGCTCTGAGCACAACAGATAAGTAACTTCTTTCCCACACCCATGTTCTTAACTACAAACATTAAACTGTACTGTTTGTTATTACTATTGTTAAAGTAACAAGGTAACACATATACCGTATATATATATATATATATATATATATATATATATATATATATATATATATATATATATATATATATATATATATACTTGTGATTCAAATGAACATGCTGTAGAGCGTAGTAAATATGAAAAGCAAATAGATTCTAAGTTAAAAGGCCTTAAAACTAAGTTGTAAAGCAAATAAAATTGTTAATTTTGTAATAAATAACAAGTAGGTTTCATTGAGAATTTCTGTGTCATGACAGTTTTATAATATGACACACCAGAAAGTTACTATCTGTAAAAGTAATCTGTGGTCCGAAATGGAGATGCTAAAATAGCTATCAACTTTAAATAACATACGGATTAGTCATATCTTAACAACGTAACCCCATATATAATTAAATAAATGCATCTTGGCAACTTTGATTGATCAATTCTATATAGGTTTGTTGTTTTTAATTTCACAAAGATATTAAGTCATTATTGCATATAATACCCGTTTTGAGTACTGCAAACCCAATAAAGTGAATAGTAAAGTCACTTTCTTTAAACCCTTGTAGACAATTGTGGCAATTTCATCTCAAACACCAGACAACCAAAGGGACCAAGAAAGGCCACTTGATTCATATTCAACATCATATGTTTGTGCTTAACGGTGCAAATCCATTGATCTCTACTTACTTTAGAAATCTGTTTGATAGAAGAAAGTCATAAATTAGTATTAGGTTTTTAGAACATATCTGTTAAGAGAAATTTGTTAAGGTCTAGATGAGTATTTTTTTTGATGGTTTTGGTTTTTTGTTACCGCAATCCAATTTGCCCCAAACCTCTTAACTGTTTCTTTTTCATGTACTTAACTGTTTCAAAACAATGTGGTTTTTTTTTCTTGTTGGCTTAAAATTTTGGTGAATGATGGGGATCATAAATATGCATCAGAAATCATAAATATGCATCAGTCTTACACTCAATCTCACATTATTTTCTGAAAATTTGATAATTCAACGTTTTTTGCCATTGATACGCATCCTCTCGATTTGGGTCAGATGATTTTTATGAGTGTTGGTGACCCCTGATCAAAACAAAAAAACTCAGACCAACCTACTGGTAGATGTTATTTGTTAAATGTACTTAACCACACTTCCTTACATGGCACAATCAATAGTTAAGGGAAAACTACTGCTAACTAGTTGTCAAAGTGGGTATGAAATGTCCCCAAAGCTGGTATTCTTTGACCTCGGTAAGGTGGCTCTTTTTTTATACCATAAACGATGAAAAGATAAAGAATTCAAAAGAACATCTACAGCCGTAGAAAAAAACATTACATGTGCATTTAGTGAGCATAAACAGGCATGTGTCAGGTTTATATACAGAAAACATGCCAGAGCACACTGAGCTATTGGAGAAAAAAGCCACAAGGACAAAAGCCACTTGACTCATAATTTGGCACATTGTTTTTTGAAGAAGTAGAATTATCTATCAAAACAGGCTTATCTTATCTACAGAGAAAGTAATTGAGGTCAGGCAGTGTAGTACAGTCAATGTTTCCACTTCAGCACATGTGCCCAATTTTTCTCACTTCAAGTTCTGACTATCAGACGATGGAAAACAAAGTAGAAAATAGTGTACCTGAGGTCAAATACATTAACAGAATGACAATTTACGAAGCAATCTGCATAGGCATTCATTGTTTAGGCTTCAGGGATACTACGTTGCTTTCTGATTAAATGTTCTCATTTGGCTGTGCCCATTTCCACCTTTATATATGGGGATTTAGAGTGCAAGCAATGCTGATGCTGTTAATGTGGATAATGTGAGCGAGATGACACAACTTTTGCATTCAGCATCTGCAGATATTCTTGTGTATTTAACTTCACTGAATTACCCTAAAGATTTATGCCAACACACTCAGATGTCTAGATCAAAGAATGAGACTTCATGTCCTGCAAAATCAAAAGGGAGACCGTCTTAACTTCTCAAGGTTGGAATAATTTTTCTCTCATGACTGTCACTGGTTATTGCATACTCTCTGAAGCCAGACATCCAACTGAAAAAAGATTTAATGACTAAATTTACATATGTGCAATCTGTATTGATCAACCTAAGGTCTGCAGATCTGCAGTCAGCACATTCTGAATCACCATCATTAACATTCATGTCATAACAAGCCAGTTTTAAAGGCAGGCCTGTAAAAGTACTGCAAGTAAGTTTATTGTTAGGTTTAGGCAAATTTACATCAAAAGCAACAATCCATTAATGGTAAATACATATAAGTGGTTTAGGGATCTTGATTTAGGGATCTTTTTTTAGCTAGAACTCAACTATAAGTTGTTTACTGATCTTCAAATTGCACATTTCAATTATGTCAGCCAATATTATTGTTTGCTGCTTTTGAAATTGATATTCTCTTCCTGCCTTCAGAAAAAATAACATATGTTTTGAATCCAAGTTGCTCTTACAGCTCAGAAAATCAAATTAATCCCTATTATTTGTGAATTAGAGTTTATGGATAAGCCAATAGAGGTGAACTGTGTCTGTAATTGCCACATCATACTGAAGCATGACTTGTTGGAAGTGAAATGTGAAAACTGCCCTGCCATAATTTTCTCTCCTATATATGTGATTTCATGCAAATGTTCAAAAACCCTTGGAAAATGGATAATGGCTTAGATTATATAATGACTTTTTATGCCATACTTCGCTACAACTGATAGGAGGTAGCAACTGCTTCATTGGTCTTAACACCACATAAAGGCTCATGGGCTGGTAATGTTTAGGACCATTTCAAACCTCTGCTTTACATTGTTAAAGTTGTAAATGTATGTATCAGATTACATAAAAAATGTATACACGGGGTTAGGCAAATTATAAAAATGGCTAGCAATTGTCAATTAAATCGAAATAAGATATAACCAGAAAAATGGTTTTGTCACTTCTTTGTGCAAAATATATTACAGCAGATCCAATTTAACTGTGACCCTAACTAAAACTGTTAAAAAAAAATTTACTTGCTATTTTTGCAGAATCATGTTCGTTTTCAGTACCTTATTATGCAGAGGTCCCTCTCAAAAAGGCTTAATATCATTATTTATTCAATAATAGTTATCAGAGTTCAATGTCATTTACAATATTATATGAACATGTACACAAAGCAGTGTGGGGTAATTCATGTAAAAATAAATGGTTAGGGTGAAAAAAAAGCAAAGCTGTATGTATATGTTTTGCGCTGGACTGATTACCTCTGTGTTGTCCTTCAGTCCAGCCTACTTTAGCCGTTGATAGGACTTCTCAATATCAGCCACATGTTCAGTCTGTCTGTGGTACATGTCATGCAGGGGCTTGTCTTTCCTTGATGCTTCCTCTTGGTCTTTCTTGTGCTCATTGGGTTTCTGGTGCCTGAGACATTTATTTAGTAGATAATCAATCTACATCTTTGCGATGTATTCTTGGTTCTTTGTTTTTACATCGTGGATAATTTAATGGCTACTACTCCTCGGCTTCCCTCCTTCCTCAGGGTGCTAGACTTTTTGGGAAATGCTCCGTGTATTGTGAGGAACTTCTTTATCTTAAAATCAGTGACTTCTATTTCATCCTTTGGTCATGTTGATATTCATGTAGGGAATCTGATGACTGGCAGGGCATCGGTGTTGATGGATTGGACTTTGTTTTTACCATTGTGAACTGGATTTGACTTTTCAACTGACTTCTCACCATCCTGTTTCTTGGCTCAGCTGACAGGGGAATCTCAGCATAATAGCTGTCTTCAGGCCTGAAGGTCATTCTGTGACATGGAGGTGGCATCATGACTTATCCGGTCCGTGCTGCCGTATGCCTTGGATAGTGTCTTCAGATAGGTAAACCATTGAGCAGTAGCAAATATGGAGTCATGTACAATGACAATACATGTTTTCCTTCTGTACTGTCATGTTTTAAAGTATAAAAGTAACTGACCAATTCCTTAAGGTGGAACATTTGAGAAACATTTGTATTTTTGCTTTATGAAAGAGCTGAATCAGAAAAAGGGTACTAACAGCAGAAAAAAATAGAAATTATTTCAACAATGCACAAAAGTATACTTGCTTCAGGGGTTTATAATCAGAATTAGTGTGTAATCAACCAAAACAACTTTTATAAAGACTTTTTGCATCACACAGTGAATTTCTTTAGTGGTTTCAGAAAACCAGTGATTCATCAAATATCCCAGAAAAATTGCTTTAATTCTGAAAGAAGACATTTGAACACTGCATCTGAATTAAATGTTATTTAGCATAGCTATTATTTTTTTCTTTCAAGATTGCTTCAGGTTAGGGCAACTACTTCTACGTCATCGGCTTGTTCTACAGCGAGCAGCTTCACCAACTATTTAAAAAAAGGCGTAAATCGGATTATGTTTTTTTTATGGATTTAAAAGATGGCTTTGGGTTTTCTCTGCTAATGGAGACTCAGCTCGAAGCCTTTACATAACATAAAACAAAAATTAATGAGTTCATAAAAATAAATTTAAGTCACAACCCTAAAATCCAGGTAGGATCATTTAGTCAACATAATTTTGTGATGTTTACTGTACACATTAGTGTTATTTAAAGATGTGAATATCTCATTTAGATGGTACTAAATCCTATACATGTCTCCTTAACAACCTTGAGAGTTAGTTAGAGAAACAATTACAACAACAACAATTGTTATTAGCTCCAAATTTTGTAAAAATACAGAAAACTAAATTAGTAAGTAAGAAGAAAAGGGAGGGAAAATGCAATTCAAATGCAATCACTGTTTTTTTCTCAGGAACATCCTCTTGCAGGGTGGATTTTAATGAGCTGGGCAGATTTTATAAAAATCTCTACAAGTCTGCTCTGGTTAATTTGTCAGGTTGCCTGGTCATGTCTGGCTGTTGGATGGCGGTACACCTGCGAATGACTGATCACCAGCCGAAGTGCATAGAGAGGGAGTTGCTGCCAAAGCACACCCCTCTGTGGGAAAGGCAGGAATCATGCAAGTCATTCAGAGCTCACTGTGATCTTGTGATCAAATCAAATGGCTACACCTTAGTGACACAGCAAGCGAGTGACAGAGGCCTTTTAGTACAGGATTTTACTTTTTACAATTGATCAAAGCTACAGAGTAAGGGATATTTTTTTCTTAACTCTTTAAATACATATTTTAATAACATTATAGTACAAAGGGGACAGTGTTATCTGTTCATCAACTATTAATTTTGCAAGATTTACAAGAGATACACTTCATAGTCACAGAGTGCACAGGAAGGGCAGTCCCTTCTTCCAGTCCAAATCTCCTAATGATCACAAACATAAAGCATTGCAGAGATGTAAATCAGACAATAAGGGTTTCCAATTCCTGAGCATCTAAAGGCTTTCGAACCGGTAATATTGAAAAATGCCAAACTGTCAAACATAAACCCAACTGAAGAAAATAAAATAATGTTGCTTGGCAACAAGTAAATTTGGATAGATTTAATTTTTTCCTACAAACAAAACTAAAATTTAGCTTTTGAAGTTTATCAAACACAATCAAAATGACTGGATTGCTGGATTGTGCACTTACATGTGAAGCATGCCACTGAAAATAATATTTGGAAACCTATTGAAGAGGTTTAGTTCTGACACACTGGGGCTGGTCTGTTTCTGAGGCCCCCAGGTGACCAATATCATTCTAAACGCAACACCCTACATTCAGCAACAGACTGAGTTATTAGAGTCGATTTGAGGAGGCAACTGTTTAAGGTCAGCTGCTGCCTCCAATGTGCTTCTCAAACTTGCAAATCTAGACACAAACCATCCAAGACAGTCTGACTGTCTCATCTGGTCTCCTACACATAGAGATCGTAATACATATTCAAAAACAGGAAAGCAAAAGGATAAATGGATTTCAAAATCTTTTATGAATGAAAATGTGAAAAGTGTGTCATGTATTCTATTACGCATGTTTAACACCAATAACCCTAAAAAAGATCCTGTCCTTTTGAAGACCTTGTTGCTAAATAGAGCCCTCCAGTGATTCATGTAATCACAATTTTCTGTTGAGGCCTGAGAGGTTTGGTAGAGGACATTAGTGAACAGTAACATAAAGAACAAGTGACACACTATACATGCTAGGGATATAATTGTGGAGAAGGGTAACATGTGGCACTTGACACTATTAAATCCATCATTTAAAATTTTAAAAAGCAGGGCACAATGCCAAACCTACCAAGACATGACCAACCATCTAAACTCACAGGCTGGGCAAGGAGAAAATTAGTCAGAGAAGAAGTCGAAATGCCCATGGTAACTCTGGATGAGCTCCAGAGATCCACAATTCAGGTGGAGGAATCCATTAAGAGGACAACTTTAAGTCATGCATTCCAGAAATCCGGCATTTATGTAAAAGAAAAGTGTGAGAAGTCCAGTTTACATTTTACCACGAGCCGCTTACAGTAAGGGACTCAGGTTGATAAGGAGGTTTGCTTTATAGAAGGGAAATGAATCTAGACATAGCCAGACCTACAATAAAATGGTTTAGATCAATGGCGTCCTATCTTCAAGAGTTGTTGTCCTGGATTTTCTGTTAGATATTTTATTTTGCTCAAAAACAGCTGAATTAATGGCTGAGTTGCTTTGTTGGTATGCCACCAAGTTCTTCAAAGGCCTGGTAATGAACCATGTATTTGATTCAAGTGTACTGAACCAGAGGGCCATCTCAAACCTGAAGGAGACTGGCTCCTCCGGAATGGAAGTGGACACCCCTGGTTCACATCAGAGCATATTCATGAGTTAAAATGACCCAGTCAGAGTCCAGACCTAAATCAAACTGAGAATATGTGGAAAGACATGACAATTGACTTAGCTTGAGCTATTAAAAAAAAAGGAATAGAAAGAATTTAAGTTCATAGATGAGCAAAGCTGGTAGAGACATACCCCAGAAGACCTGCAGCAGTTATTGTGTTGATTGCATTTGTGCATATATTGACTCGGGAGGACTAAATACAAATGCATGGCACAGTCTTCTGATTTTTATCTTTAAATAGAATTGAAAACCAAAAATAATAATCTTTTGTCAGTCTAACACATACATTTCTAATGAAATACATTGAGGTTATAGGTAAAGGTAAAATCAGAGCCATTTTAATTAAATTAAAATGGCTTATTATTATGCTCCTAAAGAACAACCAGCCAAAGCCATAGTACCAAACTGTGCAACCACACGCTTGTACCCGAATTTCATAATTAGGGGGAAGTGTGTTCAAGTGATGCCATACATAATTTAGTGTACTCACATTCTTACCATGTCATATCTAGCTATGAACCTTTAAAAGGAAGGTTATTCTTTAAGATGTCAAGAAAATTGAGCAATCATTAGCATGTCTTAACATATGGAAAATAAAGCTAATGGTTTAATCACTTTTTCAGTGTGCTTATAAAGCGTACGTTCCAAATGTCCCAAAAGGTTGTTGTTTTTGTTTAAGCAATCATGCGCAACAGAACTGACAGCGTAAAAACAACTGTAGCATACGTAATAATAATAACGTAATAACGTTACTAATAAATACACACATACATATATATATATATATATATATATATATATTTATATATATATATATATATAAAGGTGTCTTGGATGAAAAAACGTGAGTTGGTCTCAAGGATAAATAAGTAAATTTTATTTTTTCTATAATTCTTTACTGTGCTCTTTCTTATGTTAAATAAGTATTCTTGATAGGCCTTGACTTACGCTCCATTCAACATGTTCCATCATTCTAACACATGGACATCTTTCAAATTCCGGCTTACAGCCTTGAGTCCTTGTAGGTGAATGATCTGTTCAGAAATTTGAGCTTTCTAACTTGCTGAGAAAAAAGTTTTATCCTTCCAGAATAAAAGGCAGGATTTCAAAAGCAGAAACAACCAGTTTTGTATCCATCCACTCATGCATATACAGTGCTCAGCATAAATGAGTACACCCCCTTTGAAAAGTAAGATTTTAATCACTATCTCAATAACCGCAAGAGCGATGTCCAAAATTTCACAATGCTGAGTTCCATAGAACACTTGTTTAGCTCCATAACATGCAATCAAGGTTAATAATATAAATTATATCACAAAATCTGCAGTTATACTCAAATTTGTTGAAGCAAAAGTGAATAAACCCTGCAACAGAATCTACTACATCTAGTATTTTGAAAGACTGCGGTGATTTGTAAGGACAGCACCAAGTCTTCTATTGACATGGAATAAAACAGTGGGAAAAATACTGCAATATTTACCATTTTCCATTCTTCAAGAACATCTTTTCAAGTCTGGATAGTGGATGGAGAGTGATGCTCAACTTGCCTCTTCAGAATTCCTCACAGGTGTTCGATTGGGTTCAGATCAGGAGTAATACTTGGCCATTCAATCATCTTCTGTTTTTCTTCAGAAATGCAACAGTAGCTTTAGATGTTTATTGAATCGTTGTCAAGTTGGAAAGGTGCGTGATGGTAGCATCTTCCCTTTCAGTATAAAGCAGTAGATCTCTGAATTCATGATACCATCAATGAAATGTAATACCCCTACACAAGCAGCTCTCATGCAACTCCACATAAGGACACTGTCACCACCAAGCTTTACTGTAAACTCCATGCTTTTTTCTTTGAAATCTTCACCTTTGTGTCACCATACAATTTTGAAGTCTTCACTTCCAAAAACGGTGATTTAGAGTCTTTCACTCTACTTCTACACCTTTTCTACATGGGCCCTAGCAAATTCTAGGTATGCTTTTTTGTGCCTCGGCTTTAGGAAAGGCTTCCCTCCTTCTGGATAATACCCATGCATGCAACTCCTCTGCAGTGCACTCTGTATGGTGTCAGGAGAAACAGTCACTCCAGTTTGGCTTTCTACTTCTTTAGCTAACTCCAGTGAACTTGCATGGCAATGTTCTTCACCCCTACTCATTGGAAGACGCTCCTGTCAAGGTGTTAACTTCCATGGACGCCTCTGAGAGATGGTTGCATTTCTCGTACTCGTACTCGTCTCGTCGTCTTCCGCTTATCCAGGACCGGGTTGCGGGGGCAGCAGACTCAGCAGAGACATCTTGACGTACCTCTCCCCAGACACCTCCTCCAGCTCCTCCAGGGGAAGCCAGGCCAGCCGAGAGACATGGTCCGTCAAGCGTGTCCGGGACCGTCCCCTGGGCCTCCTCACGGTGGAACGTGCCTGGAACATCTCCCGAGGAAGGCGTCCAGGAGGCATCCGGTATAGATGTCCGAGCTACCTCAACTGGCTCCTCTCGATGTGGAGGAGTAGCGGCTCTACTCCGAGCCCCTCCCGGATGGCCGAGCTCCTCACCCTATCTCTAAGGGAGTGCCCGGCCACCCTACAGCGGAAGCTCATTTCAGCCGCTTGTATCCGGGATCTCGTTCTTTTGGTCATGACCCAAAGTTCATGGCCATAGGTGAGGGTAGGAATGTAGGCCGACCGGTAAATCAAGAGCTTCGCTTTTCGGCTCAGCTCTCTCTTCACCACAACGGACCGGCACAGTGCTCCCATTACTGCGGCAGCCGCACCGATCCGTCTGTCGATCTCCCGCTCCATTCTTCCCTCACTCGTGAACAAGACCCCGAGATACTTGAACTCCTCCACTTGAGGCAGTAACTCCCCTCCAACCTGAAGAGGACAAGCCACCCTTTTCCGGACGAGTACTATGGCCTCTGAATTGGAGGAGCTGATCTTCATCCGAGCTGCCTCACACTCTGCTGCGAACCGCCCCAGCGCATGGTGTAGGTCTTGGCTAGAGGGGGCCAGCAGGACCACGTCATCTGCAAAAAAAAGAGACAAAATCCACTGGTCTCCAAACCAGACCCCCTCCAACACTTGGCTGCATCTAGAAATCCTGTCCATAAAAGTTATGAACGGACCGGTGACAAAGGGCAGCCCTTTCGGAGTCCAACATGCACCGGGAACAGGTCCGACTTAGTGCCGGCAATGCGGACCAAACTCCTGCTCCGCTTGTACAGGGACCGGATGGCCCCTAATAAAGGGCCCGCGATTCCATACTCCTGGAGCACCCCCATCAGGGCATCACGAGGGACACAGTCGAATGCTTTCTCCAGGTCCACAAAACACATGTGGACCGGTTGGGCAAACTCCCATGAACCCTCAAGTACCCTGTAGAGGGTATAGAGCTGGTCCAGTGTTTCACAGCCGGGACATAAACTACACTGCTCCTCCTAGAGCCGGGGTTCGACTATTGGCCAGAGTCTCCTCTCCAATACCCTGGCGTAGGCCTTACCAGGGAGGCTGAGGAGTGTGATCCCCCTGTAGTTGGAACACACCCTCCGGTCACCCTTCTTATGAAGGGGGACCACCACCCCAATCTGCCAGTCCAGAGGCACTGTCCCCGACCGCCACGCAATGTTGAAGAGACGTGTCAACCATGACAGCCCCACAACATCCAGAGATTTGAGGTACTCAGGGCGGATTTCATCCACCCCCGAAGCCCTGCCACCGTGGAGCTTTTTAACCACCTCGGTGACTTAAGACAACATGTGTTGTGAATTGGCACTATATAAATAAGATGAATTAAATTGAATTGAAATTGAACTTCAGCCTGGGTGATGAAAGAGTCCAACCCCGAGTCCCCAGCCTCTGTTTCCACCAGGGAATACGTGATGGCAGGATTGAGGATATCCTCGAAGTACTCCTTCCACCGCCCGATAATATCCTCAGTCGAGGTCAGCAGCCTCCCACCCCACTGTAAACAGTGTTGGCGAAGTACTGCTTCCCCCTCCTGAGGTGCCGGACGATTTGCCAGAATCGCTTCGAGGCCAACCAGTAGTCCTTCTCCATGGCCTCACCGAACTCCTCCCAGGCCCGAGTTTTTGCCTCTGCCACAGCCCGGGCCTGCCACGCTTGGCCTCACGGTACCCGTCAGCCACCTCAGGAGTCCCACAGCTGATAGGACTCCTTCTTCAGCTTGATAGCGTCCCTTACTGCCGGTATCCACCACCGGGTTCTGGGATTGCCACCACGACAGGCACCACAGACATTACGGCCACAGCTACGGGCAGCAGCATCGACAATAGATGCGGAAAACATGGTCCACTCGGACTCTATGTCTCCAACATCCCCCGGAATCTGGTCAAAGCTCTTCCGGAGGTGAGTGTTGAATACATCCCTGGCCGAGGGCTCCGTCAGACGTTCCCAGCAGACCCTCACTATGCGATGGGCCTACCAAGTCTGTCCGGCTTTCTGCTCCTCCAGCGGATCCAACTCACCACCAGGTGGTGATCAGTGTACACCTCAGCCCCTCTCTTCACCCGAGTGTCCAAAACATGCGGCCGAAGGTCTGATGATATGACAACATAGTCGATCATTGGCCTTCTGCCTAGGGTGTCCTGGTGCCAAGTACCCTGATGGACACCCTTATGTTTGAACATGGTGTTTATTATCGACAATCCGTGACTAGCACAGAAGTCCAATAACAAAGCACCACTCAGATTCAGATCGGGGAGGCCATTCCTCCCGATCACACCGCTCCGGGTGTCACTGTCGTTTCCCACGTGGGCGTTGAAGTCTCCCAGCAGAATAATGGAGTCCCCGGGAGGGGCATTATCCAGCACCCCCGACAGGGACAACAAGAAGGCCGGGTACTCCGCACTACCGGCAGAAACGACAGTCAGAGTCTTGTCCCCAAACCGAAGACGCAGGGATGCGACCCTCTCATCCACTGGGGTAAACCCCAACACTAGGCGGCTGAGCTGGGGGGCAACAAGCAAACCCACCCCAGCCCGCCGCCTCTCCCCATGGGCCACTCCAGAGTAGAAGAGAGTCCAGGCCCTCTCGAGGCGATGGGTTCCAGATCCCACGCTTTCTCTTCCATGTGGTGGTATTGCTGACAGTATGAATTGGGAAGTGTTTTTCTTTGTTAAGCGATGGCATTTTATAATTAATTGTCTAGTGGACACCTCTTAAAGGAATAATTAGACTCACCTGTGGTCGAATTAGAATTAATACAATTTTAATTGGGGTGCAGTCATTTTGCAAAATGGGCTGGAATTTATTTGTTAGGAAAATTACTTTTTTTGTGTGGGGCAAATAAGCAAATTTGGTCTGCAATCAATGCCTCACATTTGTGAGAGTATTTGGTAATGTAGTACCCTATAGAAAATGTCGATTCTGAGAGGAAACTTAAGGTTTTCAGTCAAATCTGGTGGGGTGTACTCATTTATGCTGAGCATTGTATGTTACCCTGATGTATAAAAGCCTAACACTATGCACAAGCCTGACGAAGGGCTGTGCTGGATTATTGCTCTTTCTCCATTTGTAACCCACGGCTCTGCAGAGAAATTGTTTTAGGAACACTAAACGCCAATATTTCATCCTCATACATACTTAAGATCTCGGTGAAAAACAAGGCTGTGCTATAAATTGCCTCTGCATTACGAACAAACCCTTCTGTTTGCACACACATACAAAATGTAATGCAATGCCTTGGTAATACTGTATGACTTGAAAAACTCTCTTTGGGAAAATAACTGGATTTTAGCCTCCGATATAACATCTCTGAGGGCTGCAGAGAGAGATTAATGTGGCAAATATGAAAGACTATTTTTAGATCTCCAGCACTATTTAGCACTGAAAGAGTTTGGTTGGCCCCACAACTATGGCACTGTAGGATTAACTATTTTGAGGAAAGAGACCTTTTCTGCCTGGTACAGTAGTCACTAGGCATTGTTTAAAAATATCAGGGTGAGCTTCAATGTCTTTTCTTTTATTTTCTTTTTTATTTGTACTGTCTTTTATTTGTTTGCAAAGTAATGACAATAAAGAGCTCCCGCAACACAGAGTCTGCAGATAGTTTCAACCATTAAACTATCTGGGTTTCTTTGAAGGGGGTTCTTTTGCCAGCAAGTCGATAGGATCAAATCAGCAAAGATTATCAAGCCACGGCAGTTTGCAACAGCTTTGGGTGGATTTTGATGAAGCTGTGGGCTTCGGCAGTCTCACTGATATCTGATAGTCTTTTCTCCTCCTTATGCTGGTGAGGATGAACAGCTGGATCAGAGCTGAAATACTTTAGAAGTCTGTCAAAGAGGTACGAAGCCTCAGCTAGAGACAGAGTGAAACAAAGCAAGTGAATATCTTAATTTTAGGACCCTGCTATGTTTTCTGTGCAATTGTGCTTTTCTCTTAGAATTTGTTTGCTTGCTGTTTTTTAAAGAAATTCTTACACTTTGAAAATAATACAATGTCTGCTATCAGATGTTTTCTGCATGACACTAATGTTGTTTATACCAATTTACCAATATTTGTCTTTTTTACCCTAAATGGAAAAACTGAAATAAAAAAAAAAACAGGTTATTTCCTGTTTTTCATGTCAAACCCATTTTTAAAATAATGATTAAAGCCCCTGTTACATCTATTATGTTACTGGTCAAATTGACCCACACTATTCAAAGTTAATACCAAACAAGTACATAATGTTTAGATCAAATGCTTACCATTATTAGACTCACACAGCAAATTTAATAGATTTTCTATTTACGTACAATTGCTTTACTATTTAATCAACAATCTCTCTCTTTAGGATTGTTAGTAAGGTGTGGCATTTTGGCAGTTCTTATAAGCCTGTTTTTACTTTGACTTTCTGCTTTTTTGTTTTTCTCTAGATCTATATCTTTTTTTTGTCACACAGCAACTTATCATTAAATCTGCCTCCTTTCATCACTGTTGACTTTGCAACATGTAACTGTTGCCCAGATCTTCTCATTTCCTATCATGGAGCTTCAAAGCTTTGTTTCAAGCTGTTAAATTGAGCTTTGGTGTTGTTTTTCGTTGCTGTGATCCATTACCTTTTCTTTTAACAAGACTGTCAGTGTTTGGGATCTGCAGATGAACTGCTGTGGCTTTGAAAGCAAAATGTCTTTTTTCTACTTTTACCTCATATAATTTTTCAGCTGCTCAACAGTTTGAAGCCTCCTCTTCTTAAACATTAGTTTCCGTTTGTTAAATACTTTCCTTCGTACTGCTGAACAGCCCTTTTAGCACATCTTTAATTACATAGTCACGCTCTCTTATTTCATGTAGCATATAGTTTCAAGTTGTGGTGGTTCTTGAAAACAATACATTGTCTGCTTGGCAGCAGATGTTCAACCAAACCCACTGTAGACCTGATCATTACATCTCCAAAAGTGCATGTCACCTACATCATGTGTAGTAATACACTTATGCCATAGTGGTTTGGTTTTTGAACTTTGTACTAAAATTTGTCCAAAAATTCACTATTCTATTCTTCTACATTGAAGGACAATAATTTAAAATAAACAAACTAAAAACATGACCTACATCCTTTAAGGAACACCTCCCTCACCATGCCCAGCTATCCCTTCAAAAGGTAAAACGGCGTAGACGCAACAATCCAAACTGTACAGTAAGTTTTCAGATTAAGCACATGATAAATGTTAAGAAATGTCAGTCAGTCAGTCCTTTTCTACCGCTTAATCCATAGTGGGTTATGGGGAAGCTGGTGCCTATCTCCAGCAGTCTATGGGCAGGAGGCGGAGCATACCCTGGACCGGTCGCCAGTCCATCGCAGGTCAACACCCAAACAACCATGCACACACACATTCATACACCTAAGGGAAATTTAAAGTGACCAATTAACTTAAGAGGCATGTCTTTGGACTGTGGGAGGAAGCCAGAGTACCCAGTGAGAACCCACACAACATGATAACTCCAGGCAGAAAGACTCTGGGCTGGGATTTGAACCCAGGACCTTCTTGCTGCAAGGCAGCAGTGCTACCAACTGTGCCACCATGCAGGCCATGACCTGAGAAAGTTGTTTAGACATTTCCAAACAGCAAGCTTTGAAAATCAATTTATGAAAGCTATTAGCTTCTTGATTTTAGCATTCTCTAATGTTCATCCTCCACTAGTCTTTGTTGGTGAACTTTAATTTTCCTCTGATATAAATATTTACAAATTTAAGTTGATAATACTCTCTATGCAGAAGAATGCTAGTGATATCTAATATGAATGTCAGCACACTGAACCAAAATTTTTTTTAAATGAGAAAAATGTCAAATGCATGCTCAACTTTTTAAATGCCCACCTGCCTAGAAAAACAATAAATCATCATTATTACCTCGCAAAAATATGTATTACTGCACCATGCACAAACCCAGGCGCAAATTTAATGATACTTTGTAGTACAAAAAGCCAAGCTTTAATTACAAAATTTCATTATCACAGAGATTTTGCCCTTAGCTTAAATCACAAATTTCAAACAATATAGTGACAAACTTGGAGATATAAGATTTGCCCATTTCTAGGCTATTCAGGCCCAAATGCTGGAGTGAGACTTTCTTAAATGGCTTACATCTTTTGTAACTGTCAGGGTCTGAACTGCTGATCATGTCAGTAATCAGTTTCCTCACTAGGTTCACTGAGGATGTGAGCTGAACCTGATAGATCAGACCTTAGTGACCCAGCTTAACTTAGAGTCAGAGCAGCTGCCCACTCCACGCATGGTCTTGGCTCTGGACGGACAGGCATTGAACAGCATCACCCACTGCACCAGACCTTTAGAATTGATGTTATCAGGGAACCATAGAGAGCTCATCTCCCTGTTTTTCCGGTTTCGCAGAGCGATTTGGTTCAGGGTTTCCCCTGGTTACGGGACCACAACCCCCACTTAAACTTGGTTGAACTCAGGGAAGACGCCTGGTCCGACCGTTACCTGTCGACCTGTTTAAGGTCAGCTGTTACCCTCAGATCTCATCCTGGGAAGACCGAAGCGATCGAACTAGCAGATTTAGCCAGGGTTCCCCCCAAATACCATGACCTTCTACAGGTTTTTAGTAAGCCCCGTGCATTATCATTGCCCAGCCACCGCCCCTACGACTGTGCTATCGAGCTTCTGCCCGGGGCTCCATTACCCACTAGCCGCTTATTTAAGATCTCTCAGCCCGAACGTCTAGTTATGGAAAAATACTTAGCTGACTCCTTAGCTGCTGGCATCATCTGCCTCTCGTCTTCTCTCCTAGGAGCAGGATTCTTCTTTGTGGGTAAAAAGGACGGTAGTCTCCGGCCATGTACTAAAGAGGACTAAATGCCATTAAATTAAAAACAAATATCCATTACCCTTACTCTCTTCAGCCTTTGAACCGGTACAGGACATCACCATTTTCATCAAATTAGATCTCAGAAACGCCTATCATTTAGTACGTATCCGCCAGGGAGTTGAATGGAAGACCGCCTTCAAGACGCCTGTGGGACACTTCGAGTACTTGGTCATGCCTTTCGGCTTATGCAATGCTCCAGCGGTTTTCCAGGCCCTGGGGAATGATGTTTTGAGAGACTATTTAAACATCTTTGTTTTTGTTTATTTAGATGACATTTTAATTTACTCCAGGAACCTGACCGATCATCGCCGACATGTCTGCCTGGTTCTTCAACGCCTCCTGGAGAACCAACTATTCGTGAAGGCTGAGAAGTGTGAATTCCACAGGTCATCCATCAGCTTCTTGGGCCTTATTCTCAAGGGTGGACAGGTTGGCGTTGATCCGGAGAAGATAAGGGCTGTTTTGGACTGGCCTCAACCCGATTCCAGAAAACAACTTCAGCGGTTTCTGGGATTCTCGAACTTCTACAGATGATTCATACAGAACTACAGCCAGGTGGCCAGACCTCTAACCACTCTAACCTCGTCTAAGGTGCCATATGTCTGGACCACTGAAGCTGACACAGCCTTCTCCAGACTCAAGAGTCAATTCTCCCAGGCCCGCATGCTCATCCAGCCGGACCCCAGCAAGCAGTTCATCTTGGAGGTGGATGCTTCGGACACAGAAGCAGGGGCTGTTCTCTCCCAGGGCTCGGACCTGGACACTCCACCCCTGTGCCTTTTCCTCCCGTCGCCTGTCTCCGGCTGACCAGAACTACGACGTGGGCGACAGGGAGTTACTGGCCATCAAGCTGGCGCTGGAGGAATGGCGTCACTGGCTGGAGGGGGCCAAACATCCCGTACTGGTATGGACAGACCACAAAAACTTATCTTACATTCAGTCTGCCAAACGCCTTAATCCACGTCAGTCACGTTGGTCGTTGTTTTTCTCTTGTTTTAATTTATCCATTTCTTTCAGGTCCGGAACTAAGAACACCAAGCCTGACGCCCTCTCATGTCAGTTTGGCCATGACGATTCAGAGAAAAAAACGGTTCCTATTTTACCTCCCTCCTGTACTATAGGTGCATTAACCTGGGAGATAGAGGAGATCGTGCGGCGAGCCCTGCCTAATGACCCAGGGCCCAGTAATGGACCAGCGGGCCGCCTCTACGTTCCTGTTGCCGTACGACCTCGTCTGATTGGATGGCACCACTCAGCCAGATTTGCTACCCATCCCGGGGCCAGCCGAACTATAGTCTCGATCTCCAGGAGGTACCGGTGGCCCACCTTGCACCGAGATGTGAGGGACTACATTGCTGCTTGTGTGCCCTGCGCCAGGAATAAGAGCTCAAACCGGCCTCCAGCTGGTCTCTTACAGCCACTCAGTGCACCTTCACGACCCTGGTTCCACATCGCCATAGACTTTGTGACAGGTCTACCGTGTTCCGGTGGCATGACCAACATCCTCACAGTTATTGATTGCTTCTCAAAGGCCTGTCACCTCATCCCACTAAAGAAACTGCCTTCTGCTCTTCAGACGGCAAAACTGCATGGCATCCCTCAAGAAATCTTGTCTGACCGAGGCCCCCAGTTCACCACCAGGGTTTGGAAGGAGTTCTGTGCCGGCCTTGGGGCTAAAGTATCGCTGACCTCCGGTTATCATCCTCAGTCTAATGGTCAGGTGGAGCGTTTGAACCAGGAACTGGAGTCGACCATAAGGTGCGTCACGTCATCAAACCCCACCGAGTGGAGCACCGTCCTATCCTGGGTGGAGTATTCCCACAACTCTCACATCTTGGCTGCTATGGGCTGTACCCCTTTTGAGGCATCCCTGGGGTACCAGCCACCCTTGCTTCCAGCCCACAATGAAGAAGCTACTGTGCCTTCAGTCCAGCACCACATCCACAGATGCAAACGTATGTGGTCCTCCACCACCAGGGCACTCCAGAGATTTGCCGCTGTCAATAAGCACTATGCTGACCGGCAACGTACGCTGGCCCCCACTTACCGCCCGGGTCAGAAGGTTTGGCTCTCCACACGTCCACACGTGATGTCCCACTCAGGTCCATGTCTAAGAAACTTTCTCCCAGATTTATAGGTCCTTACGTCATCCAGTCTGTTATCAGTCCTTCCACTGTTCGTCTCCGCCTTCCATCCAGTCTCCGTATTCACCCTGTTTTTCATGTTTCTCTCATTAAGCCTGTCCATGCCAGTAAGCTCTGCCCTCCGGCTGAGCCCCCTCCACCAGCCCGGGACGTCCAAGGCCACCCCGCGTATTCGGTCCGTCCGATCCTGGCCTCTCGTCGACGGGGCCATGGGGGGCAGTACCTCGTCGACTGGGAGGGGTAAGGTCCGGAGGAGCGCTTTTGGGTGCCCGGTTCTTTTATATTGGATCCCACCCTCATCCGGGACTTCCTTTCCTCCCAGCGTGCTCAGCATGGGCCGCCAGGTGGCGGCCGTTGAGGGGGAGGTAGTGTCAGGGTCTGAACTACTGATCATGTCAGTAATCAGTTTCCTCACTAGGTGTCGCAGGAGTCCTGGAATCTGGAGGGTGACAGGTGCAGCCTATCTGGTCATCAGCCACTGTGCTATAAGAAGGAGGATTGCCAGCACTTCAGCGGCTGACTGTTTTGCCCCCTGTGGTATTACACCCAGCTCTCCTCGAATCTTGTGTCTTCAAGTGTTTGTCAAAGCTAAGCTCCTTAGTAACTCTACTCCTTCCACACAGGTCTTGCTCTATGCATTGTTACCTTGGTTTCAAAGAATCTTTGGAAAGTCCCACGGACTGTGAACCTCACCGGACATCTTACCTTGGCTGGCAGCCTGACCGGATCAGAGTACCATTTCAGTTGCGAACCTTGTCCACCCTTCTCGAATGATTACCTCCCTGGCTCTAGTCGGCACCTCACTCTGGATCAGCACTCAGTCCCGACGCGTTCTCTCCCTGGCAGATACCGACGCCCCATCAGTAAGCATATCTGCAAACTGCGTTTTATTTCCATTATCTATTACGTACCCTTGTTCCTCCCCATCACAGTTCAGCCTGGCTTCCTTGTCACCGGACCCTCGTTCCAGTCTTTAAATAAAATAACTAAAACATTCTTGGTTTCTGAGTGTTCTTTGCATGTGGGTCAAGTCGGCAATCAGAACTATGACAGTAATATATTATAAATGTAAAACTTGGAAGCGGAAATGATTGTGGCTTTGCCTATTAAATGCAAAATAATCAAATGATTCTATAGATTATTAACCATGTAATTTTTGGCTTTAAACATAATTTAAAATGTGTTGATTTTAGTGACAGCATCACCTGCGCTTGTGTGGTACTAAATTATTGTATCTGCTGGAACCCTAGGACCTTGCAGTCACATTCCCTTGCCTCCATGGAGTTGAATTGATAAAATGTCCGCTTATTATTTGTTAGTGGAGCTAGATGGTGGCATGGTTGTCTGCAGTAAGAAGGTTCTGGGTATAAATCCCACTCGGGCCCTTTCTGCGTGGAGTTACGTTATTCTCCCTGTTCATGAGATATCTCTGAGAAATGCATGATATGTTAACCGGTTACGCTACATTGCCCTTGGATCTGAGTGCAAGCATACATAGTCGTTTGTCCTCAAGTCTCAGTGTTGCCTTGTTGCACTGTAATCTTTGCTGGTTGTACCAGCAAAGATAAGTTGGTGTAAAGAAGGGATGAAAGGATTTATTAGTATTTCAAATATCTGTGCATCTTTATATTTTGAAAGAGTCTGAAAATATCATAAGGGAATAGATAGCTATGGATGAAAGACACCTCAAAGGCTGATGGGTGCAGCTTCCAGGAGATTATGCACACTATATTTGCTATTGAATTAAACCATCTCTGACAGTGATTTGGAAACTAGATTTTATTGGAAACCTGATTGGTCTTCTCTTTTTACTGCAACATAGTAAGTTACAGTGCTTGAACAAAGTACAAAAAGTACCACCGTGCGTCAGAACAAAAATTTGCAAGTGATTATAATACTTTGGACCCCTATCTACAGGGAACAAGTAATCATACATCAACCGTGTGATATTTGTTTCTCATAATGTGCATGATTTATTTATTTATTTTTTCTTTTGCAGGTTTGTATTGGAAACCCATCTGTTTTCGTCTGATGATGTAGTATCTGGGGAAAGCAGCCGGTGTTTTGGAGACTCTATCACTGCCAGCACATATCCAGATAATGAATGAAGGACAACCAATCCAAGACTTCCTGTTTCATGTGCATATACTTGTATGAATACTGAAAATTATATATAAAAATGTTAAATTATCAATAATGACAATGATCATGAGATTAAAAAATTATGGTAGCTTTTAATGAGGAGGAAGTTCCACAAAAAATGTTCCCCAATACATAATCAGTTTTGGCAAAAATCTGAGACTGACAGCATTTTTAGCCAAGTGCTGCACAATATTTTGGGCTTAAAGATGTGGACATTTTCAATGTAGCACATGGCCTTGTTGGTTAAGAACTTTGTAATAAGCTCAAAGCCTTATTAAATCTATACTTTTATGATACTTTTACTAAAATCTGCCAGTTGTCCAGTTGTATCTGTTTGCCAATTCTGCAGATTTAGACGCTGCAGAATTTCTGCAAAATATTTTTTTTTCAGTTTGGCGAGACCCTAATCTGGTCAGGATATCAAACAGACCCTTTATTTAACCTGTATTTTTTTTGCTTATGCCTCAATGATTTGGTGCATGCATCAGAAAGTTGCATAAATGTGATTTTACCATCATGGCCCCTCATGTAGACGCATGCATTTATAGGGATGAAGGTCCCTCAAGTTAAGACCTAAAGTAATTCTTATGTGGATTGCTGAAAGCTGGAACAAAGATAAACAAAATGGATAGATCAAAAAAAAAAAAAAAAAGATATGTCTAAACATAACCTAAATCAGTTTTAGGTAAACTGTCTTACTTGTTCTACTTTATCAAAGGCGGTTAGATTTTTTTTATAAAGGTGATTAGTACAGAACCATGGAGTTGTGGGGGCATTATTGCCTCACAGCAAGAAGGTCTCCAATTCATTCTCAGTCTTTAGTTTACATCCTCTCACTGTTTGCAAATTCACTAAAAAAACTTTCATGGTTGCAACTACTGATGCAAAGCTAACTGCAGAAGTAATGGCGAGTCAGTGCATTTGTTTTATGTGAGTATTTTTGTGTTGATCATATGTTAAGCTATATTTATGCAAGATTTAGCACTCCTCTTACCTCTTACCTGGTGATATCGCATTCATGAACAAGACAATGAGAGTGTGATAAATGATTGTGGGAAAACAAATGCACTCAAAAAATAACTTGCTTGATATACTGCATGCATGGAAGTGATGATCTGGATGCCTAGATGCTCATCTCTGATACCTCAAACAGATTAGTGTCTATATGGCAGGTGTGTTGATTAAAGCTGGAGCCTGAGGCTTACATCAACTTTGCTGAGAAAATTCTCCATTGCATGTAAAACTGGATCTGAAAGAATTTGATTAAAACTGCAGTAGGCAGAAAAGCTGCACTGAGGTTTGAAGATGTCTTTGCTGCACTTTCCAATCAAAAATATTTTTACCATAAGTTTATGTTTTTTTCTTTATGTTTAATCCTGACAAACGTATTTTCATTTTAAATACTTTTTATTACTTTGTCATGGCTAAAACTCTGGTGTAACCCTAAGTGAGCTTGTATAGTTTTAAAGGTTAATAAAAACTAATCACTTATAGCTGCAATGTTTAGTTGATTAAAGCAGGTATATGACTTGGGCTCTGACTTTGTGGAGCTGAGTGTTATGCGAATTGGTAACTCTTTATATTCATTGCCAGTGTGTTGTTTTAATATATTTTTATCCACCATGAAAACATCCCCGCAGGGATAAATGAAGTTTATTGGATTAAATTAAATTGAATTGAAATGGCCCTGCAATGGCCAAAGTAGACCTTCAATGATTCAAAGCTGTTCTAATTTGACACACACCACAGACAAATCTTTATTACATGAAAACTGCAATGTCTTTGTGTTTGTGTTGTGCTCTTAGGAAACAAAACTTTTAATTTTTGAAACTTGGCAACTTCTACTTAAGGAGCTTTTGTACACATAGCCTTAATCATTGTTTTTTTTTTTTTTTTTTTGCATGCTGGGCTTTAATTTGTTTAGTTTGTTGTTATTCTTATTTTTTTTAATTCTAGATGTTTATGTTTTTTCTGCAAATTACCTTCTAACCAGTGTTGCATCAAATACTAAACCTTATTGCTGGAATCTTTGTGCACCTCGTTCCTTTGCTTAATTGTACAGTATCATAGAACTAAATGTAAAGGTATTTATACACCTTAAACCTTTTCATATTTTGTCATGGTCCAACCAAAACATAAGGGACTTCTGGGATTTTGTGTGACATAACAAGCCACAGTACAGCATGATAGTGAAGTATAAAAAAAATGACACATGGTTTCAAAAATTGTTTACATTGGCTCGTTAAAGTATTCATACCCCATGAACTTTTCCAAATATTGTCACATTACAACCACAAACATAAATATATTTCATTGGAAGTTTATGTGAAAGACCAACACAACCGGTATACAATTGTGAAGTGGAAAGAAAATTATACACGATTTAAAACATTTTTTACAATTTTTATTTTTTTTATAAACTGGAAAGTGCGGTGTGCAAAAGTAATGTGTTATCTAATCTCAATACAAATATAGCTGCTCTGTGACACCCTCAGAGGTTGGTTAAGAGAATAGTGGGGAAAAAACAGTATCATGAAGTCCAAGAAACACACCAGACAGGTCAGGGATAAGGTCATGGAGATGTTTAAAGCAGGTTTAGGCTATAAAAAGATTTTCCAAGCTTTGAACATCTCACTGTTCTCACTTGAACATCTCACAATGAGCACTGTTCAATCCATCATCCGGAAATGGAAAGAGTATTGCACAACTGTAGACCTACCAAGACAAGGCCATCCATCTAAACTTACAGGCCGAACAAGCAGAGCACTGATCAGAGATGCAGCCAAGAGGTGACTCTGGATGAGCTGCAGAGATCCAGAGCTCAGGTGGAGGAGTCTGTCCACAGGACAACTATTAGTCATGCACTGCACAAATGTGGTCTTTATGGAGGAGTGGCAAGAAGAAAACCATTGTTAAAAGAAAACCATAAGAAGTATAATTTGCAGTTTGCCAGAAGCCATGTTGGGGACAAAGCAAACATGTGGAAAATAGTGCTTTGGTCAGACTAGACCAAAATTTAACTTTTTGGCCAAAATGCAAAATGCTATGTGTGGCAGAGGACAAACACTGCACATCACTCTGAACACACCATCCCCACTGTCAAATGTGGTGGTGGCAGCATCATGCTCTGGGGGTGCTTATTTTCATCAGGGACATGGATGGTGGGCAGAGTTGATGGGAAGATGCATGGAGCCAAATACAGGGCAATCTTGGAAGAAAACCTGTTGGAGTGTGCAAAAGACTTGAGACTGGGGTGGAGGTTCACCTTCCAGTAAGACAATGACCCTAAACATAAAGCCAGGACTACAATGGAATGGTTTAAAACAAAACATATTAATGTGTTAGAATGACCCAGTCAAAGTCCAGACCTAAATGCAATCGAGAATCTGTGACAAGATCTGAAAACTGCTGTTCACAAACAGTCTCCATCTGATCTGACTGAGCTTGAGCTGTTTTGCAAAGACAAATGGGCAAAATGTTTAGTCACTAGATGTGCAAAGCTGGTAGAGACATTTCCTGTAGTTGTGAAGTTTGTGGTTCAAAAGAGATAGAAAGGAAAAGTTCAAGTGGCATGAATTATCTAGCATACTCCCATAGCCTAATTTAGGTTTAATTTGTTTCCTTAGATCCTTATACAGTGTATACATTGTATTTTTGGCACCCTACAGTTATGTGTCATGCCTATTTTGCATAGATATTACCTATTTACTCAACTTCTCTGTGTCATTTTTAAAGAAAAATGGAAATCTTTGTTGTCAGTTTTGGAAATTTGCTTTCAATAATTTTTCCTCATGCTGTGGACACCCTTAGGGACCACAATGGCAAGAACAAAAGACCTACTATCATTTCTTACAGCTCTATACTTCCTAAATAAATAAATACTGTTTGGTGAATTCTGGCTGTATGAATACCCTATGCAGCCTATGATGGTGATACCGAATCAGCTTTAAAGTAGCCTTTTCATTTTTGAAAAGATAGGAACATGTCCAAGGTGCTGATATAGGATCAGTTTCAAAGCAGCACTCCTCTTAATTCTTTTGATGAAGTGAAGAATTGTCTGGAGGCGGGGGATCTGCTATGGAATCTGCTTTGAAACCAATCTTCCCTGTAGGAAAATGAATAACTTTCCCTGGTGCTGTTGATTAATTTTGAGCCAGCCCTTTTATAAGGAGAAGTTGTCTATGGTGCTGAATTTGGTGATCAGCTTTGATTTCCAGGTTGAAGTGAAGTGTTTTGCAAAAAGCTGATTCAGGATTAGCCCTTCTCTATGGAGTCAATCAGTGCCAAACAAGATCAATTCCAAGTTGCATTGTGTCTTAACTGATGTAAAGTGAATAATGTCACATCTAAACATACAAAGAAGAAACACTTTGCCTCTTGGTGCAAAGGCCAACATGTATGGATCACTGTAGCATCTGGTTGTAATTTTTTTTAAATCCTCATTAGATTTTTCACAGACATTGTTTGGACACAAAAACATTTTGCATAGCTGAAAGAAAACCTTTACATAGCTGATTTCCAGATGATAGAGAATGATTTTACAACCCCAATTCCCCCATGAAGTTGGGATGTTGTGTAAAACATAAATAAAAACAGAGCACAATGATTTTCAAATTCTGTTGCACCTATATTCGACTGAATACACTACAAAGAGATTCATCGGAAACAGGTGAGTTTAATAATTAGGTTTAAAAGGAGCATCCCTGAAAGGCTCAGTCATTTACAAGCAAGGATGGGGCAAGGTTCAGCACTTTGTGAACAACTGCATGAGCAAATAATCCAACAATTTAAGTACGTTTCTCAATGTACAATTGCAAGAATGTCCGTGACCATTGATCCCTCAGGAGGCATTACATTAAAAACCGACATCATGCTGTAATGGATATCACGGCGTGGCCTCAGGAACATTTCAGATTGGGTTGACACAGTATGTTGCTACATCTACAAGTAAAAGTTAACACTTTACCATGCAAAGCGAAAGCCATATATCAACAACTGTCAAAGGTGTGGTTTTTGGAGCGGACCCAAGAGCAGATAGGCAAGCAGGAGCAGCACGGTGAGTAGAAAGGATTTAAAAAACAAAAACCAACTCCGACTTGGCATCCAGAGGATGAACAGGCGAAAACATGAGCAGGCATGGCAAGAATACACTTACATGGGCAGGCTTGGCTTCGCATGACATGACATGGCAAACAGTATACTCCAGCAAGGAATAAACAGAACTGAACCATATAAATGGAGCACAGATGAAAACAAGAAGACTGATAGGCATAGAGCAGGTGGACTGAATGAAGCTGATTATGGGCTGCCTGTGGCAGGGAGTGGTAACTAAAACATGAATGAGTAGAGCAAAGAAACGATCTCACCAAAGGGAATCTTAAAAATGTTACAGAACATAAACTAAAATGCACAATGAACAGAATACAAGAATAAGTAAGAAACTATACCTAAGGAAAAACCTAATAAAGCACCACCTATAGAATCATATTAATAATTATATGTACGAATTAAGAATAATAACAAAGAGATGTTGAAAAAGAAACCTAAATGAAGAGCAAAACCCAAACACCTAAGAATAGTGACAAAAACACCCCGAAACACCGCTGCCGGGTTGTTATCAGCACAAAGTTCAAAAGCCAACATCTGTGATGGGATAGGGGTTTCTGGGACGTTCCTGCCTATTTTAGCAAGACCACATTTTGCACGTGTTACAACAGCGAGTGCAGGTACTAGACTGGCCTGCCTACATGTCGCCCATTGAAAATGTGTGGCACATTATGAAGCACCAAATCGACAACGGAGACCCCGGACTAAAGTACTAATGCTAATTGTTAATTTAGTCCTCTTAAATCAAAATAGATTCAAATAACATTCAGTAAATTGTACAGATATATGGGTAGATTTTGGTGTTTTTTATTAGGCATTTTACTTTATTTAGAAATGATGCACCATATTGTTTTGGGGTTCAGTTCAAAACAAATTTTGCATTTAGCCAAACATATTTAAATGCACAGCAAACGTTTTGATGATTTATTATTATTTTTTGCAATTCTACCAAAATTTCACAGTCTGCTATTTGAAAGGTCAGAATTAAATTGTTATGACTTGTGGGGTCCTATTCCCCCATTCCGGGGTCCAGGCTGCACTCACCCTGACATAAATGCAGATTATACTGATTTTGGGTTGGGATTTTACAGAAAATGGCAACTTGATCATACTTTTTCTTTCTCTGCAGCTCAAATAACTGTAAAATGCATAAAAGGAGCCATAAAACAAGATAAACCAATAAACCTGAAAATCTTGTCTTGGAAATAGGTTACAAATATATTTTCTTCTTTTCAGACATGAAGTCTATAGTGTTTTGCGAAAACACAAATAACATAAGTGTGCTTGTATAATTACAGTTTTAACTATTTAAATTAGAGTATGTTTATACAAGTGGGAATCTGAATATTTTAGTGATCAGGTCCCAAAACTAACAATAGTTACCTTGTCTACAACATCTTAAAACCTAAGATAATTTCCTCTACGAAAGTCTTATTAACATTGTTGTTAACACTTGTAGACATTTTCTTTCTAATTCAAAACAATCCCCAGCCCTTTTTTTCTACCCCTCTCTTTCTTATTGACATGTATTGATCTGCTGGTGGTCACACCTTGAAGTACGATTTTTACAGATGTTTATGTTTGTAGCTGCAGGCCTACAGATCCCATTAAGGGCTTGAGCAATAGGCATGGACAGTGCTTCAACACCTTGCTGCTGAAGAAAAATTTTAAATTCAAGAGACCAAATCCTTAGTCAGCACTTCTACTTCCAGAGCTGGCAATGTAAAATGGCCTGGGATGGCAAGTACACCAAGACGTATTGTGAACACTTAGAAACAAGAAAAAATGTCATGACATTGTAAACATTTTTATTTTCTTTGGTAACCTTTTCTTATATAGCAAAACCATTTTTTTCTTTTTCAAACGTTACTGGCTTGAAAGAAGGTAATCTAGGTCCATGAAATAAAATCATTAGAGTGTAGAGATTATATAAAAAGTTAGTCATCTGAAAAGTAAACTTTAACCATCCAGTTACTGAAGAGGATTTATTTAAATATTCAATCATAACACTGAATACGTTGAAAAACACAAAAAACAAGAGATCACTTATGAAACAAGTCATTCACAAGTGATGACAGGACGGAGTAGCATATATATAGATGCATTAGGGCATTGGCTGCAGTAATGGCCACTGCTCTGGTCTGTCATGATGAAGAAAGAACTAAGCCAGAAAGCAAAGTTCTCAATTTACTGGTCTGCCTACAGGGGTTGGACAATGAAACTGAAACACCTGGTTTTAGACCACAATAATTTATTAGGATGGTGTAGGGCCTCCTTTTGCGGCCAATACAGCGTCAATTCGTCTTGGGAATGACATATACAAGTCCTGCACAGTGGTCAGAGGGATTTTAAGCCATTCTTCTTGCAGGATAGTGGCCAGGTCACTACGTGATACTGGTGGAGGAAAACGTTTCCTGACTCGCTCCTCCAAAACACCCCAAAGTGGCTCAATAATATTTAGATCTGGTGACTGTGCAGGCCATGGGAGATGTCCAACTTCACTTTCATGTTCATCAAACCAATCTTTCACCAGTCTTGCTGTGTGTATTGGTGTATTGTCATCCTGATACACCGCCTTCAGGATACAATGTTTGAACCATTGGATGCACATGGTCCTCAAGAATGGTTCGGTAGTCCTTGGCAGTGACGCGCCAATCTAGCACAAGTATTGGGCCATGGGAATGCCATTATATAACAGCCCAAACCATCACTGATCCACCCCCATGCTTCAATCTGGGCATGCAACAGTCTGGGTGGTACGCTTCTTTGGGGCTTCTCCACACCGTAACTTTCCCAGATGTGGGGAAAACAGTAAAGGTGGACTCATCAGAGAACAATACATGTTTCACATTGTCCACAGCCCAAGATTTGCGCTCCTTGAAACCAACATTTGGCATTGGCATGAGTGACCAAAGGTTTGGCTATAGCAGCCCGGCCGTGTATATTGACCCTGTGGAACTCCCGACGGACAGTTCTGGTGGAAACAGGAGAGTTGAGGTGCACATTTAATTCTGCCGTGATTTGGGCAGCCGTGGTTTTATGTTTTTTGGATACAATCCGGGTTAGCACCCGAGCATCCCTTTCAGACAGCTTCCTCTTGCGTCCACAGTTAATCCTGTTGGATGTGATTCGTCCTTCTTGGTGGTATGCTGACATTACCCTGGATACCGTGGCTCTTGATACATCACAAAGACTTGCCGTCTTGGTCACAGATGCACCAGCAAGACATGCACCAACAATTTGTCCTCTTTCGAACTCTGGTATGTCACCCATAATGTTGTGTGCATTTCAATATTTTGAGCAAAACTGTGCTCTTACCCTGCTAATTGAACCTTCACACTCTGCTCTTACTGGTGCAATGTGCAATCAATGAAGACTGGCTACCAGGCTGGTCCAATTTACCCATGAAACCTCCCACACTAAAATGACAGGTGTTTCAGTTTCATTGTCCAACCCCTGTATGTGTCAACTTTTACCTTTATGGATCATAACCAAGGGATGACATCCTGGATACAAAGATCTGAAATTAGCTCATTCTGCAGGTTAGCTGGGCTCAGTCTTAGAAAAATGGAGTGAAACGTATGGTAAAGCCTCTGCTCCTTTTACACTGAAAGGAGATAGCTGAGTTGGTTTGAGCATCTGATCAAATTGCCTCCTAGGTATTTGCCTTAAAAGGCTTCCTGGGGGTATCCCATTGATTTAGAAATACCAAAACGAGTTGGAAAGTGTTGCTGGGAGGCACAGTGTTTGAGATTCCCTCCAAGATACTGTTACTTCTGCAATGCAATCACAGATAAGCAGGAGACAAAGACATGGTTTCAAATTCTGCTATCTGAGTGGACTGCTACCTAAAAATTATGAGGTTGGAATTAAGATGAGAACATTTATTTTTAGCCCTCCCTCACTCTAAAAACACCTTAGAGTCACCTCTAAGGTTCTTCTATTTTCACCTCCTTGTGTTCAGCTTATGGCCACTAGCTTTTAAATCCTTGTTGTTACATCAGCTTCATAACCTTCCTAACCTCGCTGACTGAGCTTCAGAGACTGTGTGATGGTGTGTAATCTGTAGCAGGACTCCCGTCTCTGTCTTAGCCTCTCTCACTCTGGTTCATTCCTGTCCCCTTGTCATCCACAGCATGCCACAAACAAACACACACACACACACACACACACACACACACACACACACACACACACACACACGCATGCACGCACGCACGCACGCACCCACACACACACGCATACAAACACGTACACAAAATAATAGCTAAACCTCCTCAGCAAAGCAGGCATACTTGGCCTTACATACAGTATTGGATGTCAGAGACATAGTTCAACATTTTATCTTGGTAACTGGAAAAATATGCTTCTTTTGTTGCTTTACTCTTGATGGATCAACAACATACTTTAAAGACGTCTAAGATAGTCAACATCAATGCTGTTCTCTGAACTTTCTACAGCTGATTAAAGCAATTCTGGAGATATAAGGGATATCTTTGAATAAGGAGCAGAAACTGAAACAACTTCTCGATGCAACCAGTTACTGAACTTTTTTGCCATATAGCACAAAAACGATTATAATTCTATTCTCTGTGTGCCCTGTGTGATGAAGGGCTTACAATATAGGTTTCATTTCATTATAGCACATTTATCAAGGCTTTATCTACAAATCTACGTTTTTGGAGAATATATAAAGGAATAAACATTTATTTTTCCACCATGATGGATCAAAACAAAACGTTTTTTTTTTCTTATTATTATTATTATCATTATTTTATTGTGGTTCCGGTGATGCCCTTCTTCACCCACCCCTTGCTTTCCTTCTCTCTCGTCCACCTCATTTGTTGCTTCCTCCCATCACCACCAGGGGCTTTCTACGCCGCGTCGTACCGACAGCAGGTCTTTTTCCCTGTTTCTTTACCCTACGCTTTAGGAGAGGAGTCTCCAGATAGGCTGCACGGTGGCAGACAGGGGGCACAGAACCGCCTGTTCCTCTGATTTCCTTCTCCAAGGGAGTCGCATAGGTTGGATGCCTGGGAGGAGCGAGAAGTTAAATACCGATCACTCCCGTCCCGCTGCAGAGTATCAAGGCATAAAGCGTTTGTTTCTTCTCCACAACGCGGCAAAGGTAAGAGTTTTAGAATGCTGAAATTATATGACAAAGTTCTCAGCGCGTTGGGATGCTCTTGCAGTATACATGTGGGCTTTCACTGTGTTTTCCGGTTCTGGTTTGCGGCATTTCTGCAGGAAAAAACGGAATAAAACATGACCAATATTTTTAAAATAGAATGAGATTGCGTTTATTTTCAGTTATTTTGTGTGCTTATAAATGAACATATGCGGAAGGTTGAAAGCATTTGCATTGTAATATCTTTATTTAATGGCTGCAGAGCTACACCGGCTAACTTGTTGCCACTTGTAACTCATTTAACGTTTGGTTTGTTCTGTCTGTAATGAGCGCTGTGCATAATTCACGCGATAAATGACCTCTTGTATTAAAGCAGGAAATGCTCTCCGATTACTTGTCCTCGCTGTTCAGTGACTGTTTATGAGTTCAAGTATGAAAGACACCTTTTAATGACAACATTTTCACGGTTAGATCCAGAGACAAATGCATATGTGTTCACCTAAAATTTCAGCATCAATAACTTTTAGAAATATATGAGCTTCGTTGCCTTTTGGAATGATCGGCGTTTGCAGAATTACACACACAGTAATTTTGTATGTATATTTTCCGAGGGAAATTGTAGTGAAATAAAGACACGCGTCTCCTGCGCGGTAACGCTGGTTTCTAAACACTGCAGCCACTTGATGCGCCAACAGGATGCATTTAGGGAAGTTGGATGTGTGCCACTGTGCTCTGAGGCCGTGCAGTTAAATGAAACCTGTCTTAAAAGCAGACAGTGTTTTCGGAAGACAATGCGAAAACATGAGTCTTAATGCTATGCTGTGGATATACGTGTTTTTTTTGTGTGGTTTTTTTACACGGATTAGGGGCATTATATTTCATGTTTTTGCGTCTTTCCCTATTTTTTGTCCACATTAACAGCCACTCATTTACTCACGCGGGACTAATAGACGTTCACAAATCAAATTACCAGGAGCATTTCTTGAATCACAAAAAATGCAAATACACATTTCTAGTGTTACCAGCTTTTTATCTGCTGCTTATCTTTTTAACCTTTTACTGTGATGGGTTGCTGCTTGTTTTTTTTTTTTAAGTGACTATGGATTTGTTAAAATAATTTGGCATTTTTGTTTAGCTCCTAAAATAGTTACTGGTGAAAGACTCAAATTCTGACTGGTGTTGTAGGAAAAAAATCCAAATTGTTGTTTTTCACGTCTCATTGTCTGTTCTTCCTGCATTCTTTGAAATTGGATGATAGAGCAAATCCCTTCCATCTCAGGTTAATATTTGCTCTGTGGGAAGGAGTACATCTTTGTGCATTTCTGAAGGAAATATAATCGGCACTCCAAAGCTGCGTGAGTGTGTTTCTTAGCTTACACCGATTTTGCCACAGTGTGATTAAAATACACTTTGAGCTTGGCTGACCTTGGCCGAGGCTAGAAATGCTTAACTTTTTACTCCACAGAGGGGTCCCCGCTGTCGACTGTATCTCTGTGGATTCACAGACTGTCAGTGCATAGCTTGTCAGTGTTTGAGACCTCGCGCATGTCTCCATTTACCACTTATCCTGAGCTAATTGGTGTGTGGAAAAAGTGAGGAGAATGCCTGTTGCCTTAGCAGGTCTACACTTTTATTGAATATAAATAACGAAAAACTCTCCTGGGGGTATATTATAAACAAATGATTTACTTTTAGATATTTGACAACATTAGAGAAGAGAAAAAAAAATCATACTTTTTGTTTATGATGCTCTGAGGGCCCTCCAAATTTTACCAGTCCACATACACTATTTTGCCAAAATTATTGGGTTACAGCACCACATCAATAAATTCCAGTTTTACAATCACATCCATGACTGCAGGTGTATAAAGTTTGGTGTGGAGGTTGCAACTCTGGTTTTCTCATCAAAGTATGAACACACTCCTAAACCTTGTCGAAGATGTTTACAGAATAGTTAAAGTTGCTATTGTTGGCAACGGTGGGTTCATCAACAAACTGGACATGTGGATTAAGAATAGGATGTATGTGTAACAACAGACAGTCAAATATTTTCAGCAATTTAGTGTATTTTATATTTTGGAGAGTTGATCCAATGTAGTCCAAATTCCTTAAAACATGTGAAAGTCTATGACTCAAATACAAAACTTGTGCATCATAAAATCTCCAATCTATTTTCTTGCAAGGACTATACTATACTATACTATACTATACAACACAAGTGAATGCGATGTCCCAATTTATTTAAAATATAAGTACGAAATTGACAATTTATTTATTCATTTTTGAGTTCTCATGCTGCCCCCTAATTAAATGGACAGAGGACAGTGAGCTATATGACCCATTTTAAAAACTGCTGCTGTTTGCAAGCCACATGTCTATGCCATTATGAAATTGTTCAAGCATGTACTGGCATATTATTGTCCTATTTTTTTTCTTTGTCAAACTAACCTGTAAGTAAACTGGATATGATTAATTGGTTCTGGACTTGAGACTTTAATTTCATTACAGCTCTTTAAATATTTATCATTCACTTCTACACTGATCAACTATACTAACACAAACTAACTTGTGAAGTGTAACTTTTGTTATTGGCATTAAAACAGCCTTTCCCCCATCAGAACCTCTTGGGTCAGCCAGCACCACAGCTTTAAATGCAAATCATCTAGATTTTGTTTGTTGTGGTAATGGGGAGTCCCTGATCAAGCCTATTTTGGGTCATCTCACAGGCTCATTTCTCTATTCAAAAACTGGAAAGTTTTAGGGCAACTTCACTCTTTCTGTGTTCGTGGAGACTCACTGTTCTGTTAAAAATACTCCATCTGCAAAAACAGTAAATGGGTGGTAAATGTCAATGTTACATCCACTTGATGACTCGAGATTTCCAAGTAGAACATTGGAATGTTATAGGATAATCACTGATATTTACATGACCCTTTCAGCGGTTTGCTAGTTGGATGAATGTCAACAAAGACAATGAACAGAACCTTTGAGCTATTAGCTAATTTAGAGATTACCAAATTTCCTTAAAATGTATCTGCTTGGCATCTCACCCTCCTCATTTATTCATCTGGTGGACTAACTAGCATGTACATTACATGGGCCATGTAGCAGTAACCCAGATGGCAGACCAGGCTGATCGTGATTTATGTACCAAAAGCAAATGCATTACCGTGGCATCTGGAGTTTGTGCCAAATCTAGTCGAGTATTTTTTTCACACGTTTTAATCTTCACATCTCATAAAATCGGGAAAAAAAGCTTACATGCATAAAAACGTTTGTGTGAGCACACTGTAAAAAAGTATATCCCTTACTTTGTGTTGTTTTTTTTCTGTCCGTCTATATTTCTTTTCTTTCTCTTTGTCATACACATATACACACTCACAAGCAGCCTCCATGAGAAATCGTTTAGATGAAACAGTGCACTGTTGTGAGACATTGATTACCGTTTACCAAGCTGCCGCATAAATGTAGTGTTAAAGGAGAGATGACTTGGCTGGATTCGGGGGCAGAGAAGAAAAGAGAGAAGAAATGACACAAGATAGAAAGAGAAAGGGGTGATAGATTGCAGCAATATGGCAGTAAAGATGAAATGCGAGGGGGGCAGACCTGGGGATTTTTACGGCTAACTGCGAGGGGAGCGATTAGGCCAACTAATTGATCTAGATTTGTGGTGAAGAGACTCGTCCATTCTTGTGCTTATCATACAATCTCTCCCTCCTTGTCTGTCTCAGACACACACATATAAATACATTTTTGCAGTTACATTCCTCACAGGTCACACCTGCTGTCATGTCGGCGGTCAGAAATGGTCAGCCCCTATAGTCACTTTATTACCACCTTAGGGAAGAAACTTCATCAGACGTATTAGTGCCGGAGCTCTATGATAGAATCACCAGGTGGGAGGAGACAGAGAGCTGAGGGTGGTGGACAGGCTCCACAGTTGATTTTCCAGCCCTGTTTGTGCTTATTTCAAGGTGAGGGTTACAGGCAACACTTTCAAAGAATTCATCATTATCTTTGTTCAATAACATGCAAGGTTTTTTTCTTCTGCTTTCATTTTGGATTAAACTTTTTTTTAGACATTGTTAGATAGTGTTCTTCAAAAGAATGTGATAGACCAATACAAGAAAGCACAAAATTCTAAAGTGAAAGGAAGATGTTGCATTGGATAAAAATTTGGAAATGTGGTGTGTATATTCATCTGATGGAGTCAACACTTTGTAAAACCACTTTTTGTAGCAGTGATTGATGTAGGTCTTTTTGACTATGTCTCTACCAGACATATGGAGTTTAAATGAAAATTCTACATGGAAGACTCACCATCACCTCTATCTTTGTCTAATTACTCCTCAATGCGGCTCTGTTCCACCAATCAGCGTCAAGTCTGCATTTCTCCCCCGGCCAATCATCCTTCACGGCTCCACTTTAAAAGATCTTCATCCACGTCACCTTCTATTCTGCAGCTGAACTTTGACCCTCCTCCACCCCATCTCCACCATTTGGCTTCCAAACTCTTTTCATATCTCCTCAGGCCTCCACTCCACCACCAGGATCAGATTCTGGGGGGAAGACATCTCTAATCTTAAGATTTTCGTTCAAGCGCATGTCATTCTCAGCATTCACGTCTTCCACTGGGGTCCGAGCGCCAAAGAAATAAACATTTACTAATAAACTTTCCTAATTGCATCCCTGTGTTCTCTTTGTGAGTGTGTCCAGGTTGAATTAGAGATTGAACTTTCTACATATTCTTTGCAAAATAGCTGAAGCTATTTCTACATTTCCCACACTTTCTGTCATGACCACATCTGACGGGGAGGCAGAATTAATTTGCCGTGTAGCTTTGGAAAAACAAATAGAAAAAAAATTGGTGTTAAAAGCCATTAAACCAGACTAGGAAAGAAGAAGAGGAATATACCTTTATGTGCGAGGCAGAGTGGCTGTGACAATGTGCGAACCTGCAACTAGCTGCTGGGAGCAGTGTGTCACATATAAAACAGTTCGATGTGGACTTTTTCCCGGCGAGCAGTTAATTTATGTGCCACCGCGTACTAGTATGCGTCATAAAAAGTTACTCTGTGGACGTATGCCCGGAGTACGCACGTAGGTCAGCGGAGTCAAGTACACGCAACTATGTTTTGCCCATTATGGTTCGTGCAGAAAAACCGAGTATTCTGCGGTGACTGAATTGAACCAGAGTTTGCGCTCTGGAACCTCTGTTTGTTGGTGGCAACATGCATCACTGGTTCAAAATTATGTTCCACAATGGTGAAAAAGGTATATAACAGGTTTTCTTCCTGTACTGCCATGTGTTTAGCTCCATTCATCGTCCCATAAACCCTGGCCAGTTTCTCTTTCCCGCTTAAACAAAAGCAACCCAACAGCATGATGCTGCCACCACCATATTTCACAGTGGGCATGGTCTGTTCAGTGTTATGTACAATGTTAATTTTCTTCTAAACATATTTTTTGCATCTTTCCCAAACATTTCACTTCTAGTCTTATCTGACTACAGCACCTTCTTCCACAGTTTTGATGTATTTACTACATGCTTTCTGGCAAACTGCACACTTAAAACGTTTTTCAGCAATGTATATTTCTTCTTGCTATTTTTCCATAAAGGCCAGACTTGTGGAGTGAACAAATTGTAGTTTTCATGTGAACAGATTTTAGGATATTGTTTTATAATCAAACACTGCCTGGTGTGTATCTTGTTTTTTATGGTGCTGCTTGTTAACAAATGTTGTCATACAAAGCAGCTCTAATCACACTTGGAATTAAATTATGTACTCTATTACAGACTCTATTTTGTAATAAGATGGAAGGGGGTGGTCAAAAATTTTCAGGTTTTCATTTTCTGAAATTTGTAAAATTTTACTGCCCTTTTATAATCTGCATTGGTCTTTCACCAAACTCCCCCAAAACATATTGAGGTTTCTGGTTGTAATGTGACAAGCTGTGAAAACGTTAAAGGGATATGAATACCGTCGCACAGAACTGTATGTGCAGAAAGTGAAAAAAGATGGCTAAAATATAAAAAAGAAACTAATGCCCCAAACCTTCTCTAAAACTCTATATAGTAGTTTTTGTGTGCTGAGCCTTTCTAAAGGCTAACCAGTTCTTGTTAGATTTTTACACCCTACAAGTGCTGCAGTATAGCAATTCCCAATTTGTAAAAAATAGGAAATAAATAAGCATCAAGGAACACAACATACAGGCAGCTGGAGAGTCCATCTGTCGTTTTGACGGAGTAAAATCTGTTGACATGGGAGCATTCTCCGAAGCCATTTAAAGCCAATGGAGCACAACAAAGCGGAGATTTCAGACAAAAAAAAATACATGGTTTCAAGTATGCATACATTCCAAATAAAATTATTGCTTTTTGCAGGACAATAAGAGATTGTTAGGCAGGCCTATGGATTTGTGCTCTCATGGAAATGACTTCACTTTCTTACTACTGCATGACAGTCAGATTAAACGACCTCTATCTTGTATATTCTGATGAGAAAACCTTTTTTCACTTCAGAAACTTGCAGTATTTTAAGTCGTATAGCTAAAAAAATATCAACATGTACTCTGCACAAGTCGTAAGACGTGGTATGAACACCTTGCCTTTGATGCACTCAACATTGTTAAGAGGTGTTGGTAAAGGTGAAAGGTATTTCAAGGTCAGTTCTTTTTGGTTGGTGTTAAGATGCTTGTTCTCTTTCAGACATGATTTGTATCTGTGATGATGGGATCCAGGAGTACACAATATACACCCATACTTCCTCTGCCAGTCTATGTTTGTGCCTCCTGCAATGGAGTGCGAGGAACAATTGCTTTGTAAACAGGCAGTTTTTCACCTGGATGTCACGGTTCACAAAGACTCTTCCTCTGAGTCTGGCACAACCCCACTGGCAGAGTTGATGCAGTGGTGTATTTCTGCATCAATGTCAGATTTAGAGGGATGAATGCTGCCAAGGTAGGGAGAGTCATCCATGTTTTGAGGTTGACATATTTGATATGAATTAAGACACACTAATGAAGTGAGTCACTACACATATACACTTTTATAAACACATGCGTGAACACCTAGGCAGATACAGACATCATAGTTTTTATATATTGCTGAGATCAAACTAACAAAAGGATTAGAAGGGATGTGAAAAACAATATGTTGTTGTAATGTATTGTTTCCTTGTCTCAAATTTATGCATGCAAACCAGTGTGAGTGCAGGCGTTGGGACCATTTTAATATATAAACAGTCTACACTCAGTACTTGTTCAGTTTTTTCTTTGCTCAGCAAGTGGCTGCAATGTTAGTACATAAGAGTTTCATTCAGCTTGACAGTAAGTCATGTTTTTTTAAGCTTGTGTCTCATCTCTGAGTATCTGTTAGCAGTTTATGGTAACCATTTTTTAGATATAAAGATATTCATTGATAAGTGTCTGGGAAAGTAAATTTATGATGGGTTGTCAGTTTCAAAGACTTACAGAGCCATTCAGGTGTAACCCTAATTAGAAGGACTACAATCTAGTTCTGAAGACCTGCTAACTAGATCATAACAATTTGAATCATTAATGCTTATTTGATACATTTACTTGATTCAGTAACTTAAAATAGGAATTAATTTCAGAAAGACAAACAGCAAATTTTCCTAGCTGAAAACATATCTTGAATTTCTGAAAAGTGAAAATAACGTATTTGCATACAACTGGAATTCATACAACAGAAAAAGTGAGACATTGCTACTTTGTTGTTAAAATTGCTGTCATCTTGCCTTTTAGACTGATTAGACAGAACAGACTGTCCACTGATAAAAATTAGTAGTGATGTCTGTCTTTGTCCATGAAACAGTAATCTGGCAACTCATCAAAGCTATTTTTCCTTCTGTAGCCTGCGGTGTGTGTTTAGATGAGCTTTGGCATATCGTGACCCTCAGTAGGAGTTAGCGGTTTTTGCATCAGATAAATGAACAAAAACCAATACATGATTTGTTTAGTCTTCAAACTACCTCTCAGACCTCGTTATTCAGGAATTAAGCAGCAGTGGGCTGGCCTCAATTGCTGGAACTACACATTTTGGATACCTTTCTTTGTCCTGCTTGTTTATTTTTCACAGAATTGTTATTGCATTAGTGGTGTATGATTTATTGATAATAACAGTTGTTTTGCCAAGATGAACAAGTTAAAGAAGTTCTAAAAATGACAGCAAAAATACAGTAATTTTAAGCCACATTATCAATTAAAGTGAAAATAATTGGTCATTTATTTTTAAAAATGTCATAGCAATTGCGTTTCACTTCTTTTTGTTCTGAGTCATGGAACTGCTAAAAGCATATTTAAAAATAAATGTTTACAATGGTCACTTGTTTTTTTTTATGTGCTGTCTTAAATATTGTTGAAAAAATACACAAACAAAGCACATTTAGAAACATTTCCTAAATGAATATGTTTTAAATGTTTGTATACATTGTTGTTGCTTGCTGAAGAGTATTCATTGTAGTGTACAGCAATGCCAGTCTAAATTTAAACCTGAACATCAGTCATGAGTCTAACTATCTGCACTGAGTAACATGCAGAAAGAGGACTTTTAAGTGACTGGAAAGTAGAAAACTGAACATTGTGTCAGGCCAGTTTAAATAGAGCTGGAGAACCAAACTACATAATATGTTGTTTTGGGATTTTTATGTTGAGTTTTAAAATAAACTTAAGTTTGAAACATATTTATTGCACAAAAAGCAAGGACAAAGCTATCAGATATCAAACAAGCATTTTACTGTGATCCTTAGAGTCCTGTTAAAGTTGGGGCAGTATCTCATTCACCACCAGTCAAACTCAATATAATCAAGCTAACTAAAAGTGTGTAACTTATGTATGTTCTCATAATACAAGAAATGGATGTTACCATAATCACGTAGCAACACATAGCAGTTGAAAGTTATAACAGTGAAATCATGGATACATGTTGAACCCACACATCACTTTGATCTTTAAAATGTTTTCATAAGCAACCAAAATATCCAAAACCCAGCCTGTCTATAAAGACGTTACCGTAGATAACATGATACTGCTCTTTATGACTACGGTCCTTAAATAAATCATTCAACATCAGTTCTGCCATTTCTCTTAACAGGAGGCATCACACTGAGGGTAAAAACCTGTTTCTTGCTCATTCTTTCATTTAGAGAATGAATTGTGTAGCTGTTGAAGATGTTTTAGGATGTTTAGCAGATGCACTATCAAATATATGAGCAGCCAGGGCAATTATTTGTGACCATTGGCCCCAACTAAAGTTAAATAGTTCAGCTTAGATACAAAACCCACAAAAAAAGATTAGTTGAAATCTTTGAGTAATATTATCTATGACAGTTTTGTTATATCTAAACTGAAATAGTGTAAGGGGTGTGTGGTAAGTGGGAGCTTTAAGAAATGTATCTGCAGACTGCATGGATATGATTTCCTCCAGGCAATGTAATAACACTTATTACAGCCCTTTTAGGGACTCCTTCAGAGTGGAACTAAGTTGTTTTCCAAGTCTGACACTGTGGGCACCTTGCAGCTGAGAGATGGAAACAGAATCTTTAAATAATTGTGTTTTACACGATATTCAACCAATGGAGCTGCATACCGTTTCTGTCAGCTTTAGGAAAATTATTTTAAAATATATGTTGCTGATCTTAGTAGTTTGAATGTTCAGAGGAAAATTCCTCTTTGAAAAGTGGTAGAAGATTGTACTCTTTAGGTATAAGTGCATAATTTGGTTTTAGAAAATACTTTCTGATGCTGTTTTCTTGTACGCCATCCGCAACCTTTTATAAAGAGACTCCAAAAAAAAGGATGCACTTTTTAAGTTTTCACGTGTTTGCTAAATTATGTATCAAGAACACACTCATGGGAGAATATATACGCTTTTGCTAATATTATTAGCATTTAAAGTATGTTTACACTTGTCTGAACAAAATGCACACAAACATGCAGCTGCAAGCACACATATACACATGTAGGATCCACAAGCATGGGCAAGCATATTTACAATCATATACAGTGTTTATCTTCTATTTAAAACATTTTAGAATTTTAATTTAAGGGTAGAGTGTTTATTTTTTAAACTAAACACTAATTGATCATATATTCCTGAAAAGATCTGTGCAAAGAAATTATTCATTACCATGACTCCTTGCAGGATGCTCACTGTGCCCCAGGGTCAGTGAGCATTGGTGATCTGGGATGATTATTATCAAGAGTTCATCAATTAAGTTGTCAGCAGAGGACTTAAGTCTCCCACAAACACAGCACAGACAAATGGCCAAAAATATGAATCATTTTCTTCATTTTTTTTTTTTGTCATTTTGAATATAAAACGCAGAAGAACTGCATTGAGTCTTAATGTAACACAGTTCTATAATAGCCCTACACAGTGAAGAAAAGCTATATTATCAAGAAATGAAAAGGACTTGCATCAATACCAATGGCTTTCTTGGAATCAGACAATGGGTAACTTGTAGAACTCACATTTTACCATTTTAGTAGCATCTCAGTAATTTTGCTGTGAATGTTTGAAAGGTATATCAACCAAATAAAAATTCTTGTAAAATAGGTTAGCTGAAATATATTCATATTAAGTTAAATTTAGACATTGACAGATATGTGAGCAGATTTTCCATTCAAATGACCTTAATCTGCTGAACAACCCATCTTCCATTTTCAGACAAATGTTTTGTTTCAAGGTATTGGAAATATTTTTCAGTGGTTGTCTGTTTTATGAAAACAACAGTGAATGTTCTTATCTGCGTTCCCACCCCCGGTCTCCCCCATTATTTTTTGACAAGCTTGCTACCCTTTTCCAGGACTTTCAATCGTTCTTAATCTCATCTTTGACCTATCTCTTAATTCTTTCCTAATTCTCCCTTTTTCCCTCTATCTGAGTCTGTGATTCACAATGTCAGAGCTTAGTTGTTGGAGTTGAAGCTTTTCTAGATGAAATGTAGTGGGAAGCCCTGTCTGGCTATTTTGTGTAGAATTTGCCTGTTCTCCCTGTGAGTGTGTTTGTCCCTTTTGCTATAAATTCACATTTAGTTTTAATCTTGCAGCCTAACTCATGCTTGGTTCACCTGAACGTTTTCCAAAATTGATTGATAAAGTATTTTTCATACTTTTTGCTGGTCTTGCTTTCTCCTTTTGTCTTGCAATACCAACAAGTTTTCCAAGATCCTAGTCGATTGTAGGCCTGAACTAGTGATGGGACTTCTGGCTCTTTGAGGGGAACTCAATATTCACGATCCTCTCACTTCAAAGAGCCGTTCAAAAGAGCCGTTGAAATTATGTGCATATTTCGAAGAACAAGCAATTTTACCCTTAATATAGTGTTAAATATATTCATTTTTTGGTAAACCTGGCATGTGTGGATGAAATTTACAACTAAGGCTAAATCATCTGTATTAATCAAGATTATTTTTAATAGAATAATAGAATATATTATTTATAAGGTGCAAAATAGAATCACGGTGTGTTCATGCAAAAAAATCTCTTTATGTATATAATTTCCATAAAATTAAATGTAAAATATCAAAACATAAATATCAAATACCCATGTAGTAATGTACTAAGTATTATGTGCATTAATAACATTTAATGCTACATGTGAAATAGAAACAAAATAAAATTACAGCTGCAAGCAGCATTGAAGGCCATGGCAGCTCAGTGCAGTAACCGCGGGAGCCTGGCATCGCCGCCTACACGCCACCGACGGGGCTGCCGTTTGATTCCAAAAGTTGCCACTACGTGGCACTGAGAGTGACATGTCATATGATCTTCGGTCATGCAGAGTTCTGGTCAGGTGAGAAGCATTCAAATTTGGGGGAAATCGGACCTTCCAGATGGAAGCTGCACTCACTTGTTTATTAGTGGGCAGGGCTAAAATGATGTCATCAGTTGACTGTTTGGCATTAACCCATGATCATGTATAGTACATTTCAAGTGGATCCAATGATGTATGAGGGAGACAGAGCACTTGAAATGTCCTAGGGGGCACTGTTCATCCAAACTCCAATGTAATCCAATAGAGTTGTTTCGGGGCTGACAAAGATCAACCATATTTATTTTGGAGTGAATCGGACCATGCATGTGTAATTTAGAGCCCAACTTCGCCATGCCGCCACAACCACACCCACCATACCAAACCAGTCAGTACTGGAGACTGTCTTAGACCATCATGTTATCTGTCACTTGGGACAGTTTCACATTGATTAGGTTAAGGACATAAAAACGGTGGTGCAGTTGGAAGCACTGTTGCCTTGCAGCAAGAAGGTCCTGGGTTCAATTCCCGACCGGGGGTCTTTCTGCATGGAGTTTGCATGTTCTCCCCGTGCATGCGTGGGTTCTCACCGGGTACTCCGGCTTCCTCCCACAGTCCAAAGACATGCCTGTTAGGTTAATTGGTCACTCTAATTTGCCCTTAGGTGAATGAGTGTGTGCATGGTTGTTTGTGTGTTGCCCTGCGATGGACGGGCGACCTGTCCAGGGTGTACCCCGCCTCTTGCATGTAGACTGCTGGAGATAGGCACCAGCTCCCCTGCGACCCACTATGGAATAAGCAGTAGAAAATGACTGACATACAAAATTGTCTTTCTAAAGGAAAACATGACAATTCCTGTTCTTTGATGATGTCAGCATGTGAATATTGTTCGAGGCCAGAGGGGGATCAGTCTCAGAAGGCTTCAGGTGTCTGTGACTTTCCTTGTAGGAGCTATATCAATTTCGTCTTTTATGGCGAGAAGTCATACTTTGAGGATTGGCCACGCCCACACGCTTTCATGTATCAAAAAGCTTTTGATAACTTTTGATTCCCAGTGCATTAAGAGTATACTGAGTGAATTTCAAGTCTCTAAGTCAAAAGCTGTATGAGGTGTTCGCTCAGATATGCGGGCTAGGAACGGTGAAATCTGGGTCAAAATGGCAACTTCAATCCAAAATAGCTGACTTCCTGTGGGGTTTGGACCAACGCTCCACTTTTTTGTAGGGCCTGAGAAGTTATATAAGTGTACCAAGTTTCACAATCCTTGATCAAAGCATGGCTTGGGGATGATTTAAAAAAACATTCTAGGGGGCGCTGTGGAAGAATTAGGCCACACCCACCAAATATCTCATCAGATCTCTTTGGGGGACTGGACTAGGATCAATCAGATTGAATTTGGTGCAGATCAGATGATCTATGTGGAAATTAGAGTGAAACGTATGGCCATGGCGTGACTTCTGACTTTGCCGCACCACCACGGCCACGCCCTTTTAAAAGTCACTGTGTTTCAAATGAAGTTAGACCCACTAGTTGTCAGTCATCTGACACATTTTGAAGGGGATTGTGTGTAGACAGCCAGATAGCGACTTTTCCCAGTAAAAAAAAAAACGGACATCCTGTTCTGCGGTGGCGGAGCTTAGATGATGTCAGGATGTGACCCCATAGGTTCATCAGTAACCCGAAGGTACTCATTCATGCCAACTTTGGTGTGATTTGGTGTTTCTTTGGGAAAGTTATTTCTATTTTTCACTTTTGGCGCAAACACAAAGTTTGTGCCCCGGCCACGACCCCTAAACATTGCCAAAAACTCAGGATTTTTATAAATTTTAATCCCCCGTGCCTTAACTGCATATTTTCTAAATATGAAGCCAATAGCTCAAAATCCCTAGGAGGAGTTCGTAAAAGTTCGAGCTGAGTAAAAGTGAAAAACGGCAGAAAATTAGCCTTTAATCCAAAATGGTCGACTTCCTGTGCGTTTAAGGGCATACCCTCAAGATACTTTTTTTCTTGGTTTGAGGAGTTCTACCACTGTGCCAAATTTCAGATCTCTACAACTTATGGTTCGGCCTAGCTCACATTTGGGGGCGTGGCTAAGAGGTTTGGCCATGCCCACTGACGACAACATAAACAACAAAAATTTCACGCGGGAGACAACTTTGGGTAAAAGCGCGTGCATCTAGGGGCTTGGCAAAGTCCCCAAATTGACCCGCAAAGAGGCACCGGAATAATTATAATAAGAAATCCTACGATTACAATAGGACCTTGCAGGCTTCCTGCTTGGGCCTAATAAAGAAAAAGGGAAGAATAAGAAACACTACAATTACAATAGGACCTTGCAGGCTTGCAGGTTTCCTGCCTGGGCCTAAATAGAAGAGAAAAAAGTGCACTTGAGTTGCTTTGGCAGAAAAAAAAATCACCAACTGCACCATTAAATATACTGTAACTATTAAGGCAATGCACTAATGGTGAACAAGACTTAACGGGAAACAAATAAAGCGTGCAAACCTTTTCTTGTGCCACTCATTGTTTCGTCTTTGAGCAACAAGCACACTGTGACTGTCTTCCTCCTCTCTTCCACTGCACGCAGCATGCGTTGGCGACTCAGCCTGGTAGCACGCAGCGCCGCACACCCTGCCATCATGACACATGACAAAAACATGCGCGCTATATGCTGTGTCTACCCCCCTTTCGGTTTTTGTATTTAATCGGCTAAATAATACAACGTAATTCAATTCAATTCAGTTTTATTTATATAGCACCAATTCACAACACATGTCGTCTCAAGGCACTTCACAACAGTCAGGTACATACATTCCAATTAGTCCTAACCATTGAACAGTGCAGTCAGAGTTAGTTATTTATTCAAATTGGATAAAAAGTTTTTCTGTCTAAGGAGACCCAGCAGATTGCATCCAGTCAGAGACTTGCAGCATTCACTCCTCCTGGATGAGCATGTAGAGACAGTGGACAGTCACTGGCGTTGACTTTGCAGCAATCACTCATACTGAGCATGCATGTAGCGACAGTGGAGAGGAAAAACTCCCTTTTAACAGGAAGAAACCTCCAGCAGAACCAGGCTCAGTGTGAGCGGCCATCTGCCACGACCGACTGGGGGTTTGAGAGAAAGAACAGAGCAGAGACACAAAGAGAACAAAGAAGCACTGATCCAGGAGTCCTTTCTATGGGAAGGAAAAGTAAATGTTAATGGATGTAGCTCCTTTAGTCGTTTCACCTAGAAGAACGAACAGATAAACTCTGAGCCAGTTTTCAAGGTTAGAGTCTGAAAAAGAGCACATATAATTCGTTACAGTAAAGCTCAGTCAATCGCCATGTCTTGGAGAGAGAAAGGGTTAAACACTAAAAGACAGGCCATGTGGATCATCGGTAGAGGGTGAGCATTAAGTTGTTGCCAGCAGAAGCTCGGATGATGCACCTCTCCAGAAAGGTGTCACAGGTAGACACAGAGCCAGGCCAGGTGTAGCTTCTAGGAAGAGAAAAGAGAGAACAAAGTTAAAAGCTGAAATAACAGCAAATAATGCAAAATTGGAGAGTAGTGTGACAATGTAGCGAAGAGGGTGAAAGTGGTCATTATGTCCTCCAGCAGCCTGAGTCTATAGCAGCATAACTACACAGATAGTTTCAGTTCAGATTATTTAGTTAAACGGCGCTTATTTACAACAATGTCGTCACAAGGCACCCCACAAAGGGTCCCACTGATGGTCATTGTTATAATAAAAACCACAAGGATTGGGATACCTCTCTCTGTCAGACTGATTATAACCATTGGAAAAGAGAAGGGGTCATACAGGTAGCAGAAATGGAGGGTGTGTTTGCACCTCAACCATAACTGAGCTGGTTTAGGCTAAACCTGACTCCCCCTTACTCCAACCAACAGGGAGGGAGGAAGGCTCCCTCCCTGATAAACTAAGCCACTCTAACTATAAGCTTTATCAAAAAGGAAAGTTTTAAGCCTAGCCTTAAAAGTGGGCAGGGTGTCTGCCTCACAGACTAAAACTGGGAGCTGGTTACACCGGAGAGGAGCCTGATAACTAAAGGATCTGACTCCCATTCTACTTATAGAGACTCTAGGAACCACCAGTAAACCTGCAGTCTGAGAATGAAGTGCTCTGTTTGGAACATATGGAACAATCAGATCTCTGATGTATGATGGAGCTAGATCATTAAGGGTTTTATATGTGAAGAGAATTTAAAATTCTATTCTGGATTTAACAGGGAGCCAATGAAGGGAAGCTAAAATAGGAGAAATATGATCTCTATTTTTAATTTTCATCAGAACTCTCGCTGCAGCATTTTGAATCAGCTGAAGGCTTTTAACTGCATTTTGTGGACATCCTGATAATAAAGAATTACAATAGTCCAGCCTTGAAGTAACAAATGCATGGACTAGTTTTTCAGCGTCACTCCTGGATAGGATATTTCTCATTTTGGCAATGTTCCGGAGATGAAAGAAGGAAATCCTAGAAACCTGTTTAATATGAGATTTAAATTACATGTCCTGGTCAAAAGTAACACCAAGGTTTTTTACTTTATTACCGGAGGTCAATTTAATGCCATCCAGGTTAAGTGATTGACTAAGCAGTTTCTTTTTTAAAGACTCCGGTCCAAAGACGACAACTTCTGTCTTGTCTGAATTTAGAAGCAAAAAATGTAAATTCATCCAAGTTTTTATATCTTCAAGACATGCTTGTAGTCTATCTAACTGGTTAGGTTCATCAGGATTTATGGATAAGTAAAGTTGAGTATCATCAGCGTAACAGTGAAAATTTATCCTATGCTGCTTGATAATTTGACCTATTGGAAGCATATATATAGTAAAGAGAATTGGCCCAAGTACTGAACCCTGTGGTACTCCACAATTAACCCTGGAGTTTAAAGATGATTTATCATTTACATGAACAAACTGGAATCTGTCAGACAGATAAGATTTAAACCAGCCTAGCGCTGTTCCCCTGATCCCTTCAGCATATTCCAGCCTTTTTAAGAGAATTCTAAATTAATTTTAATTGAAAAAGCAGCATTATAAGAAAGCAAAGTAGTAAAGAAAGAAAGAACAGCTCTCACTAAGACTCAAGACTCGAATTGATTTGTTCGTGAACGTCATATCACTAGCCTTAACCACAATTTTTTGGTGTAAAGACCACTGAGGTGTGACGTTGATTCATAATGATGACATTACAATTCATTTTACTGTCTGTTTTGAGTTAATGTTGCATTCAGCTAACTGCACGTTTGCTGCTTTTACAGATGACTCAAAACCAAAGTTAGAACAAAAAAAGTCACAGTGTCAAAAACAATATTAGCATTTTTATGTCTTCCAAAATTCCAGAGATGCCAGAAAGGTCACCTATCGAGAATAGTACGATGTAATTACAGCAGCGCAGAAATCTACTTAAACTCAGTGACAGTCTGCTTGTGTTATTCTGGGGCTAATCCAACATTTTATTTTTGTTGAAGTGCAGTGGTGCTTTTATGTTTTAATTTTGACAGTTCAAAAACTAAACTAAACTTTGATGCTCATAATGTTCTGATTGGCTGCTGTTCCCATGCTCTTTCCTCCTCTAAATCAGCTCCAGCAGCTATGTGGTGCTAGGTTAGCATCCATGTTTAGAGCCAGTGCCAAAGTTTGTGCTGTTGAAATGTGTACAGTGTAAACAAAAAATATGTATTCTAATCCAATCTTAACAAGTTCATTAGGTCTCTTGTTGATTCAGTTGGGCAAAATGTCTTGCCAGTTCTTTGTGCTTTTGAGTCTGAGTCTCAAAACTCAGTTGACCAAGAACCAGAGGTTCAAGGAGAGAAGTTGACACCAGGTCTGATGAACCAATCAGAAGGGAAGTTACGATTCAATTCAGTTCAATTTAGTTTATTTATATAGCATATGGTTAGAAACTCGTACCATCAGAAACTGAATTTGATTTGCTCACACTGAATCTGTATTTGCATAATTTGAAGTTAAATGCATTGGTTTGAAAATGAATTTCACTAAACTGAAACTAAATTTAATGTTTTGAAACTGAATTTGTTCAATTTGTTCAATGCTCTATCTTCACTTAGTTAAACAAAGACGTGTGGTATCTTTAAAAACGTCAGACTCTTGGCTAAATGCTGACATAAACCATTTTCACGAACACCAAACACAGTTAAAACTACAGGCAGTTGAATAGGAAAGTAAACAAACTCTACAAAATGGTGTCACCGCAAATCTCGGTCTGAGCTGCTCCAGCAAAAGAAGACCAGAATTATCATCATGAAAGAAAAACATTATCTAGAAACTTTCTTACCTTTGTAATAATGTCCCTCAGGACTATAATCCTATGTTGTGTTTCTATATTTATCGGGTCACTACATCTCCCAGTGTGCTTTGCAAGTAGTTCTGACAAATTCCCTTCTTCCTGGCTCCGGATACATTGTTTTGATTGGACAAAGGTAAAAGTCACTCCGTCTGCGTCACACGTCATTGTTTTTCTACAGCTGGTGATTAGTGGAACTGACGTGAACATGTTTAGTATAACTTGATTCTACTGGCCCTACGGATCAACAGGAGGGGTCATTTGTGCAATTCGGACCAACCAAACTTGAGTTGTTGCTCTACGTAAAGATGCTTGTCAGTGAATATGCTGCAGTTTGAGCGAAAGAGAGCAGTTTCTCAGTGTTTTACTAATAACGGAAAATCAATGAGGGTAATTAAAAAAAGAATATGTTAAAATTAACCATTTTAGACATGTTCAAAAAGTTGATCAAGTTTTACAAATAAAACCATATTTTTTAGTAAATGTATGTGCCATACTGTGCAATTGGGCAATTGCTTTAGTTTACTTCAGCTGCATGAATCTGTGCACAGGTAATGTTCACAAGTGGATTTAAGGTTTTCAAAGGTTTGTAGCCTCATTCATGATATTTCTAAAAGGTTTATATACTGTAAAATGCAGAAAAACATCTGGTGAGGGAAAAAAATATTTATCTCTCTTCTATCTCTTATCTTATTATCTCTGAAAGAATAGCAGCTGCTGTGATATTTATATTTATGATGGAATCGCCTAAGTGTTAGCTTTACTAAGATTATTTAAATAAAGTTTGTAATTGCTGAGAAAAACTCAATTAGATTTGGGCATGTTATTTCGAGCAAAAAACTTCATGAAAACTCTTTGGTTTAAGGAAAGAAAAACAAACAGAATATTGTTTCAACAACTTAAAGTTGAAACAATGGCAAATAACGCAAAATTGGAGAGTAGTAGGAGAATGTAGCAGAATAAGGGAAAGTGGCCATTATGTCCTCCAGCTGCCTGAGCCTATACCGGCATAGCTATAGAGATAGCTCAGGATGACCTAAGTAATAATGCAAGCAGGTAATAATGTTAGACTACAAATAAGAACAATTTATTTCTTTTTTTTTTTAAACCAAATTCATCCAACTCAATAGGTCAAAAATGGTAATGCTATCTAATGCTTAATGCTATTTTACATGTTCAGGATTTCAAACATGTCCTTTTATTTAAAGGTATGATTACAAGTGCAGCGTTTAAAGTTAATATTCGATGGGTTGTATTAAATTCTTTTCTGATTTTCTAAATTAAGAACGCTGATATTAAAAGGACTGAAATGTATTGACAACCATTGAGACAAACTTCCTGTGAGCATTACAAGGTTATAAAAACATGGAATGAAGGCTTTTTTATGACTAAACATATGGTCTCTCAAGGATATTTTTGAGGGACTTGCTGGACAGGAGTTAAAAGAGGTGAAAGGTCAGTTCTAAAGTGTTTTGTGCACTACACAGTTCATGTATTTTATATTGTGAATACAAAACCACGTCTCAGTACTGACTTAACGTGGGCCCATGGCTCTAAAAGCATCTGTCATCATGAGCGCACCAGCTGAATGTGGTCTATTTGGTGGAAGGGTTTGTGGTTTTTACATATTGTTTACACATTGGTGGATTTGTTGTGCTTGCATTATCTGTCACAGACAAATTTATGGTATGAAGATGTCATATCTGCTTTTAATGTTGCACAGCTGCATGCACACATATCAGTAATCCAGGCGCACACAGGGATTTGTACTGATAATACACATCTTTGCAAAGATTAAACCTCTACGTGTACATGTGGCAGTGTGTGCTGTGTCTCCATGTAGCCGTGCATATTAGACTTCTGTGCCTCTGTCTCCTTTTTCTTTTCGGCGGCATAATGGGCTTTGTAAGATAATACCCAAGAGACAACAATACTTCTGAGCTAGGGGATTGGAAAGCCGTCCCAGTTCGCAACACTGCTTTGGCTCCGAGCATGAGCTATGATTGGAAAAAAAGGGAAACCTGATTTTACCGACAATGATATTAAGTGTTACAGTTCTCTTTACCTGATCTTGTCCTTGCTTTTCAGTCTCTTTGTTTATAGTTTTATATGCTATTTTTCTCTTTCTCCCTTTTAATTTACTGCTAAAAATAACAGTCATAACTTATTCTCTGTCATGGTTCTTTATTACCGCAAAAAAAAATGGTCTTGGCTGGTGTCAGTTGTGCTTAAGTTGTACTTCAGATGTTTGTTGTCTTAAATTGTCGTTTGTTAACATTACACATTTTTATTTTTACAAAATTAGTTATTGGAGGTTCATATACATTACCGGATTAAGACCAAAATAACTTTTGGTTAGATGGAAACTCTGGGTTATTGACTTATTAAATTCAATAGTGCAGTGCACTGCTTTATGAATTAGTTGGCTTAACATAACCTTTTACTCCTGTCAGTCATATGCTGGTCTATGACTGTGTCTTTCTTTGATAATACTGGCTTAACTCTGCAGAGTCTGTGTTCATATAAAAAGAGTGTTATTTAATGCTTATTAGAACTCTGCTTTCACAAGAACTGCAGGTAAAATAAATGAATTTGTGAATAATAAAATATAACATAAGGAGAAGAAGATGTACCATGCACACATTTTTGGCTAAATTAATGCTGAAAATTTATTTCAAAATGTGTGTTTTTTAAATCCTCCAACATAGGATCTTTACTAAACAACTTTGGATGTAATTCCAGATATTCTTTTTCTTGTTACATAAATAAAAAAATTCCTCTCAGAAATGCACACACACACACACACACACAAAAAACAATCAAACAAACAAAAAGCGCTAAAATGCCCTTGCTGGACCAGTAGGTGGTGATTATCCGAGGCAAGTGTATTGTTTTATTTTAGGCTCATGCTTTATGCATAAGGCTATAGTGGTCATGCCAAAAGTAGGTTATGATATCACAGTTTTCCTAAAAAGCCTATTTGTAAATAAACATGGGTACAACAAAAATGATATTTTATTGAAATCCATGTTCTGGAAAGCAGTTTTTAAATTCTATAAAACCTTTGTTTTGGATATGGATGAACGGTTCAAAGGGTGAACAAAACTGTGATTTTTACAATATTGGTGTAGACAAGACCTAAGTTCAAACATGTACACATATTTGCATAATGATATTTTTGCCTTGAATAAAATTGTGTGATTATTTCTATCAGTAATTTAATGATATTTGTTTTTCAAAAGTATTTGGAAAAACTCATTAGAGTTCTCTATTATACTGCTTTTGTATTATAATTGTATTCTTTATACAAAATAGAACCATTTTCATGTTGTTTCAGCAATATCATCTTTCTGTTCTATTTACTATAAAGAAAATTACCTCACAACCATTTCTGGTAAAATTTGTCATTACCTGAATCACATTTCCTTTTGTTATTGATGACATTTTTATGTATAACAAGATGCATAGCTAGATGAACAGCCAGATAAATAAAATAAATAAATTAATTAAAAAACTCACTTTAAATACTTAGAGTTAGGGTTATTATAGGGGCATAAATTATGGCTTTGGCAGTGAAGTGTATCAGCTCTCTTGATAATTGCTTTGGTGTGGGAGATGTTGTGGAAGAGATTGAAATAGATAGCATAATTCACTTTGTGAGGGATGCACTGTTTATTAGAGATCTATCAAGTGAGATGGGGGTATTGCACTGTAGCCCCACAGTACCCGGGCTTATTTATTGCCATGGCTTTATGCCTCTAGAAGGTCTGTAATGGAACTGATAAACAGAACAATTATGCTTGGAGCTGTTTTAGCTTGTATTGATAGGACATTTGCCACTAAAACATAAAACGTCTTTCCTTCATTTTAAATGACAGGTTGTAGTTCATGGTGTCCCACGTCCCCTACCAGTGTGCTTATGCAGCCAATTAGGATTCTGAGGAAGAAAAACAACGATGAGTTTTTAAACCTCCAGTTGTCGAGTCAGCTTTGTATTTTTGTGTCATTTCTTTTTTCATTTATTACATTTTAGCATCTTTTCAAACAATTTAATTAATTAGTCTTTTTCTCATTCTTCCATAAGGGTCAACCTCCATTGATAGCAGCAGTGACAAACACTGCCATATCACAGTTTGCTCTGGATCTCAGTAAATCCTGTCAAGTTTACAAAGTCTGTCAGTCAGAAAATCCATCATTTTGCCTCAGAAGTCACAGGGCTGATTTTTCCCTCTTTTCTAGTTGAAGCATATCATTGGTTTTATACTGTCATTCAATAGCAACTGAGAGATGGTAAACAAACAGCAGAACTGGCAGCTGACATTTTCAATCTATCTCTTGTACCTTTCAACTTTCAAAGTAGGTTTGAAACAAAAAACTTAGATTTTACAGTAACTAATGCATATATACAGCGTTTTGGAGCAATATATACATATATATATATAACTAGTAATATATCTAAATAAATAAAGCAGTTTTGCTTCTACAGTAGTTCCCTGTCAGTTGCATATTTGTGCTATGCAAAAGTACTTTATGTGTAATCTGTCTGTAGCTGCTTATCACTTCTGTGTGTTGTACCAGCTTTCATATGGTAATACAAGTTAGGCATGGCAGAGAAATGTTCTATTCTAGGTCTTTATAATTGCAACATGATACCTCACTGTTGGATCAGCTCAATTTAAAATTTTGTAGGCCACCTTCTCATACTTTTCCAACCTAAAAATAGATATTTTACTTGAGAAGTATCTAAGCCTAAAACTGTAACGTTGAGAAACGTGATTTCTACCTATTATCTTACATTCTCCTCTACCTCAATGTCATTTCTAAAAATGCAATTTAACAGCCATATGAGTTTTTCTACTCCTACCTGCATACTCGTGGGAAATTATATGATATGGCTGGCTTTATATTAGGTCTCAGTAATGAAGTCCTGACCCTGGATCTGCATTTGTTTGTGCATGTGTTGTATCTGCTTCTGAAAGATTCCAAAGACTATCCAGAGTCCACAATGTCTGAAAACTGAACAAATGTTTGGGAAAATCTTTCGAATATGTTTGTCCCAGTCTCGGAATACATGTACAGTACTTTTTTAAGTGCAGTGTGTTTTACATGGCTTTTGCATGGCCATACATGTTTTTAATGATTATAATGCATAAGCAAAAAATTGGTATTGTTGAGACTCTCTTTATGTTGTTGCTTTAACGAAGTATTGATTACTTTCTATGCAAACACCTAGAGAGGGAGCCCATACAAATTTGCCACATATGTTATAGTTTCTAAATATGTGTTTTCTCTGCACCTAAACATGAAAAATTAAATTACATATTACGAAACATCAATTCCTGTAACATCTTTGAACAATGCATGTTAGTACTACTTTCTTGACACTAACTTTTGATTTAGGCAGGTTGGGTGAGCATATCTAAAGATTATTAATAGGATAGAGCTTGGGTATATTCCAGAAGGGTAATGCTGGTCTGCTTTACTTATTCAAAAACCAGTTCTGTTTATGTGGTATGATGCTTTTGAGCACCAAAGTAAGTCTTCTTTATCTTATCTTATCTTATCTTATCTTATCTTATCTTATCTTATCTTATATGACTGCCACAATTGTTGAAAGTTGGTACAGTTCTCTTAGGTTTGGAAATATTACAACAGGGTTAAATCGAAGGCAACTGGACTTGAGTTGATGTGTGAGCCTTCATAATTGAAAAATACTCCTGCATAGGTGTTTAATGTTGATTTAAGCCTGTTGTAGTTGCCATGACTTGTATGACTAGGAATATGCACAGGCACATTTGGAAACACTGCTTTGAATCGTCTAAACATTCTTCTTGTTATTGTGACAAAATAGATTTTTTTCTCCTATGACCATAAATCTTTTATTTCCAGCAGACATTTGACTTAAGGAGCAGGTATTTCTTGGTTGGTACCCCCTCAGGCTATGTTGGTGTAAAACTGGCTTTATAAGTTTTGGACAGTGAGTAGTGTTTCGGCATCTTCCAGTTTATGGTAGGCTTGGGACTTGCTGGTTCCTACATTGTTTTTTCAAGATCCTGACTAATTTTATTTCATGTGAGGATGACAGCTTGGGTCAGATATTTAAACTTTAATACAACTGGGTGATCCAAAAGGGCAATGACCCCAAACACACATCAAACCTGGTTTTGGAACTTCATTTAACAGCAAGCCTATGGGATTTGCTGGAGTTCAGCCCTATTGAACACTGATGGACTAACCCTAAAAAGTGAGTCTGTAAAATAGTCTAACCATGACTGTACTGTTCTACCAGATAGTCACAGATAGTCACAGAGAGTAACACACACACACACACACACACACACACACACACACACACATACACACACACATACACACACACACACATATGTATACATACAGTGCCTTGCGAAAGTACTCAGCCCCCTTGAACTGGTCAACCTCTTGCCACATTTCAGGCTTCAAACATAAAGATATAAAATTCAAATTTTTTGTGAAGAATCAACAAGTGGGACACAATCGTGAAGTGGAGTGAAATTTATTGGATGTGTCAAACTTGTTTAACAAATAAAAAACTGAAAATGGGGCATGCAATATTATTCGGCCCCCTTGCGCCTTGTAGCGCCACCCTTTGCTGCAGTTACAGCTGCCAGTCGCTTGGGGTATGTCTCTATCAGTTTGGCACATCGAGAGACTGAAATTCTCGCCCATTCTTCCTTGCAAAACAGCTCGAGCTCAGTGAGTTTGAATGGAGAGCGTTCGTGAACAGCAGTTTTCAGCTCTTTCCACAGATTCTCGATTGGATTCAGGTCTGAACTTTGACTTGGCCATTCCAACACCTGTATACATTTATTTGTGAACCATTCCATTGTAGATTTGGCTTTATGTTTTGGATCATTGTCTTGTTAGAAGATAAATCTCCGTCCCAGTCTTCCAGAATGGTCCTGTATTTGGCCCCATCCATCTTCCCATCAATTTTGACCATCTTCCCTGTCCCTGTTGACAAAAAGCAGGCCCGAACCATGATGCTGCCACCACCATGTTTGGCAGTGGGGATGGTGTGTTCAGGGTGATGAGCTGTGTTGCTTTTACGCCAAACATATCGTTTTGCATTGTGGGCAAACAGTTTGATTTTGGTTTCATCTAACCAGAGCACCTTCTTCCACATGTTTGGTGTGTCTCCCAGGTGGCTTGTGGCAAACATTAAACAAGACTTTTTATGGATATCTTTGAGAAATTGCTTTCTTCTTGCCACTCTTCCAGAAAGGCCAGATTTGTGCAATGGACAACTGATTGTTGTCCTATGGACAGACTCTCCCACCTCAGCTGTAGATCTCTGCAGTTCATCAAGAGTGATCATGGGTCTCTTGGCTGCCTCTCTGATCAGTCTTCTCCTTGTTCAAGATGAGAGTTTAGAGGGACGGCCGGGTCTTGGTAGATTTGCAGTGGTCTGATACTCCTTCCATTTCAATATGATTGCTTGCACAGTGCTCCTTGGGATGTTTAAATCTTGGGAAATCATTTTGTATCCAAATCCGGCTTTAAACGTCTCCACAACAGTATCTCGGACCTGCCTGGTGTGTTCCTTGGTCTTCATGATGCTCTCTGCACTTTGAACAGAACCCTGAGACTATCACAGAGCAGGTGCATTTATACGGTCACTTGATTACACACAGGTGGATTCTATTCATCATCATCAGTCATTTGGGACAACATTGGATCATTCAGAGATCCTCACTGAACTTCTGGAGTGAGTTTGCTGCACTGAAAGTAAAGGGGCCAAATAATATTGCACGCCCCACTTTTCAGTTTTTTATTTGTTAAAAACGTTTGACACATCCAATAAATTTCATTCTACTTCACGATTGTGTCCCACTTGTTGATTCTTCACAAAAAATTTGAATTTTATATCTTTATGTTGAAGCCTGAAATGTGGCAAAAGGTTGAAAAGTTCAAGGGGGCCGAGTACTTCCGCAAGGCACTGTTTGTATATATATATATATATATATATATATATATATATATATATACGTATATATATATATATATATATATATATATATATATATGTATGTTCATTAATACATATTCATATACAAGTTCATTCATATATGTATGAATAAACTTTATGCAGATGCCTCTTGTTGAGTAAATATTGTAGAGACATGGAAATACATACTGTGTTAAAAACATGTCCAACTGCGCAACCTTTACCTGTACAGGTGGTTTAAACTTATCTCGGCTATCTGGAACTATGCTCATTTTCACTTCTTTGAAGAGAAAAAGTGTTTTGTATACAAAATAAAGCGAGATTGGGAAACTATCCCAGAAAGTGAGGAAGAAGGACAAATAAAGGAGACTAACAAAGAAGACTAATAAAGGAGACTAACAAAGGAGATCAAAGCAGCCAAGAGAAGCTACAGTGAGAAGCTGAAGAACAGCCTTTCTACTGGTAACACTTCGGCTGTATGGACTGGTCTGAGAAACCTGCCTACAGGAGCCCCCACACCCTTCCTGAACAGAGTCCTCGCCTGGCTAACCGTCTGAATGGCTTCTACTGCAGACATGACAAGAAGCCATTCACACCTTAAATCATCCCCTCCACATCCCATTCAGGAACAAATTATTCCCATAAAGTAACCAACCCCCTACCTTCAGATCCTCTGCCTGCACTAAAGATCTCCGAGGATGATGTAAACAGGCTCTTTCAGCGCATGGAAGCAAAGAAAGCTGGAGGACCTGATAACGTCTCCCCATTATGCCTGAAAGCCTGTGCAAATCAACTCCTTCCGATCTTCACCCGGATCTTCAACAAATCACTGGAGAAGTGTGAGGTCCCCTCCTGCCTCAAACGATCCACCATCATCCCGGTACCCAAGAAACCCACCATCCTAGGATTAAATGACTACAGGCCTGTAGCCCTGACGTCTGTGGTCATGAAATCCTTTGAGCGGCTGGTGTTGAAGCACCTGAAAGACATCACAGGCCCCCTGCTGCACCCCCTGCAGTTTGCTTACCGAGCAAACAGGTCGGCAGATGATGCTGTTAACTTAGGTCTACACTTCATCCTGCAACACCTCGACCACCCAGGGACGTACACCAGGATCCTGTTTGTAGACTTCAACTCGGCCTTCAACACCATCATACCAGACATCCTCCACCAGAAGCTCACCCAGCTCAACGTCCCAGCCTCCACTTGTCAGTGGATCAACAGCTTCCTGACGGACCGACAGCAGCAGGTGAGACTGGGGAGCATCTTCTTCCGAACCAAATCAATAAGTACTGGTGCCCCCCAGGGGTGTGTTCTATCCCCACTCCTCTTCTCCCTGTACCCAAATGACTGCACCTCAGCGGACTCGTCCGTGAATCTCCTTAAGTTTGCAGATGACACCACTGTGATTGGACTGATCCAGGACGATGATGAATCTGCATACAGACAGCAGGTGGATCGGCTGATACACCGGTGTTGTCTGAACTACCCTGAACTCAACCCACTCAAGACCGTGGAAATGGTGGTGGACATTCGGAGAACACCACCCCCATACACCCCCCTCACCATCCTCAACAACACTGTATCGGCCGTCGACCACTTCAGGTTCTGAGGAACCACCATCTCTAAGGACCTGAGATGGTCTTCACACATAGACACTGTTCGAAAGAAGGCCCAGTAGAGACTGTACTTCCTGAGGCAACTCAAGAAGTTCAACCTTCCACAAGAGCTGCTGGTCATCTTCTACACTGCCATCATTCCATCATTCAGTCTGTCCTGTCTTCATCCATCTCAGTGTGGTTTGACTCATCCACATAACAGGACAGGTGCAGACTGCAACGAATAATCAGGACTGCAGAGAGAATAATCAGGGTTGACCTTCCCTCCATCCAGGACTTATACAGGTCTAAGGTCAGGAAAAGAGCTACTAAAATCTCTGCAGACCCCACACACCCTGCACATAAACTGTTCAGAGCCGTACCTTCAGGCCGCTGCTACAGAGCACTGTTTACTAAAACCAGCCGCCACAGAGACAGTTTTTTCCCCCAGGCTGTTTCTCTGCTGAACATTCAATAGAGTACAAAACAACAGCATAAAGATGTTGCAAATGCACCTTTTTATTTATATATGTCTATATTGTACATTGTAAATACGTATATTCTGTAATGCAAAAACAAAACCAAAGAGCAAAGTGTACCGGAGTCAAATTCCTTGTTTGTATGTAAAAACTTGGCAATAAAGCTGATTCTGATTCTGAATGAGATGAGCAGGAAAATCAAGAAATGTTAAAGCAGAGCATGCAGGAAATATCCTCCTCACATAGCAGACTGTTACAGATTACCACACTGCACTTAAACACATCACTGTCAGAGATGAGATTTGCTCAAATCGATTTTAAAAATAATCTATTGTGAAATTTAAGGCGCAGGAAAAGGTTTTATTGCTGTTTGTAGCAAATATCTTGCAAGCAGTAGATAAAATAGATAGGTAACATGACAATGTTTCACCAATTTTGTAAGGAGTAAAAAAATAAAGAGTAGCATTGTCGATTATGATTTTTTTTTTAACTGCAGTTGTATATCTATGTGGCAACAGGCTGAAGTTAGGCATGAATTATTCGAAATGCTGTTCCTTGCTTTTCAAATGGATGTTGTGTCTTGAAAAAGCTTATGTAGTATTTCCAAGATTGTACCTCAGGGGAAAAAAGATGAAAAGCAGGAGAAGTGTAAACAAGCATGTTGTGAAGAAAATGACGAGAAAACTCATTAGTTTGTTCTTTCAGGAGAGGCTTCATTACAGATCATTAGACTATTACAGTACACTGTAAATGTAGTTCTTCTTACATTTTCTTTGTAAAGGTTAATAAATGAGCAGAAATTGATCAATTAAAGTCACAGGGACATATAAAACAAAGCCAAATCTTTAAATAATATGATAGGAATACATCAATCTGGGAATGTTTAAATACTTACATACATAATAATGCATATTTGTCTTTTTTTGCTTACTTATTGAACAAAATTACACATTAAAAACTTGCCAAAACGTTCCTTTTAAGAAAATAGCCAGATTTCTACTTGCTTTATTGTTTTATTGTAGACTTTCTGTATCTTACATTAAATTAGTGATATATCAATATATTTATCAAGGTTCAAAAAGAAGAGCCATTTTTCTCCCTGTCCTTTAAAATGTTTTCTTGGTCTTTGTGTCCTGTTGCTGGAAACCTTTCTGAATCATTGCTTGTTAATGGAATATTGACTATTCCAGTCACAGCTGCAGAGAGGGAAGGGGGCAGCTGGGAGTACCAGGGAGATCCAGACCCGTGGTAGATCCATTATTCATGGTTCACCATGGGCTTGTAGTGAACACTGACATCCGACCTGCCTAAATCAAACAGGGGCAGTGAGTTTAATGCCCCCTGGGAAATGTCAGGTTCAGGTAAAGGTGGGGGTGACTGACTGTAGTAATGGGGGTGGAGTGGAGTGGTGTTGGTGATGGTCAGATCAAAGGGGCTGGGGGTGGTTTTTGTTCAATTAGACTGACTTATTTTGTTCAATTAGGTTTCAATTTTTGTTTTGTTTGTTTTCATAAGAAATCAAGTCAAGCTAAAAAGGCATTCCAGGTGTTTTCTTAGGAAATTATATCAAAGTCTTAAAGTTTTCACTGCAGATGTCAAATGTTAAAATAAAACAGCTAGGCAATATCAGTGCCTTGTCTCTGTCAAGGCTATACAGATCTGTTTGAAACAAGGCTCCATTCAGCCCATCAGATGGAAAGTGACAGCGAACTAAAGCCAAGTGCTATATACTGAACAAGGAGCTAATTGCCCTGGCAACAATAGCATTGAAATAAGTCAAAATCACAGAAACTATTTGGAAACCTTCACTGGTGTCATTATGTTCCTAAAGTATTTTGCATGCATAATGTTCTATCCTCCAACAGAAAAGGAGGTCAAACAAATAGAAACTATGTATTAAAAGAAGCATACATTTCTTTTATTGAATCCTGGCCGGGAAATAAGTATTAAACATGTCAAGGTTTTTCTAAAGAAATATAAATTTGTAATGGATCGATTGTCATGAAATTCACACGAAGAAATCAAAAGAAGTGGGTTAATAAATTAAGTTTTGGGTAATAGTGCAGAAAGACACACAGAGTAAAAATTGAAGACAAAAACAAAAAAAGGTGCATAAAGACATTAAAAGTCAACAAAATAACTGAAATCTGTTGGTATTTAATGAACTGTTCTGTTCCATATTAGATTCAATTAATATAACCTGATAAGGTCCTATTGATTGGCCTTTAAAATAGTTTATCATTACCAAAGCATTGCACAAGAAGCATTTCATGACTTGTAAAGTGAAGCATTCAGACCTGTGCAACCTTTTTGTTGCAAAACATCCTGATGAAATTGATGTCTTTTTGAGCTTAAGAATGTTCCAGTGAGAATCATTGAGACCTTAATCTAGAAATGGAAAGAACCTAATTTTATCATAAACCAGCCATGAAAGGGTTCTTACTCTCAACATTCTGATAGATGGACCAAAAAGTAATCAGAAGAGAGTCTAACTGGTCTTGACAGAAAGAACTGGAACTAGCATATAACAAGATATTCACTCATCTGCAATGGCCTTTATAACAACTCACTGCACCGTGCTCCACTGCAGAAAGGTTTCCTACACACTGCCACCAGCCTGGTTAACAAAGCCCGGAAACCACCCTGACACTGTCCCTTTCCCCCACACCCCCCCTTTTTTTGCTGACAGGACACTTGTAACTTGTAACTCTATGTGTTACATTAACGCTCAGCTTGGACTCCTGCTTTACTTGCACTGCTTTACTTGCACAATGATCACCTCCACTGTTGTATTGCTCTTGCGTCTTATACTGCTCTATATTTACTCTCACTCACTTAAAACTGTGCACATATATTTATATTATATTGTAGATATGTTTATACTGTTTAATTTGTATTGTATTGCACCGACTACGCCAAAACAAATTCCTTGTATGTCCAAAAACGTACTTGGCAATAAAGCTTTTCTGATTCTGATTCTGATTCTGATTCTACTGTACCTTTGGAAAAGTCTGTTAAATACTGTTAGAATTCTGTGTGTTCAGATGAGACCAGAATATAACTCTTTGACCTTTACTGTACACACCATGTTCAGAGGAGGAATGGCACTGTACATCACCTTGAAAACATCATACCAACACAAAAGTTTGGAGGTGAGAAAATCTTGGTGTGGGGCTATTTTTTTGTTTACTAGCAGAATGAAGATGAAACTTCACATATTTTTGAGAAAGATGAGATCCTAAATACATTGCCATGAAAAATCTCTGCTGGTTTTTCAGGTAAAGAAAAATAACACTGACTTAAATTCCATTGAAGATCTATGGAAAAAACTTACACTAGTGTACATAGAAGAAGCCTCCAAAACCTACAAAATGCTGACGATTTGAATAGGTCAAAATCACATGTAGCAATTTCTGCTATTAGTTTCTCCAACAGGAGATGTCAAGTTGTCCTTACCAAAGAAAGACTTTTCTACCAAGTAATAAATACATTTCATTTAAGCATGTTCAATAGTTATTCAGATATGGTGACTTAAGTTTGAGACTCTGACCCTTGCATTTAAGTTGCAAAAACAGACTGCAGACTGGACTTAAAAGACTTGTGACTTGACTTAGACTTGTGGTTTAAAACTCCAGTCGCATAAACAATCTTTATCTGATAAATTAGTAGTGAAAGAGAGCTGTTACACAAGCAACTGACTGCAGCAGCTCTGACAGATGTCTCTCAAACTGAACACTATACTAAATGACTATGAATCATTAAAAAAAAACATTAATTAAATTTTACTCTTTCTGTTAAGCTACTATGTCATAACAAGGACAGTTCCGACTGAAAATATAAAAATTAAGGCACTTTCTATTCTGTTGATTTAGAAGATCAACATTCTCTTTCATTTACTCACTACTCTGCACTTCGCTGAATATGATACAGTTTATGAAGTTTTTAACATCTTTACTATTTAGACTTCACAACAGATATTTTAGATGCTTAGAACATGGTTTCCCAATGTTATAAACAATTTCCTGATATAGAATGGAGAGGTGAAAACCCTCCAACCCATATACAGTGTAGTGTATAAAGAACTACCCAATATGAACACATAGATCAACAGGCATGAACTATGTCTTTACAAAGTCAACATAAAAATGACTATGATTTATTTAGAAATTCAGCATTAACAGGTTTTATTCTCTGTTATTTTTCTTAGAGGATAAATATCCATATTTCCAATTGGGTAAATATTACACTTTATTCATGTTTAAGTAATGTTACCCCACTGACAACAGCTTTTCAGCAGCTGAATTAAATGCTGAGAGCTTAAAACATAACTCAATTGATAAATGTTAAAAGGTTGTTAAATGCTCATGTAGTATTAGACCTAAGGACAAACGGAACAGGATTGAATTAATAACCTACAGCAATGCAAGTGATATTGGCAGACTAGATGGCATGCATTTAAAAATGTTTATTTTAATCATCAGAGACTCCCCTTACACTTGGTATGAAAGACTTGAGACTTGACTCAAAGACTTTAGAGTTAATTTGGACTTGGGGAAAAATTATTTGTGAACTTCTTGGATTTGTATGTGTGAATCTCTTTAGTTGTTGCCAGCATCTAGTGTGAAATTCACCAAAAAAACACTGTCAGCGGACAATATTTATTTACCCTGCAGTATCTGCTGTATTACTGAACTTTAAAATTCTTATCAGTAAATACTTTAAAAACAAATGTTCCCCTTGATAACGAGAACCCTAGTGTAACAGGTCATTACAGCTTAGTGTCTGCATGTCTGGTCTTCATTGACTAATTGTAGGAGATCAGTAGAATGTAAAGTCATTGCACAGTAACATAAGTAGTGTAATATGTATTCTCTGTTAAGTTATGGAAGCCAATGAACCTAGAGACTGTTTTAATTTGTATGTATATGATGTGCTACTCATTTCCAAAAGACAAAGAGGCCCTGAAGTCCTTTGTAATTACCTAGAGATGTTGAGTTCTAGGGCTGCATGTTTATCTCCATTGCTCTATACTTCCCATGGGAAGCTGCTTTTCTGTTTGTTGAAAAATCCTTAGTAGTGTGATGCATTTTTTTAATATCCTTCAAACAGTTAAAATATGAGTGAATTTTTCAAAACTATTTATTTAGATAACAATAAAGTCATTTACACAAACACTGCAGTGTAAGCATACAGGTGAAAATTTGTCTACTGCAGAAATTATATATGGTATACATTTCTCTGCGGTTTGCCTTTGCTTTGTATTTAAAAAAGGTACAAGCTACTGCTTGATTCTTTGCAAACGTCTAAGCTCCTTAGCATGCACTTTTGTAGCTTTTTTGGGCAGGCAGTGTTTAGTGTTTCATCCGTTCCACAGTCACTTTGAACCTGTCACAGCACTAGATATGTTGTCCTATAAACATTTTAAGCTTTATTGAAAATATATAGGGATGAAACAAATCAAAGTCCAGAAAACTGCCTAAAACTTAAACTTCTTTTAAATTGTTTTATACTCCATGCAGCAGTAATCGAACAAAAAAAATCTGTGCACTTGTTGAAAAGTTGAAAACAATACAATTATTTTCAAACATAAATTATTCTGTAACGATAGGCATGGGGAACTCATCTTATATGGATCTAAAGAATGTAATTTTCAGGCAATTTTGGTGTGGATGAAGAAATCACAACAAAGCTGCCATAGTATCTGCTTTGACTGTACATGTTCACCTCGAAGAATGTAAATATATGGAAATTATTTTCCTTTCCTTTCCTTTTTTTTCTTTAGTTCCGTCCTTCTATCTGTTGCCAAGATTCAGATGAATGCATTTGACAAACCACTGAGCAAGAAAGGGCATTAATAGCTACTCAAAGCTGAGAACTATCATGGGAATCCTTGTCGTAAGAAAATTACACATCTTCAAATCCCGCAAGGCGGTATGCCGGAATAACAGAATTCTTTAACACATTGTTTTCTAAACAGTCTCTTGGCTAAGGCTGAAAGGAAAAAAGCATGAAAAGGTTTGGGCTTCAGCTGGCAAGACAAGGCAAGCAGAGGGTCAGGGACGGTTGGTTGTGTTACCTGATGCAAGGCTAAAGCCAGTGAGTCTGAAACGCCTTGTCCATAAAGGCCTTATCACAAGGTGACATGATGATCCAGCTTGCAATGTCAGGCTGACGATGTAGCCACACCTTCCCGAAGCAAATTATGGATCAAATATTTAAAAACAAATACATTTAGGTATATGTGCCTTATGGTGCATGCACCTATGGTGGTATTTGTTATAATTTCTAGTTGTTAAATTTAAGGCACAAGTTTGCCCGTTCCCCTGTGATTAATTTACAAGAACTTTTGCAGGTTTGGTTACCTCACTACTTCTCTTGAAAAATGACCGCAAATTCTGCAGTGTTTACAGTCCACAGGCATAGAGCTGTTTGACAACTTTATAAACATTAACATGTTTTTCTCTGGTGGTTTAAAGAAGCTTAGACACTAACTAAAGCTTGTTGTGAAAAGAAATTGTGAAAGATTATAAGTAAAATGATTTTTTTTTAAATAAACTGTTTTCAAGTACACGTCATGTTCAGGAGAGTTTTGCTAATTAACTTTCAGATCTATGCAAACCAAAACACTTCTTAAATTCTCTGCCTTTTTCACTTTTAAACAAGCTTGTGAAATGTTCATTTCTATTCAGACTGGCGGGTTTTGTCAGAAGAAAATGAAGAATATATTTCAAACACTATATAATTTTGTACTACACTATAATTGAACACACCAAGTGCAATTCTGCTGTTTTTTCAAGAAGATCTGTTTAATTTAAAGTGTTTGTTTTTTTGGGATAAGGGGACACAGTCACAAAGGAATGTCTATACAATCATTATTTTCCGTGATAATAAATGTTTATTCAGTATTGGAGCAGTAAAGGATCATATCATTTTCTTTAATGTCTTAATCCCTTCAGAGGTGCTGGTACTGTAGCATTCAATGGAAAAGTGGCCGGAGACACTTTGGACAGGTTGCCAGTTTGTCACAGAGCAAAACAATAAAATAATTCCACAAAGAAGACTGAGCCAGCAATGTAAAAGACCAATTGCCTGATTGGAAACGCTTGATAGTAGTTTTTTGTCACAATCTCCATGTGTTTGGGGTTTTGATTTTCTGTCGTGTGTATTTTCTTCCCTTTTTGTTGCTGTTATTAGGTTCTTAGCTATTCTTCAGTTTACTCACTATGCTGTTCCTGAGTTCGTGCTTGTACTTTGGTCCTGCCATCAACCGCCCCAAACATGATATTTTTAATGCCAACGGTGGAACCAATAGTTATTTATAGGTGTATATTTTTGCTGGAACCTAAATAAAGTTATTATATGCACCATATAATTATAAATTAGCTAATATTTTCTCTCACAGTCCTACTGGTGTGTTGACAGTCTGATTCTAATGGTAACAGACATTGAAGCTACATGGTGTGAACTCTTATCTACCACTAATCCTACACACTTTTCCAGGGAGTCTACATCCTATCTTGAAATCCATCAAATCTCCAGATACTTAATCCTCTCCTCTAAAATGAACTACACACATGGTTGCAAAAAAAAGAACAACAAAAAACTATAACCTTTTTATCCTCAAAATCTTTCCAATAGACTAACATTGGTTTCCAAGAATTATGAAGAACTGAAACCTCCACCTCTCCCTCCAAAAAAAAAAGAAAAAAGGATTCAGCCCTGTTGCATACGTGTGATTAAAGAGTTACTGCTGGTATTTAGTAAACAAATTATTATGTGCTGAATGTTCGGTATGTGCAGAGAATGCTAAAACACTAACCCTGTTGCAATTTAAATTATGCAATAATGTTTTTGTACATTTACAATTTCTTGCATATAATTTATGCAGAATAATTGTGTAATCTTTGGACTTCCATAGTGTGAAGGGAATAATTCTTAACTCATTTAAATTTTATTGGAATGTCAGGAGAAGGTGATATCAAATAACCACAGAGCAATGTTAGTTTTCATTGACTGGAAAGAATTCAAAGTTGACCTAAAATCCTAATCAAAATGGGTCATGCACAAACCACACATTCAAAACGTACTGGGGCTTTATTTGTTACTCTTAACCCTTTTTATAACTTGCTTAGTTTCTAAAAGAAACGTCATTCTGTAACATGTCTTGGTCACCATACAGACTCATTCAATAAATTATTATTGAAAAGTTTATTTATGTCAGTAGCTTAATTTACAAAGTAAAACACATTATTAATATTTACACACAGTGATGTTTTCATTCCTTTATTTCTGTGAATTATGAGGATTTTCCCCTATACCTAATGAAAACACGACATTTAAGAAAATGTCGTGGTGGGTTTAAGAAAAAGTATGTTTAAAACCTGCATAAGGGTTGCTAATTTCAAAAAGTACTTTTTTAATGTGACAAACAAATTTCATTGGAATGTATATTCTAATTTATTGAGTATCACTGCACAACTGTGGCAGAAAAGTGTGCCCCTTTTTAAACTCCAAGGTTTTATTGATTTTTGTATGATCTTTTCTAGAAATTGTTCATTTTGATTTAACCCTTGTTTAATATGTGGATTTGTAAATTTGCCTTTAGATTTAAACAAGTTTAGGAGGGGTCTGCATGGTTTTGGTGGGCGGGCCAGGGCTGATCTTGGGGTGGACTGGTCTTGGCTTCTCTGTGGTTTTGGTTTTGACTCTGTGGGCTCACTGCCTTTTGTGGGCTTCGGTGTGGGTTTTCTCATGGGGCCACTTATGTCCAGGGTATGGGTGTCGGTCATGTGTTTTTGCGTTTGGTTGGCAGACCCAGTTTTTCTTTTTAAATGCACTCTACAACAACACGCATCAACACCACATTTGAGCGGGCAGAGGTAGGCTTGGGGTCTTTCCACACCCCTGTTCGCTGTTTGCCGTCTGGGGTTGGAGGCCGGGAGAGGGAGCAGTCTTTCTGGTCAGTGTCTGGGCTGGGTGCTTGGTGGTGTCTGCCCTGTTGCGCCTGTGGGTGGAGGCTGGGGTGGCGTTGCGCAAGGCCCTGTGTGGTTGGGGGCAGGATGCGGTGGGGGTGCTTAGAGCTTGAGCTGTGTGGGTGTATCTTTGGCAGCTTTTCAGGGATGGAGCTCATGTGTGGGGTTGTGCCCCTGTCGGGAGGGGATTCATGCCATTTGGGTTCTTTTGGGAAAACTTATGTTGGGGTTCATGGGGGGTGGGGGATCATGGGGTTAAGATCAGAATTCATTGGGGTGTTGGCACTGTTTTATCCTGTGATGGCTCTGGTTGGTGGGCTCGTTTGGACCAGGTAAACCCGTCTTTTGTACATGGCCCCCTCTTTGGATGGGGATGGGGGTCGTTGGGGACTGGGGTCAGTGTCCAGGCCGGGGTCGATGGGGTTCAGGCGGTGCTGGCACTAGACTGAGCTGGTGCTGGGGCAGTCTGCCGTCTACACCCTGGAGGGAAAGGGACCACCTTCTGGGTCTGGGGGCTGGTTGCCCACGATCAGGTATCGGTACCTGGACCTGGGAGTATAGAGTATGTATGGGGATGACGTGCAGTTAGTGTACGACGTTGTTGTGACTATGAATCTGAATATATTATTTAATATTGTTGGACCACTTGTTTGCTGAATATTGGACTACTTGCACGGTGCGGGACGTCACTATGCCTTTCCAACGGCATCGGCCATTTTGTATCCAGGACAGTCCGCTCCGACATGTCCCGTCGAACACTACGACTGATATGACAAGGCGTTCCAAGTCTGACGTCACAAGACGCTATATAACAGGGCCTCCATTTTGAACCCCCGCTTTTCAGCCGGAGACCGGGTTCGGTTACCAACATCTGAAGCATCACCTGGAGAAGAGTCCCGAGTGGATCTCATTTATTCTCTCTCGTTAGCCAACGAACAATTCATAACTGAGGTTTCTGGACTAGGAAGGCCGATCGAAGACGTGAGTTTAACACGTAACTAAAAACACGGAGTTTCGAGGTGACGAACCGCCACCGTGTTACATCCGAAGTCGACTTTGATGGTCAGATCATATTTTTCCTTTTCGCCAAGGAGGCCAGAGGACGAAGATTGACCGCTTTTCCTGAAGTTAATTGTGGACGCACAGTTAACTTCCAAGTTTCGCATAGAACGTTTGTGAATTAGGGGATATTTTGACTAGAGTTTGCTCAGTTCTGCTGCAGAGGATAAAATAATCTTTCAGAGGTGTTTGTTGTGGATGCAAGGTGAAAGTTGGTTTAACTTGTGGAAGATTTTAAGTTAATTTCGAGACAGTCAGCCTGCTGGATCAGCTGCAGAAAATCAGCGCTGATAAGCAGCAGACCTGCCCCCAGTGTCCACTGCGCGTAATTACAGTTGTGACCAACATTCTCCCAGTCAGGTAGAGAACAACACCTACATCTGGTGGGCATTTAATACAATTGCAGTTGTAGCTGGATTTCCCAAAACGCAGACCTGCACTCGGTACCATCTGGTGGTCACTAGCGAGAATGGCATTTCCTACTTTGATTTTAATCACTCAATTCATTAACACAGGCAGATAATTTAATCACCTATGATCAAAAAAATCATTTAATCACTGAACAGCTTAGCCTGTTTGTGCTGCCAATTAATTTAGCTATCATTTAATCACTGAACAGCTTAGCCTGTTTGTGTGCTGCTAATTAATTTAGTAATCATTGGTCACTGAACAACTCAGTCTGTTGCGTTGCTGCTAATTTCTTTAGTGGTGGTTCATAGATAAACAGTTTTGTGTGTTTGCATTGTGCATTTTGGGCCAAAGATGGAGGGAACATCCCAGACTGCAGCTGGAGATGTGTGTGTATGGTGGAGGACCCTATAGGAATGCAGGCACAAGAGGTGATTGGGTCATTGATTCTGTTGTCCCCAGAGGAGCGTAAAGGTCTCAATGATTATGTCATTGAGCAATGTGAACCCAGGATTCAGGAGTTGCTCCAAGTCATTAAAAACTCACCGAAGGACAGACGGGTCTCAGATGTGTTAGGACAGCTCACTCTGTTATATCAGCGAAGGTTAATGTTGGAAGTTGACCAGTGCGTTAAACTGCAGTTCAAGCTGAATGATACTTTGCAAATGGTGGATGTCCTTAGAGCTGAACTAACAGAAGTTGGAAATAGATTGGAGGCAATAGAGGGTAGCCATGCCACCGCCCATCTCTGGAGGAATGGGGGGACGAACCGAAACCCACCTCACAGGTTGAAACCTTTGGAGGTGAGCCACACCTGCGTAACCTTGAGAGAACCTGCAGGTCAGATCTGGAGGATGTAGAAGCTGCTCTCCAGAGATTACCTTCCCAGGCTCATGGGGTTCCCCATACATCCACCGAGGCAAGAACAGGTGTAAGTAGTCAGAATAGGTTCAGTGGTGCGGTGCCCCACCCCACTGCAATCAGCAGCCATGAACGGTACCTGGCTGGGGACCCAGCAGGTGTAAATAGTTCATGGCTCAGATGCGAGCAGCCTTCAAACTTGACTCGCAGTACGGTCCTCTACGATCCCTCACCTCAGCCAAGGCGACAGGAAAGCCGCCCCTGGGATTCAGGTGGTTACTACCGCTGCCCAGGACCCAAGTCCGGGAAGCACAGGGCCCACCGTTGTACCGGTAGCAGCCTCCACTGCCTCCTCCAAGGATGAGGCGTGATGCACTGATACACCCTGAGTGCAGCCAGAGTGAATTCTCCGATGATGACTCAGATGGGCCGGCACCAATCTCTGAGAGTGGATTGCGCACCCGCCAGCTTGAGTCCCTTGCCAAAGACAGAGCGTTTCGACCCTAATAATGCAGAATCAAACATTGATGATTATCTTAGGGAAGTTGAACGCTGTCTTCTACATTTGTACCGCCCATCAGCACGGGAAAAACTGAAGCTCATCTGGAAGACAGCATCCAGGAGCGTCCATGTTTTCATGGAGAGCCTGACCCCTGCAGTCCGAGACCGTTATTCAACCCTTTGCGAAGCTTTAAGGGAAGAATATTCTGTGTACACGGACCGGGCCTCCGCCACACTTGGTGCTTTCACTATCCAGCAAAAGAAAAGCGAAGCACCCAGGGAATATTAACGGCGCTCCCAAAAATATTTAATATTAATACTTTAATATTCTATCAAATAATATTTCGGTGTGTTAAGGGTTGTCTTGTGAATACCAGTCCAGTAAAGCGGTGGTATTAGGACAAAATCGAAAAGGGTGAGCCAAGCTCTGACATTATTGAACAGCAAAACTCTGCACACACATGGAATGAATTCACACAGTTTCTTAAAATAAAAGAATTTATTAACAAAAATAAGTAAACTCAAAGTCAAACATATTTCAATCAACAAACTCTTTACCATGCTAAAACAATCCAGCTAAACTACCAAGCAGAATAAAAGAATAACGAAGACAAATGGGCTATGTACAATATAAACAAGTTGATTAAAGATGATTGAAACCATGACCAAAAGAGTGATGCAACATTACCATGCAATGTTTATGTTTGAGAATCAAAGATTATCTTTAAGAATCTGGAAATGAAGTTAAGTTAGTCTTGGAACCAACTTAGGCAATAATCAGTACACCTTTAGACAACCATTAAAAATGCAAGATCAGATAAAATATTATTTTATTAAAATAATGTTTTAAAGAATGATCTGCTGAATAAAACCAACCTTCTGGATGACTAATTCTCAATGGTGTCTCATTAGCTGCCTTTATTTATTAAAATAATATTTAAAGAAATATTATTAAGGAAATGGTAAAATATTTAAGGAAATATTTTGGAAAAGAGCCAAATCCTTCTGGAGAAATGGGGCTTAATGGTGTTTACCTAGTTATCAAGTTTAGTAAAATAATGTTTAGGAAAATATTATTTACTGGATTCAAAAATAAAAACCATTCTGGGTAGATGATCTTTAGTAGCAAGCACGTGTTAAAGCAGCAGCAGTTAAAGCTAACAAAAGAAGCTGATAGCTTAGCAACAGAATCAAACACACACCTTTAAAATACAGTTAATAAAAGGGTTAAAATGCATAAGCGCGGATGGCGCGTTACGATCAATATTCTGTGTTTAAAATCACCCTTCAAGTAAAGTTTGTCTTAACTTTCAAAACACACTTACACAGAACACAAAACTGAGCACATGCTGAGCAGATAGCCTGCTAGCACCAAGATATCTGAGTTTCACACAAACAAAACCAAAGTTCATAAAATGAAAAATGTTTAGATTATTTCATTCTAAATCACTTCTATCACTCTGCCCAAACCCTAACCTTGTATGTGAACCGTGCTGAGGAAAAGGTGTCCGGGCGACGACGAAGTTTGAAGAAACTCTGTGAACAAAAGGTTAGCTACAGCTAACCTCTGTAGCTGTGGCTCGGCGGCTCGCTCTGTCCGCTGACCACACTGCACGTTAACTACCGTAACCACGGTGATGCGGTGCCGTTGTCCTTCCTTGGGAAACTGCTTCACTCGGCATCGTTCTGGGAACTCTTTGGAAACAGTTAATGTCTGTAGACTTCAGAGAGAAAGTCAAGCAACGCTGGTACCTAATTATCCCCTTCTATGAATGAATACCGGATACACAAACAGTAATTCATTCATACTTAACTTAGTGCATATGATCGATGATCGTATGATACTCTTGGATCCAGTTTTAAGAGTTTATGTCTGTTTGCCTGCAGAGAGACATTAGCGCACTCTATCTCTCTCTCCGGACCCCTTGGAGGAATGTAGAAGGAACGTAGAAGAGAACGATTCCTTGGAAAGGTGGTGGTTTTATACGGCCACATCAACATCAGTCAGTCAATTTCTAACGCTTCTTCCATAGTGGGTCGTGGGGAAGCTGGTGTCTCCAGCAGTGTATGGATTGGAGGCGGGGTACACCCCGGACAGGTTGCCAGTCCATCGCAGGGCAACACTGTGCAGCCCACACATCAACTATTTTCTCAATAAATCTATTTCTAATATTTTCATTGACATGAAATTCACACCAGATGTCTGTAACATAGTATTACATACAAAGAAATAGTGCCCCTGCACTACAAAAGACCTCAGTCTCCTGAGCAGATAGAGTCTGTTCTACCCTGCTTGAAAACAACATCAGTGTTTTGACTCCATTCCAAATTATTGTGCTGGTGAACATCAAGAGGCCACTATCTCATTGTCAGTTTCTTGGATGTTCACCAGTGTCTGTGTGATAGTACTATGCCTCCAGAAATCCAACACTAGCTCCCTGGTTTTCCCTGTGGTAATCAAGAGGTGGTTCCACTGGCAGCAACTCATGTGTCCATTGTCTGTACTCTGAGTCGTCCTCCCTTGTGATGATGTCGACTATGGCAGAGTCTGCAGTCTTCAAAAGTCATAACTTTTGAAGACTGTAGCCAGGTGAGTTGAGGCAGAAGTCTGCAGTGTAGAGGATAGACGGAGATGGTCCTTAGGGTTCATCCATATGTTGCTCAGAAAAATAAAGTTCATTTAAACCCTCTTATTTGGCTCTTATTTGCAGCAAGGAGCCAATTTCCGCTTGTAATCAGAGCTATGGACTGCACTCATATTGCTATAAAGGCTGTAAGTTATTATTTTTTATGTTCTTCCAACACTCTTGTTTGTGATTTATTTAGGTGAGTTTAGATATTTTCTAGCTGATTTGTGAGTTTTGTTTAGTTCAGGTTCAGCTTAATTTGGTTATCTTAGCAAATATTTGATTTATATCTGTGTTTCCATCAGTATAAGCAGATGCATTATTTATAATTCCTATAAGACGTACCTAAGTTATAGGGTGGTAATGTGTACATACAAAATGCCAAACTTGTACATTGCCATGGTACCTTGTCAGTTGTGCAATGTACACTTTTGAGAAGCTACGTGATTAACATTGACTCATTTCATTGTTTTATGCATTACCTGTAAACATGCTTGTACTCTTAGATACAGTAGTGCAGAAGTAAATTTTTATTTATGTGTGTGTGTGTGTGTGTGTTTCTGTTTAAAAATAGAACGTGAAAAGGAAGGATCCAAAGATACGAACCTATACCTTGATTGGGATGGCTTTAGGCATTTAGCAGGGTTGAGAAAATTACTTTTCTTATTGTAGGGAAATAATGAAAAACCCCCTCATGTGTTCACAAATCCTATGAACTGGGCAAACACACACATACATGCATCCACCTGTAGGCACAAATCCTGGCACTGATCTGACAGGTGAGAATAGCTTACAGCTAGGTTAATGGGGAGCACACTACAAATGCAGGTCACCTCTCCTGGGACTGAGCCGTTTTTCAGCAATGCACTACAGAGACACAAAAATAGAAATACACATTTATTCAGAAAATGAGTACCTCCCAAAATCCGTAGATTGGCTAATTGTTTCCTTCTTCTTTCCATTCTAATGTACTTGTAGGAAGTAGCTTCTTTATTTAATATTGTCTTCATATATATCAGATGGCAGTAGTAGGTCTAAATTGCCCTACTTTTATGAGACATTTTGACATGTTCTTTGGTTTTTTGCTTTGTTTCTATTATAGTCTATTTATGAGGCACAACTAACTGGTTAATTCCTTTTGGTGTTTGTCAGTTGACTAAGGCTACGTTCACACTGCAGGTCTTAATGCTCAATTCTGATTTTTGGGTGAAATCCGATTTGTTTGCATGGTCGTTCACATTTCCTTTATGTGCATATGTGAGTGCGTAGCAGGATCAAGAATAGTGACGTTTGTTGAGTATCAATGACGTACAGGTCGGATGAATGCGATCTGGCCATACACACAGGTCGCATTTGAAAAGATCAGATACGTATTGGATTTAGGACCGCATATCCAAGTGGCCTGGATCGCATTTGAAAAAATCGGATCTGTGTCGTTCAGACTGTCATGAAAATTTTGGATACAGATCGCATACGGGCAAAAAAATCGGATTTGGGTCACTTCAAGCTGCATTGTGAACGTAGCCAAAGGTACAGTTTTAGTTCCTTGGCTCATAAAAAACTTGTGGGCACCACCTTTTCTCCAAATCCAGTTACATTTGATCTTAATAAGAATGACTCAGCTAAATGATGCTCTGCTTGCTGAACTGACATTAAAGCAATTGATTTGCATAAATATTCATACACCTTGAACTCTAACATTTTGTCAAAAAAGATCTTCAATGTATTTCATTGGACTTTTATTCGATAGGCCAATAAAACATGTAGCCCATTATTGTGAGGTTAAAATAAATAGTTTTAAATTTATTTACAAATTAAAATTAAAAGTTGTCATGCATTTGTGTTCAACTCCACTGACCCAATACTTTGTAGAAAAACCTTTAATTACTTCTAGACTTGCAAGTCTTAGGGTGTATTTCTCAATCAGCTTTGCACATCTAGAAAAATGGCAGTTTTTCTTTTCAGAATAGGTCAAGCTCAGTCAAATTGCAATTTTCAACATTTACAACATATTATAAATTTGATGGAGATCTAGATTTTGACTGTGCCTTTCTAATGCATGAATGTTCATGTATCTAAACCATGCCATAGTATGTACTTTAGATGTATGTTTACCGTTGTCATGCTAGAAAGTGAATCTTCAAATCAACTTTTCTTTGAGGATTGCTCTGACCATCTTCCCTTTCCATCCTCTACAAAAAATATCTCCACATCATGATGCTACCACCACCATGTTTCAGTGGGAATAGTTTTCAGGGCACATGTGCATTGTTTGCACATATTGCTTTGTCCCCTACTGGAATTATAATAAATCGCTAACAGGACTAACCATGACTTTCTTTTAATAATGGCTTTCTCGTTGCTCCTCGTACTTACAGTAAAGACCAGATCTGTGCTGTACACTACTGGTAACTGTACAAAACACAAATATTTAGTCGTTTTCAGACTAAAAAGGTTATAAATAAAATATTCATGTCACACTTTTCTGATTATTTTTGTTTATTTGTAAAAGAAATTGAAAACCAATGTTTTGCTTCCACTTCAAAATGATCTGCTACTTTATTATACCTATCACATTAAATTTCACTAAATACATTGACTCTGGATGTAGCATGATGAAATGTAAAATGTTTTAAGCAGTAATAATATAACCAAAACTACTACAACCTTAGCTCCAGGTGTTTATCAAAAACTAAATTAAATATTTCTGCAAAGTTTTTCTCCTTTAAGATGCAATCTGTTTAAGATAAGAGTTCTTTAGAGTCAGGCTACATGCAGTGTATCTGGTATTGGTGTTAGTAACATTTGTTTGGACATCTAGAAAATATGTCACTCATCAAACATGTTTGGTTCTCTTGTTTTATATATTCTGAAGTCAGTGTGCGCACTAATGGATAGCACGGAGTTAGATGTTTGAATAACCAGGAAAGTCTAAAAGATGTCTTTTCTTTCAATACATCTAACAACTTCTTTATACTACATTGGCCATAGGATCCACAGTTTCTACTTAGATTTCCTTCTAAACAATACGTCCATTTGGACAGGTCAATTAATAGTCATCTGAGAAAAATGTATTTTTCTTGTTTTTTTAAAGACAGGAGCAGTTGATGTACCGGGGAAAAAGACACCCGTGTCTACACTTATTACTCTGAGAAGATAAAAGCCAAGTGAATGATGTGTGATGTGTCGAATGTCATGGAGAGTTTCCTAGTAGTGTCAGTGCTTTAACACATTACTGTAGCAGTTCTGTCGGCTTTCCATTATTCAACTTTAAGGGAGGTGAAGTCTTGCTTGAAGTACAGACGGAGTACCTTTATAGTGTTTCCAACTTAGAAATTTTAATCATGATGTTGCTTATTCCCCCAGTTATTCTTTACCAAATTTTTGTTTGAAATGGTTCTGGTCATAGAACAGATTAATACAAAAATTGCATTATATAAGGTCTACAACATGTTTACAATTTGCTTATCATCCATATGTAATTACTTGTATTAATTTATCCATTTGTTCATACTACTGGGCCCTTTAAGAAAAAACGTTATAGTAGTATATTTTATTCTGTGGCCTAATTTCATTTACCACTGATTCAAGATATTATTAATAATATATATATACATATTTAAAATATGTTTAATACCTTGTAAAAATACAAGTTTTACAATTGATGCAGGACAATTTTATCCGTGGAGTATTCTGGTTTTGCTAGGCTTAAACTATAACAAAACCAAAGATTAAAACATAAATGACTTGTTAGGATAGTAAGGTCTTGTTGCTGAATATAATACTGATCTCATTCACGATGGTTGCAGGATGGTTTAATGCATTTTCTGCACATTCCTGTTTGTCGATGTCTCTGATTATTGGTAATGGAGTTTTGACAAAAATTCAGAATGAAGGACTCACCTTCACCGCCTCCACCTACCAATGACTCTTCTGTGCGTCTCCCGGCCTTCCAATCAGCATCCTGTCCATCTGATTCTCCATCCAATCACCTTCCGACGCCTTGCTTTTAAAGGACCTTCTGCCGTGTTCATCCTTGCTTGTCAGCTGAGCTCATCCCTCCTCCACCCCACCTCCACCATCTTCCTTCACATCTACTCCTGGCTTCCTCGCTACCTGGCCGCCAATTCACCACCAGTGTTGGATCGGGGGGGAAGACATCTTTAAATCTAAGCCTTACAAATGATCATCTTAGCTCATGTCATTCTCAGCATTCATGTCTTCCTCCTAGGTCCGAGCGCCCAAGCAATAACCATGTAATTTCTCATCATTAAAACTTTTCTAATTGCCATCCCTTTCTTTGTGAGTCTTTTCAGTTTGAAATGTCTTTTAACTACAACTCAAGAGATAGCAATGAAACAGATAACATTGTTTCTGTTATATCCACAGATCTGTGTACAGCTTGTTGTGTGTTTGTCTCCCTCAACTCTTCTGTGTAGGGTGTGACTAGCAGGTGTGGTCCTACAGCTGCAGCTCTTCAAGACTAATCAGGAGGAGCTTAAAGTAGAGCAGATCCAGTGAGGCAGATGCCGAATTGTTAGCTCACTCAGAGTGGTAATCAGGCCTACATTCCTTGTGTTTTTCTCACCCTGGATGTACACAGAATCCGTCTCTGCTCCGCCCCTTCTTTTGTCGCCATTCATTCCAGTCCTGATTTACACTACCAGCGTTCCATTATGCCGCAAAGGAGCAGAGAGGGAATGGATGCTGTGTAAATTGGGGGTTACTCTAGTTGTTCCATGCCTAACCTTAGTCTGGCTACCATTCTCCCAATATCTAGTTCATGCTTGTGTTCAGTTCCTCCATTCTGGTGCTAAGTTCCCTCAATTCCTGTATCCAAGAAAGTATCCCCTTGAGTTTATCACTGCTAATCTCCTTACAATTTATCAGGCCTTCCTCCTCAAAACAGTCACTTCCTCCGCTCAGTCACTTACCTCATGCTCACCTGCCTGTCCACCCTCTGATGTCATCAGCTCCACCACACACCTTCTCCTGGAAATAAGGAAAGAGACTTTTTAAACCATCAAACACCACCACCGGTCAATATCAGACTTTGTGAATTTTCTCACCTCCTCCAAGGTGTCCTTATTCACAAACTTATTTCTCCTCATTAATGCTTTCTCATCCTCTGCTTAAGTAATCACATACTCTACTCTTCCTTCTCAAAGTCCAGTCAGTGCCTCAAAGGAAATCCAGAAGACCAACATTTTTCTCAAATAATCCTCAATAAACCTGTTAAAACTCTTAACTGTGTGCATGATTGTTGCCTGCACCTGAGTTGTTCCACAATAATTTTGTGGAATTAATACAGAATCTCAAAACCAAAGTTAGTCAAAACAGCTAATTAATTTAAATTCCACACATGTGACCATGACCTTCCATGGAAACATGGAGATTGTATTTATATCCACATTAGATTGATGTTAGGCCAATTTACTACAGGACTAAGGGAAAACCAGAAAACCCAGAAAAAACACTCCAGGCACACCGCAAAGCAGACTCCAAACAAAAATGCCTTGGCATCTAAAACACAATTCTCTAATGTGAAAAGGAGAAACTGTTATCCACAGCATTAACTTGGTGATTTCCTTAACTGATTTAAATACTATTGTAGATGACTTCTCATTGCACCCTTGTTCTCCTCTTTGACAGAATGATTTTTCATAGAATCTTAAAAAAGCCCTAATCTGTTAACTAATGACATTGATGTCTTAATTGATTAACGGACATTTATCTGATATAATATATAGTTTCTTCTAGGACTCTTTTTTTTATCCTGATAATCACTTCTTAATCTTCTCATAAATGACATTCTGATTTCTTTAGGCCTTAATAAAAATGCCTTTGTTAACAAAGGTGTTAGTTGGTTTTAGCTAAATCTGGACTATGGAATATGTTTGCCACTTTGTTTCACCACATTCGGTGTTATTTTTTATTTCAGTTGTCAATGAACTATTTGGTATAAGGCTAGCATGATATGTCAGGTAGATTTAGGCACTGAAGCTGGGTCTAGGCTAACAAGTGACATTCTTTCATTAACTGGGAAGAATTGCTTGAGTGGCCAGTCAGGTGGAGGACATTAAACAAGGTCAGAGCCTCGGGCTGCCATGAGAAAATACGTGTGAAAGGTAAGAGGCCAAGAAGTCAGGCAAAAGGAAAAGACATTTGCAGTGTGGTGAGCAATCTCTTCTCTCCTGACTGGCAGGAAATCATATAGGGAGAGTTTGAAGTTTGGACTTTGGTCGCCACTGCTTTTAAACATGAAGCTATTTTTGTCTTTGATATTGTGTGAGCTTGTGTGGGTGTGTGCGCAGCAGGGTTTGTGTTGTATCTATTCAAACTGACTTTGCTGACCATCACCATGGGGCAAAGTGAAAAGTCTCCCTTCTGGAGGGCTATGAGAGTGGCTAACAGAAAGGGAAATCAATAATGTCGATAGGATGAGCATTAGGAAGGCCATGTGTCTTTTCCAGCACCATTGTCATTCTACTGTTATTGTAAAGTTGTTGTGTGCTGTTCTTTCTGCAGTCTTCAATTTTTAGATGGGTGAGGAAGACAGACAGCTATGTAGGCTGGGAATCAAAGATGGAAGGAGAGAGGCAAAGAAAAGAAGCATTGTAGATAAACAAACTAGAAGGCCTTCTAACATATCACCAGTTCAACCGCAGTTCTCAGTGGCTTGAAAGATGTTGATTTTTCCAGGCATCAACCTCTTAACTGAACTATAGTTGTTTACTTATCAGCTTTAAACATAGCACAAATTTATCTTCATCAAGAAAGCCGGTCTTTCAAAAACCTTCATGTGTGGTTAAGTTAAATTATTCCACATTCCTTGCACCATTTAAAACGCTTTTCCATTTAAGCAATTTCAAATTAACCACATCTCACTGAGGCTTATGTAGACCTTTAATGAGTGTTGCTCTTGCAGTGGCAGAGGAGGTAATAGTGCACAGGTTTCACTAAGTTTATGGCCACATTTCTTGCACACTAAAGTTACAGTATAAGTCTGATGGCTTAATATCTGCCTAAGTATCTAGAGAATCATCTGCGTCTAACTGGAGTTCAGCAGTAAGGTGGTCTGGAATCACAGATAAGGTGTGTAAGGCTACATCATATGGCTGTATATGACTATAGAGGACATTGGTGAAATCTAAGTGATAAGGAGCTAGACCCACATGACAGATTTAAATTAGAACAGAAATGTAATCTCTCATATTTCTAAATATGGAGGACATGCTAAATTTTTGCCTTTTCAAAAATGACATTTATTTTTTGTATAAAAAAATATGTTTTATTGGTAGTAGGTCAATTTATTTATAATCTTTGGATTGAATGTTGACATTCAAATATACTATCCTTTTCACAAACACCAATGTTCAAATAAAAAATTAAAAAAAAAGAGTAAAATTTTATTTCAAAAACAGCACATAGGTAATCCTATTCAGCAGTGGCATCTGTACTGACAAGTAATGTGAATCTTTCTGCACTGAAGCCGTGTTCTGTATGTATGCATTTTCTTGCATTGCATGCACAACTGTTAAACTTGCTCGACTGAATTCAGAAATCCCAATTCCTTATCATGAAAGAACACATTCTTGTTATTAGAAATAAATCCATGGTTAATTATTGGCTCAAAAGAAAATGGGTTCTTTGTCACTTGTAATTTCCCTAGCAAATGTACAGTAAATGTTTTAAAGGTCATCTTCACAATGATGGCTTTGTTCATCTCTGTATATACTATTTGTGCATTCATTGGAGGCACTACAATTATGCTTGAAAGAAAATTGCTCTCATAACTAGGCCTTGTCAGAAAGTTTACATGAATACAGCACTTTGGCGAGGTGACCTTGGTTACTATGCAAGGATCTGTGAATATGCAAACAAGTTTGGGTTTTTAAGTTATTGTGTCTTAGTTTTGTCTTGGAATAGGTAAGTTTTTTTTTTTGTAGACTGTATTTAATATCTGCGTTAAAGGTTTGCCTTAGTCCATTCCACTAATCTGCAACATGGATCTTTTGTAGTTCAGCCTTTGACAATGAGACACTTGTCAAGCAAAGGGCTCTTGCATTAGAACTAAAAAGCAGACAGGCAGGTGGGAACAGTTAGGTGATTTAAAGATTTTAATAAACAAAAAGGCAAAAACTTACAGGCAGAGCAAAGGCAAAAATCCAGGCATGAACAAGAGCTGACTTGGCATGAAACAAACAGTTGTGGAAAGGTTTTGCATGACTAACAGTCTAAACCAGTGAGGAACAAACATAACTGAAGATGGTGTCACACAGATGAGATAAGGACACTGGGTGGCATGGTTGGCAGATGGAGTGAGTGACACTGATTACAAGATGGCAGGCAGTGGTAACTAAAAATGAAAGAGCTGAACAGAGATGTAAGGCTACAATCTAACCGAAGGAAATTATCACAGATGTATCAGAACATAAACTAAAATGCACCATGAACAAAACACAAGACAAAGAAAGAAAATAAACCTAAATGAATGAACTAAAGCACAACTTCATCGTTTTAGACACCAATTTGACCCACATGCAGAGAACACTCAGGAGAATCAGAAAAGTTTAACAGGTTTATTAGAGGAATGCAGATGTTAGGTCTGTACCGGCTGGAAACTCATCAACTGTATGAGAGAAAATCAGAATTTGAATAACTGTTTACTTTGAAGAACAAATACTGACTGAAACTGTATTTTACTAGATTGGGGGGTGTGTACCGCCAGGAGAATACGTGGGGAAACTGGAAGTGGCAGAGGTTGATGAGGGTAAGTGTGAGGTTTGCCTCTAGTGACTTAATCCAGGAGGACAGCGTCGAGTTCTGCAGAGTCTGTGTTGATTGTAGGGCGTGGGTGTGGTGGAGGGTGGACAGGTTATGCTCTAGTAGTCCTTGATGGTTGAAGTTTGGAAGCGGCCAGCTGATGAATATGTCCAGTAGATCATGGCTTGGTTGCAGGTTGGAAACCCTCAAGTATCTTCTGTAATCCGAGAAGCAAGGTGGGAACCGGAACAATCAGTCGGAGGGGAGTCTGGGTAAAAACCAGTACGTCTCCAGCATAACACTGTTAAAGAGGAAACAACAGGTTAGACAAGAACGAAGCGAGGACTTAGGTTTTCAACAAGCATACTTGGCTTGAGCTATACCATGGTTGGCTAACACTCGAGCTGTGAGATGCTGGCTGCTTCCTGCTTAAATACTCCAGGGAGTAATCATCGGGGATGGAGAACATCTGTCACGTCACACCACGGTCACCAGCACCTACTAGAGGTTAGACACAGACAATAGCAGACAGGAACAAAAAACAGCCCACACAACCATAACCCCAACATTACTCCCCCCTCAATGGCCACCACCTGGCTGCCTAGATGATGTGGATGGACGGGAGGCCCAGAAATCAGCAACCAAGGTAGGGTCGCAGATAAAAGATCTAGGTACCCAGGAACGGTCCTCCGGTCCGTAACCCTCCCAATCAACAAGGAACTGCCAACCATGACCCCACCGACGGGAGTCCACAATCTGCCGGACAGCCTAGACAGGATGGCCCAGCCGGTCCAGGGTGGGTGGAGGGGCACCGGCAGGAGGGCAAGAATCACTGACCACGAAAGGTTTGACCTGAGAGACGTGGAACATGGGATGAACACGAAGTGAGGGAGGAAGACGGAGGCAGACAGCTGAGGTGCCAATGACATACTATAATATAAGGACCAATGAAACGAGGAGACAACTTCTTGGACATAGCCTTAAGGGGAATGACCCGAGAAGACAACCAAACCTTTTGGCTGGGACGATATACCGGAGCCGGTCAACGTTTGCGATCTGCAATTCTCTTGTTCTGAGTAGCCGTACGGTGAAGTGCCCGAACTATCGCAGCCCAAAGCTGTTTGCAATGGCGGATGTGGCAACGGACAGAGGTGACGGCAATATCACCTTCATCCGAAGCAAACGGGTGGTTGGTAACCCATAGAGGCCTTCAACGGGGTAACACCGGTAGCAGAAGAAACTTGCGAGTTGATGGCATATTCCACTCAGGGGAGGTGTTTACACCAGTCCAGGGGGTTTGAAGAGGTCAGAGACCTGAGTGATTCTAGCTGTTGGTTTAATCTTTCAGTCTGACCGTTAGACTGGGGATGGTAACCTGAAGTTAAAGACACCCTGGCCCCAAAGGCAGAACAAAACTGTTTCCACACCTGGGAAATGAATTGGGGCCCACGGTCGGACAAAATGTCCTGAGGAAGGCCATGGAGTTTGAAAACAAATTTCACAAATAACTGAGCAGTCTGGAAAGCAGAGGGAAGGCGTCTTAGTGGAACTAGGTGACAAGCCTTAGAAATCGATCCACTATGGTAAGTATGGCTGTCATGTCGTTAGATCTGGATTTAGTTTTATTGAAGACTTGTTTCAGATCGTGGTATATAGTGAGAACCTGGGACAAATCCGGGTACACACTTACATCTTCCACAGGAGTGGAATGAGGCTGAACAATAGCTGACTTAAGGCAACATGTATGACACTTAGAGGACCATGATTCAATTCGACCTTCGGGCCAATTTAGGTGTGGATTGTGTTCACATAACCATGGGAAACCTAACACTATGTCATTTGAGGCTATAGGAAACACGAAGAAAGAAATGTCCTCTCTGTGATTACCAGAGAACAACAACACTAAAGGCTTGGTGAGTTATACGCTGAAGTCCTTGTCCATTTAAAGCAGAAACTAAGCAGAGTTTAGTAAGAGGTTCAGTTTCAATCTGGGCTCTTCTAACTAAATCTTCATCTATAAGATTTTGCTCACTACCAGAATCAATTAAGGCGGACAAGTTCTGGGTAGAGTGATGCGAGAGTAGCAGGGCCGATAAACAAAATCTGGAGGCCAACGGGTAAATTTTTCGGTTCGTGGGTACCCCCTCCCCCCCTTCTACCGACGGACCAACTCTTTTGGCCGCGGGGGGCAGGAAGGACAGTCAGCAATAAAGTGTTCAACGGAAACACAATAAAAACACTGCCTAGTCTGTCTACGTCTCTGCCTTTATTCTAAGGATACACAAGTTCATCCTATCTGCATGGGCTCAGCCTCAATAACTGTGTCTGAAGGTGACGTTTTCAGTACAGTAGATGACTGGTAGGTAAGCCGAATTCTGGCAGCACTGCATTCATTACAAAATCTCCTCTCTCTCATTCTACTATCCAATCTGATAGCTTTAGCAATTAGCCCCTCTAAAGACTCTGGTTCCTCAACTAGTGGTAGTTCATCCTTAAGTGGTTCATTCAAAGCATAAAAAAATACTGATCTAAGAGCTCGGCTTTCCCAACCTGAAGCTGCTGCTAAGATACGGAAGTCAATGGCAAATTCTGTAACAGGCCTGTTACCCTGTTTCAGAGCCCATAATTTATGCCCTGTAGTAACCTGGTCATACTCAAAAGAAAATATCTCTCTAAACTCCTTTTCAAAGTTAGAAAAGGAACAACCAAATTGAGAACAGCTAGGAAAATGAGACTCTGCCCACTTAGGAGCTTTTCCTGTTAGCAGACCAATAATATAGGAAATCTTGGTGTCATCATGGGAGAATGATTGTGGAGAACAGTTAAAGACTAGTGAACACTGTAGTAAAAAACCTCTACAATCACCCGCCTCACCTGAATATTTCTCTGGACTAGGGGAAGTGACATCACAAACGTGAGGGAGCCGTTGTGTCTCGGGATTCGCTACTGTAGCGAATCCCGAGAGCAGACAGGAACAAAAAACAACCCACACAACCAGAACCCCGACACGACCTGGAAAATATAAACAATCATGACCAGGGAAAAACACAAAACACAACTCGCACACCCGACAACATCAGCATTTGCCAATTGGTACAACTTGTAGTTTGGCCAAATTTTTCTGCTCAAGTTATCTTGGATGTGAGCATCTGCAGACTGCAATTTTCAGGTTTGTCCAGTGATGTTCAAAAGCATTATTTTCTGAGCTAAATGAAAGGCACTTAAGGACTGTCTAATGTAAATGTATTTTTTTTCTTCTGACATTCTTCAATGCTTTTAGCTGTATGCTTTATTATCCAGTTTAAAGACCCATGATCTGTGACTGAAGCTGAGTTTTCTTACATTTGGCTGTATGTTTTCCATCAGGATGTACTTCAGGTTCCTTCAGAAAATAATTCAACAAGGGAGTCACCAAAATCAAACTGAGCTTCCTCCATGTTTCACAATAGGTAGGGTGTTCTTTTCTTGAAAAGCTTTACTTTTCTTTTGATAAACATAGAGCTCATGTGAAGCTTTAGGGCTTCTCAATATGCATTTTTGCAAATTCCAGCCTGTTGTTTTGTAATTTTCCATCTAAAGTGAAGCCCTCTTGGATTTGTTTTCCATGAATTACATTAAGGTTAAAAATTTGCCTGAAAGTGACATATCTTTATCTTGGATTTTAATTTGATTTGGAAGGGTTTCATGAACTATGATTCTGCCAGTGACATTATCTGTATGATGAATCTGGGGTTGCATTTCCTCACAGCTCCATGGGCCTGAGATGTTGGCTACAGTCTGGTATCATAGAAACCTTTTGTAACCTTTTCCAACAATTTCATCATACAAGACAGGCATGCATGTACACATAACAAAGTTGTTTTAAAGTGAATACTGTTTTATGTGAAATAAAGAATTTACCTGAGTAATTTCTCTATGCATTTTTCTGCATTTCTGGTTTTTGCTGTCATCTTTATTGTAGTAGATGAATGCATTTTTATCTAGCCCCAAATATAAGATTTAAATTCCACCAGTTAATATATTTTTTCTTTCCCAATGTTTTATTGGGAAATAAAATAGAAACAAGAAGCCCATATAAAGGCATAAAAACTGCCTCAATGTCTTTTTGACTCATTGTAGAACCTTCCTATTGTCTTTTGTTTTTAATATTTCATTGTTATTGAATAAACACATTACCTCAACATTTTTTCCAAGCTTGTTCTGATTGATGAAAGTATATGAAGCATGAAGAACAGAACAGAGCAGACGATACTGTAAGTCCTTCTTTGTCAGCTTCTCCCATTTGATCACTTGCGAACATATAGCGACAGTGAAAGTCACTTGCATTTCCGAACTTAAAAAGAATACAGCCAAGTCAAAATGTACAATGGTGGGAGCATTAATATTCCATTAATATTCCTTTACCCCAAGTTACAACAAGGAATTCAATGCCTAAACATAAGAATATGAAAAAGACATGTTTCTAGGTGATTCCAATGGTTTGGAGTCAGTTGAGTTGTTTAAGATATTTCTTATAACAGATGTCATAAATAAACAACAAATATTTAGAATTACCATAAATATAATGAACAGAATCACTTGATGCCTGACTAATTCTTACTTAACAGCAAGAACTGTTTTTCACCCAGTTTTGCTGAGGAATGAGGGAAGTGGCACACAAACCAAACAATGCAAAAGCAGTTTGGTTTAATTGTATTATCTCAATGGATTCTTTAACTGTTTAAAAATGTGCCAAATTTGTTGCTCTACCAGAATTTTGAGAAAAGATTTTATGAACATGATTTTCAGGGGAGGGGGGTTAAGTTCTCTGCCTAGTTGTTTATTTATTGAATTATTTACTTTTGTAAACAGAATCAAGTTAATTTTGTGTTCCTGTTTTAGAAATTCATTTAAATGCTTTTATTGTGATTTACCTAACCTTCCTGTTTTCTTTGTGTTTACTCTGCAGTTTTTCTGTTCCACATCAGTTCAGCAGTTAATAGAAAGCTTACTTTTACTTCATTTTCTAACACAGAACCAAATATTTAACATTTTTAGAGCACCTTCATATTCATGAATGCTGCATTGTGGTGTTTCAAAAGCTTCACAATAATTTGACTTAGTTTTAATTTTTTGTTAGCAGTTTATGTGAAAGACCAAAATTAACAGTTTACAACTGATGTAAAAAACCTTTGGCTGAAGCAGATAATGACACATTTTGTGATATTTAGAAAAAAACGTTCTGCTCAGTCCATCCGACTAAAGTTTGTCACGGTTTACTTGATAATTGGACCCCAGAATGCAGACGAGCAGGCAGCGTGATGGTAAATAAAAAAAAGAGGTTTAATTACGAAAACTCACTCACAGCAGGAGGCAGGAACAAAACAAACGGGCAGGCAAGACAGGCATGGCAAAAAACAAGACTTGGTTTGAAAACAAGACATGAGCATGAGAATGAAAGATGTTTCCGCGAAGACTAACAGAACAGGTGTGAATATATGGCGTGAAAACCAGGTGGAGCAAGGAGATAGATTAACATGAACAGGTGAGCCAAATAAACTTAATTGACAGACAGAACAAAACGTGGCTGCGGCAAAAACAGACTCTAATAAACAAACTAGAAAAACATGAAGCTAAAGCATAACCAGATCCAAAAACCAAACTTGACAAAACATGAACAAGACGACAAAACTAAAGCATGACCAGGAAAATAACAGAAGCATGATTCAAAATCTAAGAAGAATAATAACAAAAGAACGAGTCAAAACCTTAACTGTGAAAAACATAAGAAGAAATCTGAAACCAAAAACCAAACAACCCTACATCATGACAAAGTTGTTCTTAAACTCAGAGAAACTATGTTTACTGCTCAAATAAATGTGCTTTTTTCTCATCTATGTAAATGACTTTTTTAAATTTTGCTCTCACTCTCTCTCCCACATCTGAGGCTCCATTGTCACAATTTCTTACATTTCTAAAATGAAAACTGCTATAAAATAGATTTTCTTAGATTTTAAAGGAATGGTAACCCCCTAAAAACACATTTATTTATTTTAATTATGCTGTGAGCTTTCCCAACATTTCATTAAAATGTTCCTCCTTTCATGAACCTTTTGACTAAAGATCAGATATTTTTCACGTCATAATGCAGATCCAGCTAAAAGCTCACAGTGAGAGTTTGAACTTTTGGGGTGAATAATGAGGCAGGCCGACGCTCCTGACAGAATGGACAAATTGCCAGTTTGCCTGACCTTGTGCGCGTAGTTGATCAATTGCGGTACTGCGTGTGCGCAAATAACCACTTTTTGCCTTCTTTTCCTTTAGACTCATTGCCAGGTTGGGTAGAGCAGGTAGAAACAAATCTGATTGTTTTTAATAAAAATGTGAAGTCTCTCATTTTGGGGCTTAATGCACCTTTTGAAAATACATAAACTAAGCCTTCTTTTTTGAGATTCAAGGCTGTTCTGAAAACATCTGGAGCTTCAGCCCCAGAGGTCCAGGTGGGAGGTCTAATAAAGCACCTGGGTACCATTGTTTTTCGAAGCTAGTCTTGCACTTGCACCGCCATTCAGTGTGTTTGCATGTCCAGGGGTGTGGAAGCGGCATCATTTTAATTTTCACTCTTTTTACAATGTGCTGTTGTCGACCAACAGTGAAAAATCATTGTCTGTCCACTCTTTTGAGAGTACAACAACACTCACCAGTGACTGAATCAAAATTACAGCAAACAGTGAATGCTTGGTGGGGGAACGCGAGTTGGGTGATACCAACTTTTTGGGAAGAGGAGGGGGATTACATTACCAGATGATGATGTTATTTTGTAGGCAAATGAAAATAAAAGAAAATCAGCAAGTTATTTATGCAATATTTATTTGTAAATTGGAGTGATGTTATTATATTGGGGGGTTCATATTGACTTGATCAGATTTTTGTGTTTGCACATGCCCCTAACCCCCACAAATTATGCCCTTGATGTGAAGATGACTTGCTGAAGATTAAACTAACCACTAAGGAGAATGACAGGCAGGATTATGATGAATACAAAGAAAGTTTGTGGAATACCATTTATCTATGCTTAACTTGTCAGACATTGATGCAAATCTTTTACAGCAGTAGAACACCACACTTTGAGCTATTCCTGTAAGCTAAGAACTTAAACCTGAGGCCGTATGCTGCACAGGCTAATCACAATTGAACAAAAACAAGTTTGAAAAACGTTGCCTTGTCTGATGAGCCTTTATTTCAACGGAATCATTCAGGGTTGGAATCTGGCTTAAAAAACATAAAAGTATAGCTCCATCCTATTTTGTATCGGTTTAGATAGACTGCTGATGGTGCTGTAATGGTGTGGGGTCCAGCAGGATAATACACTGTGTCACAAAGCTCAGATCATCTCAAACTTGTTGGTTGAATACGACAATGAGTTCATTGTACTTCAATGGCCTCCACAATCACCAGATCTCAATTCAAAAGACCACCTTTTGAATGTGTTCAAACTGAGGTTTCACATCATGAATATACATCCCAAATCTGCACATGATGCTAACAAATCAGTATGGACTAAAATTTCTAATAAATGATTCTTACACATTTTTGAATCAATACCAAGATAAACCAAGGCAGTTCTGAAGACAAAGGCAAGTCCAACCTAAAACTAGCAAGGTCTACTAAATAAATTTGCAGGGAAATGTATTTGTTTGTATGTTTATATGCTCATATTGTGGTATGATAGAGCCACACCATTCTACTCATTCTACTGTCTTTAACAAACAGTAGTCTTTAAAATATGCTTTTTTTTCTGATCCCACTGATATTTGCACTCAGCCATGTCGCCACAACCCAACCACAGATGCACAAAAGAAGAAAGGTGTAAAGGAATCACCAAAAATACATTAGTGTTTCTGAATGAAATTGAGCAATTATGCGCTTTCTCACTAACTTCAGTGAACACTGGCATTAGCTGTGGCTCCATGTAGCTGTCAAGCTTGGTGATATTGTAAGCCATGCATCGCCATATTATACAGGTCCTTCTCAAAATATTAGCATATTGTGATAAAGTTAATTATTTTCCATAATGTAATAATGAAAATTTAACATTCATATATTTTAGATTCATTGCACACTAACTGAAATATTTCAGGTCTTTTATTGTCTTAATACGGATGATTGTGGCATACAGCTCATGAAAACCCAAAATTCCTATCTCACAAAATTAGCATATCATTAAAAGGGTCTCTAAACGAGCTATGAACCTAATCATCTGAATCAACGAGTTAACTCTAAACACCTGCAAAAGATTCCTGAGGCCTTTAAAACTCCCAGCCTGATTCATCACTCAAAACCCCAATCATGGGTAAGACTGCCGACCTGACTGCTGTCCAGAAGGCCACTATTGACACCCTCAAGAAAGAGGGTAAGACAAAGAAAGACATTTCTGAACGGATAGGCTGTTCCCAGAGTGCTGTATCAAGGCACCTCAGTGGGAAGGAAAAACTGTGGCAGAAAACACTGCACAACGAGAAGAGGTGACCGGACCCTGAGGAAGATTGTGGAGAAGGGCCGTTTCCAGACCTTGGGGGACCTGCGGAAGCAGTGAACTGAGTCTGGAGTAGAAACATCCAGAGCCACCGTGCACAGGCGTGTGCAGGAAATGGGCTACAAGTGCCGCATTCCCCAGGTCAAGCCACTTTTGAACCAGAAACCGCGGCAGAAGCGCCTGACCTGGGCTACAGAGAAGCAGCACTGGACTGTTGCTCAGTGGTCCAAAGTACTTTTTTCGGATTAAAGCAAATTCTGCATGTCATTCGGAACTCAAGGTGCCAGAGTCTGGAGGAGAAGGAAATGCCAAAATGCCAGAAGTCCAGTGTCAAGTACCCACAGTCAGTGATGGTCTGGGGCGCCATGTCAGCTGCTGGTGTTGGTCCACTGTGTTTTATCAAGGGCAGGGTCAATGCATCTAGCTATCAGGAGATTTTGGAGCACTTCATGCTTCCATCTGCTGAAAAGCTTTATGGAGATGAAGATTTCATTTTTCAGCACGACCAGGCACCTGCTCACAGTGCCAAAACCACTGGTAAATGGTTTACTGACCATGGTATCACTGTGCTCAATTGGCCTGCCAACTCTCCTGACCTGAACCCCATAGAGAATCTGTGGGATATTGTGAAGAGAACGTTGAGAGACTCAAGACCCAACACTCTGGATGAGCTAAAGGCCGCTATCGAAGCATCCTGGGCCTCCATAAGACCTCAGCAGTGCCACAGGCTGATTGCCTCCATGCCACGCCGCATTGAAGCAGTCGTTTCTGCCAAAGGATTCCCGACCAAGTTTTGAGTGCATAACTGTACATGATTATTTGAAGGTTGACGTTTTTTGTATTAAAAACACTTTTCTTTTATTGGTCGGATGAAATATGCTAATTTTGTGAGATAGGAATTTTGGGCAGTGTTTTTCTGCCACAGTTTTTCCTTCCCACAGACTTCCCACTGAGGTGCCTTGATACAGCACTCTGGGAACAGCCTATCCGTTCAGAAATGTCTTTCTTTGTCTTACCCTCTTTCTTGAGGGTGTCAATAGTGGCCTTCTGGACAGCAGTCAGGTCGGCAGTCTTACCCATGATTGGGGTTTTGAGTGATGAATCAGGCTGGGAGTTTTAAAGGCCTCAGGAATCTTTTGCAGGTGTTTAGAGTTAACTCGTTGATTCAGATGATTAGGTTCATAGCTCGTTTGGAGACTGTTTTAATGATATGCTAATTTTGTGAGATAGGAATTTTAGGTTTTCATGAGCTGTATGCCACAATCATCCATATTAAGACAATAAAAGACCTGACATATTTCAGTTAGTGTGCAATGAATCTAAAATATATGAATGTTACATTTTCATCATTACATTATGGAAAATAATTAACTTTATCACAATATGCGAATATTTTGAGAAGGACCTGTATGTAGTTGCATACAAGAGAAAATGTCTTTCAGTGCTGTGCATTAGGATTGTTCTTTGCTGCACTGTGGCACTGATGGTTAGGTCTGCTCAATTCAAATCTCTGTTGTGACCCTAAGCTGTCAAGTTTGGCTGTTGCATTTTATGCTTTTCAGTTTAAAATGAAATATAAAACAATCACAGTACTATCACACTTGACAGCTTGACTTATTAGCATAGCTTTGCCTTACTAATAAATTTCTGCCCTTTAAGTCACCTGTTGAAGTCAGAGTCCCTTTCTGAGTGTGTGTGTAAAGAACAAAACACATATTTCAACTGTTAGCTGTTAAGACACCTTTTGAGGCTCAGTCTGCACATATTTTTGAATACAGATGAACAGATAGCAACAGTACTCACTAGGAATCGGTTTGCACATGGCCCGCTTTCCAACATTTGCACACATACATGCAATCATGCAAACACACACACACACACGCACGCACGCACGCACACACACACAAATTTACACAAACACATTGAGTCATAACTCAATGTGTTTATAGCCATGGGGAAGTCCTTTATGCACATAACTAGATTATCTCACAGTGAGCTCTGATCAGCTTAATTTGGATATAACCTACTTAGCCTTCCCTCGTCTGACTGTCAGTCTGTCTTCAAGTTCATCCGTCATTCTTTGAACTTGAATTGGTATGTCTGCATGTCACTTAAACAAATCTGTCTTGTTTTTGATAAATATTACATTTAGCAAGTAATACCTCTATCCATGTTCCCGGTTCTCCTCTGTTCTTAATAACTTAGCTCATCTCAAGTAAATCACATAAAATATTTTGGAATTCTCTAAGAGATACACTTTCTGCAAAGTTCTTTTTTTAATTGTTAAAAGTACATGTAATGAGTTCATCTGTCCCTGTATATTGGCATAACATCAGTTCCAAAATTACAACTAATCTCTCAGTGATTATATGCAGCAGAATCACTGTCTCAAAATACAGTATCTTCTAAAACTATTTAGATCAACATGAAAAAGCACATATTTGAAAACAGTAAATGGTTTTCAAATTTTTTTACAAATAAAATCCTGAAAAGAGTGAGATGCATTTGCGATCAGCTCTGTTTGCAATAATACTCCTAAATAAAATCCAGATTAACCAGTTGCCTGAAAAAGTCACCTAATTACTAAATCCAGTCCACCTCTGTGACATTCAATCTCAGTATAAATGCAGCTGTTCTATTTCTCACAGGTTTGTTATAGAAAATAGTGAACAGTCAACATATTTGAAGACAAGGAACACACCAGACAGGTCAGGGATAAAGGGGTGAAGAGGTTTAAAGCAGGTATTAACAAATGTGTGCAGAACATCCACTTGAGATACGAAATAAATAAATATGTAATGTACACATATACCAATCTCACTGCAACTAAAAACAAATTAACAAGATAATGAAGATAAAAATATTTTTATTTATTTCTTGCTCTTTGTGTATCGTTCATTTTAGGCTATATTACCAAAGTATTTGTCTCTCTACTTTTACATGTACATGAACTTTGACATTCTATTCTTAATCTATAAGGTCCAATTTGTTGATGGACCCAATGTTGCCAGCAATAGCAACTTTAGCAGTTTTGTAAAATTAGTTCCACAAGGTTTAGGAGTGTGTTCATAGTTAGATGACAAAACCAGAATTACAGCCTCCGCTCTAATTCATCCCAAAAGTGTTCATGAAGGTCGAAGTCAGGACTCTGTGCAGGCCAGTCAAGTTTCTATAGACCAAACTTTATACACCTGCAGCCATGAAAGTGATTGTAACATTAGAATTCAATGATTTGACCCAATACTTTTAGGAATATAGAGTGTAATCTGTGTTTTTTTATGCCTTCTGCAGACAAAACAACAATTATAATAGGAAGAAAATCAAATGAAAAAAAAGCTACATTTTCATATAAAAGCTTGAAGGTTGGACAAAAAAGGTTTTATGGTGTTCAATTCAATTCAATTCAAAAATACTTTATTAATCCCAGAGGGAAATTGAATGTTGTCTTTTAGCTCATGTTATGCAGGTTTCCTCAAAGAGCCGTTGTAGATGCTGATGGCTGTGGGCAGAAAGGATCTCCTGTAGCGTTCTATCTTACAGCAGATCTGAAGAAGCCTCTGACTGAAGACAGTGTTGTTGCACGACAGTCTCATTAAGAGGATGCTCAGGGTTCTCCATAATGTTCTTCACTTTATGAAGAATCCTTCTTTGTACAATGATCTCCAGAAGTTCCAGAGGAGTCCCCAGAACAGAGCCAGCCTTCTTTATCAGCTTGTTGAGCTGTTTTAAGTCACTAGCTCTAAAGCTGCTATCCCAACAGATGATGGCAGAAGAGATCACACTCTACTCCCACAGCCGTATAGAAGATATGCAGCTTCTTGCTGCAAACACAGAAGGTCCTAAACTTCCTCAGGAAGTACAGTCTGCTCTGTCCCTTCTTGTAGATGACTTTACAGTTGCATCTCCACTCCAGTCTGTTGTCCAGATGAACACCAAGGCATTTATACACCTCCACTGCTTCTCCTATGATGGAGAAGTTTAGAAGACCACTAAACCCTTTTATACATCTCACATGGAATCTTCGACCTGTCAAATCTAACGACAACAGCAGAAATACATTCACATTTATCAAATGCTCTTCACTGTTATAGGAATCGGTCATCCTGTTTCTTGTGCTCACAAATTTGTAACCAGGCTCTATGTATTTACAGTAGTAACAGGCCATGTGATATAAATCTAATTCATTTTAGGTTTTTCCATTTTACTACGGTGTGTAGCTTTACATTTATGTTTAGGAAAGAATACAATTTGTAAAACTGCTCTTCCAGTTTAATCCATAAATAACTATTTACTTAAGACTTAGAGGGTAATGAATCTAGAAAGTATGAATCTCTGAGCTGTGGAAAATACTAAGTTGAGTGTTAAGCTCTGAGTCTCAGAATTTAGCCCTTGTTCATGGCTGTAAGGTTTTAATGTAACATGTCACTTTTTTCCCTTTTGTGTGATGAGCTACAAGTCTAGTTCATTACTGAGGTCGAGTGAAAGACAGGAAGATGAGGGCAAAGAATCAAGAAAGCCACAGACACAAAACTGGAGGGGGAAAAGGATAAAGAGATGCAAAAATAGCAAAGGAAAGGTAGGAACAAAGAAAGTACCAGAAAGCATGAAATGCTTAGGAAAAGAAGTGGGAAAGAAATAATGAGGAGTTGAAGGAAAGTGGGGAATGGAGGAGAAGGAGGGCACAGCAAAGACAGAACTGAGTAGGGTTGAGGAGGCACTGGGCCTGGGGGATTGCTGTGCGTTTATCCTCCTCTGCAGAAGGCTTCTGAAGTACTACCTCAAGAAAAGACTTAAAAGCAGGGTGGCTGCTGCTCAGTGCTGATCTGTTAATACCCACAGATACATGAGGCTTCGCCATAGCACTCTGGGGGTGGGGTGGAGTGGCATGGTGTGTATAAGTGAGCTTGTGAGTTTGTGTGTTTTTCCTATGTGTTCCAGGATCGTATCATATATTTGCAGAAGATATTTCATCCCCACCTCTAGCTTGGCCCATCTCACCCAGAGACATGAAGTAACTGAAGCGATTAAAAGATTAGATTGGACTATCATGTGGTGGTGTGTCAATGTTGCCACCTAAAGCTGCTGCTGCTGCTGTAAGGGTGGGGTTGGGATGTTGGGCCCGTTAAGACTATCCTGTTTTAAGATCCTGTATAAATAGACTCCTGCCTCCTGGGAATCAGTGTAAAACACCCTCAGAGCCTCAGTATGCAGCAAAAATATACACACTGGGAGGTGGAAAAGCTGCATGGGATTTGAGATGGATGTTGCAGAGAGGACCCTGTCATGTGCTCTCAGGGGTTGTACATGATTAATTCAATAAATGTAATGCAAGGAGAAATGTGGTGATGTACACATCTTGAGGTTTTGTTACATGTCCTATTTTAAAAATTAAGCTTTTGTGAGTGATATGAAAATAAAATAAGGTCAAGGCGTTTGCCAGTTTACTTAAGACTAATGGTGTAGTGGGATCAAGAAAAATGGTATACCCTCCCTGGTTCCATACGACTAGTCAAATTTAGATTCTTACCCCATCTCAAATCCTGAGTCCAGAGATGAAAGTCATTTCTGCTGCTTGTAGGGAATCTCATTCTTTCGGTCATGATCCATATAGCAAATAGTAACGGACAGGTAAATCGAGAACTTTGCTCTCTGGTTTAGTGTTTTTTTTCCCCACAACAGACCAGAGCAGCACCCACAGAACTGCACACGATAACGATTAGAACAACGTGATATTTCTGCTCAACTAGAAGTAAAAGCCAAGTTAAAAAGATGGGTCTTTAAAAGAGACTTAAAATCATTCAGGGTACTTGCTATCCTTACAGTCAGAGGAAGGTTGCTCAAGAGTTTGGGAACAACAATAGAAAAATATCTGCCTCCTCGTGTCAAAAGACTAGTCCTAGGTATATCTAAAAGCAACAGTAGCTCTGACCTCAAATTTCTTCTGGAAATGTGCTGGTGTGAAAACTCTGTTAGGTAAGGAGGTGTTTGAAGGTTTAAACATTTAAAAACCAAAATTAAAATCAATCCTAAAACATACAGGCAACCAGTGCAGAGAGGACAAAATGGGGGTAAGGTTCTCACATTGGTTGATACCTGTGAGCAAATGGGCAGCAGGGTTGTGGACCAGCTGCAGGCAATGTAGATAGTTGTCCAACCCAGCACAAAGAGTTATTGTAACCTAGTCTAAAGGTAATAAAGGCATGTATTACCCTTTCAAGACCCCTATAAAGTAAATAGGTTTTACCCAAAGGTAAATTAAATGTATTTTACCTTTTCTTTCTTTCATTCATGTAATTCTTTTCCAATTATGCTTTGTTATTTTTTTTTCTTTCCCCAGTGTCCTGTAAAGCACTTTGGATTGCTTTGTGTATCAATAGTACTATACAAAAAAACTTGCCTTGCCTTGCCTATTAAAACTTCCTGAAAGAAGAAGTTGTAGATGGTGATGGCTGTGGGCAGGAAGGATCTCCTGTAGGGGTCTGTATTACAATGGATCCGAAGAAGACTTTCACTGAAGACAGTCTGATGTATTACAGTCACTAGAAGAGGGTGGCCTGGGTTTTCTATTATGTTCTTCATTTATGTCGCATTCTTCTATGCACAACCAGCCTCAGGGTCTCCATAGCAGTCCCAAGAACAGATGTTATCAGCTTGTTGAGCTTTTTAACATGTCTGATGCTGCTAATATGTATGATCACCAGCTAAGCCAGTCTACAACACATTTTGGACGTGTCAAAAACTGCTGCAGCAAAGGTGTCATTACGCTATGATGCTAGGTATAGGCACCAAATGCCACACAAATGTCACAGCAAGTAATAAATTACCTAATCTTTTAGGATGCTATGCAGGCACTCCGCGCTGATAAGGATCTTCTCACCTCTGATTGCTGAACTGTTGAACCAACAGCATTTCAAGCTACTTTCTAATTATTTCAGTTAATAATTTCTTGATAAACCTAATGGATCATGTAGTTTTGAAAACAAAAACAAAAAACAAATGGTGACATCAAGGTGATACACACAAACGTCACAAAACAGGGAAGTGACAAAAGCAACAAACATATACTTCAAAAACATGGCAGGGCTTGATTTACCACAAAAAGGCACTCCATTTCCTTAAGTTTAGACCCATGTAATACACCAACATTTTAAGATAGGAAACACATTTGTTTTTTTTGGCTTTGTAAAATGTGAACATACTGTATCTGTATTTTGGATCATTTGAGAGTTGGAATAACAGACATCTTAATGGAGAAAAATATTTGCTTGGTTGGTAAAGTTTTGTTATTTCTTTGGTTTTGTTTAGTTGGGAAATTAAGTAAGCCTAAACTTATTTACTCAGTAATATGTTGAGTGTAAAATGTACATTAATCAGTTAGGAAAACGCTACACAGGTAAACGTAAACCAAAGCAGATGATATGCAGCATATGCTGTTTTTACTTAAATATTTGTTTACCAACCTATAACAGTATTGAGGAGAAAATAGCAGAGTCAAGCAGCCTCAGTACAAAAATCTTCTTGACTATCAATGCTTAACCTGGTTGTTTAAGGCTATAAATAATCCTGTTATGCATCATTGCATGTACACTCTTTTTTTGGATGCAGTGCAATTAACAGTGATTTGAAGATGTTTTTATCCTGTTGTGACATAAAAAATAGATAACACATAGCCTACTTTTGAAGAGGCAGAAAACTAATTGTCTTGTGGACATGTATGATTGGGGATAAAAAATGTTTCAAAAAATGGGCAGAAAAAAATTCTGAAATAATTTTGGAATCAGCAAGGTAATCAAGACGATCTGTTATTTTCCACGACTTGCTTAAAGTTTCTTGGTCACTTGTCCCCAATAAGGAATCAGCAGGCGTCAGCTAAATAAACATATAGTCAGCTAAAATGACCTCTGTTTTAGATAATCATGAGATAAATAATGTTCTGCTAAATTAAACGGCCTTAATTGCTGAGTTTCTGGCTTGCAATCTAGACTCACAATGCAACTGAGTAACAGTGGATTTTTTTAAAAATAATAATCATTAGGACCAAGTTTGCGTGATTAGACTCAAGTTAGTAATTAACAGTCAAACAGCTACGATGCAATCTCAAGGGATCCCTACTATAAGGGTCTGTGAAAGGCTGGGGGGGGTGAAGCGGGTAATTAAATTAAGATTGCAGACTCCACCTCCTCTACATTCTCATCCGTCCTGAAGCTTACCTCTCTCAACCTTGTACTGCAGATGAGGAAAGCAGTTAATGATTGTGTTTGTTTAAACCACTTTACAGCCAGCCCAATAACTCACTCTTATTTTCTCCAGACAGATCTAAGGTGTCTGTTTTTTCTCGCCTATTTTATTATCCCTTTTCATCCCACCATTTTTCTACACATTCCATTAGCAGATTGCCTCCCCCCTTTCCCTCCTCCATCCGCTCACCTACCCCTTAACACTCAGATTAAAATCTAACTGGGGAATTTATTCACTTTAACTGAGAAAAAAAACAAAGAAGTTCACTCTGGGGTATGTTTTATTTATCTTTTTTAGAAGTTGAAGAAGAGTGTTGGAGCAGGAGTAATGTTGAATGGCAATGTAGAGACAAGCTGAAGGTCCAGAGAGCCATCATTCACGCAGAGTGGCAGGAAGGTCATCGGGCTAAGAAACGGTGAGTCTGTTATTTGCATACACCATGGTCCATGGAGTACTTAGGAGAAAAAAAGGTCACTGGAAACTCAAATCAAATCAAATAATCTGACCAGCAGACTTTTTGTTCATTATTTAGCTGTTATCTACTTTCATGCATGTCTTGCCCTCTGAAAATCAGTGTACTTTAAATTTGTTGTCGAATTGATCCATTGGTGTTACAACTTTAACACCTTTTATTGTGTGTCACACACACAACAAAACGGTTGATAGGCTATAAGATTGTACATCTAGTTTTTTGAATCTGGGTCTGATATAAATAAAAAAAACAACATTATTTTTAAAGTTTATGTTTTATTCTGAGCATTGCAGGGAAATCTGAAAATAATTAAATTAAATTAAATATATCATTTTATTGCATTCACCACGTATTTGTTTGACAGCATTACATCTGGACTAATCAGTTTTTAATTGCCATGATTAAATAACCAAGTTTGTTGGAGAGTAGAAGATTTGTGTGTCTGTGTTTGTGTGTTGTTGTTTGGGTGTACAGTATGTGGAATTTCGCTTGTTTTTTAATGTAATATACAATACATACATGCATATCCTCTGGATTACCCCACTTTTATAAAACCCCTGAGTCAGTAAGCTTACTGACCTTACAGACTCCTCTTAATATGTCTACTCCTGTGTCAGGCCTTTGACTGAGTTAATATCTAACTGAAGGATCCAATCTCAAGATTATGCATGTTTGATTTTGTTTACACCATCTGCTCTCATATGTAATTGAATGTACTGCATAATATAATCTGATAGATCCGGTGGGGGAAGTGGTAATATTTTCCAGCTGTTTGTATTCTTGTGTGTGCATATATTTCCAAATGAATCCAAATGGCCTGTCAATGTCCTGGAGAAATAAGTCCAATCCTTATAGGGAACTCTACTCACTTAGCTAAAATGCAATACAGAAAATAGTGTTTTGCACTTAAAAAAACATGTGGACAAAAAAAGAAAAAAGAACTATGATAAATGCTTTTGAGTTTGTAACAAAACTTTAAAACCAAGCACAACACAGTAAATACAATTTCTAAATTTAAGTTTTATTCCTCTGGATACAGAAGATTCATCAAAGAATTAGAGAAATAAATTTCACACTAAAATATGGTTCCCAGAGAAATATTGTTGGTTCAAGGTTATGTTCTTTCAGCATCCTAAAGCATGCTTTAATATTTACCAGTTATAACATATAATATTACTTAAGAAGGGACTGCCATATCAAAAAATACTTTTAATGTAAAGATGCTTAATACATAGCAGTAGAAGAATGGCACATTGGTAAGCAACCTTCCTCTGAACAAAAATGAACATAGGTACATAGATTTAAAAAAAAAAAAACTAAAGGTGACGATAATTTTGAACCTAAATATTTCCAGTTTTATGTTATATTTTGACATTTTTTATTATGAAACAAGAAAACCTACCAGAGCCCTGTTAAAGCCTGACATTGTACCTTGACACTTACAACCATATACAGTAGCATCAAAATGAAATACAGTTGTGTCTCTCAAGTGTAAGAAATTAATTCTTAGCAGCTATAGTAACGTTGTAGTAACATTTGTGTCACCTAACTCATTCAGAAGAAAATATAGTTATAAAGACTATTACAACTGTTAGTCAAATGGTAAAAGTAACATGACTTGTTAAGAGATTAGGGGTTTGATTGAGCATTTTGACCTATTATTAGTCTATTCATAATAGTGTATTGTGGTCTCAGTTCAATTACTGATTTTGAATTATGAGACAAATTGGGGGACTTTAGTCAAAAAGAAAAATGTACACACACAACCCATTGTTATGTAGTACAACTTCCCATAATTGGAGTGGGTTTGGGTTATAAAATAGCACAAGATTGCAAAGCATCCCGCTAAGGATGAGGGAATGCTGCAAAGTCATAATTTTGTACAATCTACTTAGATACAGAAAGTTTTTATTTAAGTGAACTGTGTAACTAATTGGATCTTGCACTTTTATACATTTATTGGGTTTTGAATCATAATTAGATTGAACTAAATTGGTTTACATATGGTTGGGTACGAAGTCTTCCTGTATGTGTTGTAAAGTTTGTTGTGAATAACAGTAGTGCAATATATAAAAAAAATATATATTTGAAATAAAAATTAAAAAGATTGTTGTCTCCAAAAAATGTCATATGACCAATGGTTTTATTAACAGTTCAAATAAATGATTAAAAACAATATAATATTTTTTGTGTATTTCACAAACTACTATTATCAACCAGAGGCCAATGACTGTTGTTGCTAAGATTGAAAACATATTGTACTAATTTATTCAAAATAACTTATTTTCTTTTAACTTTTTAAAGTAACATTTTTTTAGCATCTATATTTGTGGTGTTTTTAAGAAATGCAAGGCTTAACCTTTCTTATATTTTCTACCCTTTGGACCAAAAGGGTCTGATGAAAATGTAAAATTTAGACATTTTGTTTCACTTTCAGGAAAAACAGAAAATATGCAATTAAAAAAATGTTACAAGGTAGAATATTTTGCATAAAGTTATTACAGCTCTGACTAGGTCAATAATGGATTACAGTAAGGAATCCCAGTTTACCAAAATGGACCATCTCAAAAAAGGGTAATAAAAATTTGTAATAAACACGTAACATACATATTTTTTATTTTCCCTGCATTTGATACTTTCAACACCTTCAGATATAACCACATTAGTAATGTTTTTTTGTTTTTTTATAATTATGTTTTATAAGTTTTTTTTTTATGCCCGTTTTGTCATGAGATGGCATGTGTTTTTCTATTTTAATAACTTAAATTTTACACTCACACATACAGACATATAGCCCAGTTTAAGCTCAAAGGTTCTTCAAGGGTTCATTTTTTAGTTTAGGTGTTTTATCTTAAAAATAACAAAAATGGAACTGTGAAGGAATGCTGTATGTTATTTGTAATAAGATCAATCAATTTTAATAAAGTAATGTTACATGAAACAAACTATTGGAAGCAAATTATTGACCATCAGTTATTGACATAAATCTTTAAAGTTGCTAGATATCTCAAATGTAATCTTAAATGCTGCATCCATTTGTTTTTGCACACTATTTTTGTGCAAAAGCAGTTTGAAAGTGCTTAGTTATTGTTTCTGTTTTTTGGACAGAACAAGGTCACTTCTGATCTCAAAGATTCAATTTATTGTCAAGTTAACTGTCTTGTTGAACTAGCATCAATGCACACGTCTATTATTCTTTTAGAGGATTTGATTCTTGTGTTTACACAATGTTCCATCATAGTTTAAAAAAACTATATACATTAGATGTCAGAACCATAAACCAACGGATACAATAAAGCTGTTTAAAAAGAAATTATTGTGCTTTTTCCTCACCCCAGAGAGGAATGACAGTTCAAAGAGTTGGAACAGGGTTAAAAGTATGTCACTGGTACCAAGCCAGGATGAGATATTACTTCCTTTAAATCCTTCAGCACTGATCAAAACCAGACTTACTGAGCACACTGAGAGGTTGGTACTTCATACTCACGCAAGCTTTGATCACTAAAACATGTTACACATACACTGACCTGGTATAGTTCCCAGGTCACATGACAGACAGCAGTAGATCTACTGTCTGACTGAGAAGGATATTTTGATGTCTCTCTGTTTTCTATCTCTCTGTACCAGATTTATTTTGTCCAACTGCAACACTGGCTGTTGCTATTTTTGTAATGCATCAATAAATAATAAAGAATAAAATAGAGATATGGTTGTTATTTTGTAGTTGCAGTGTTTTTTGTATCAAATCATCTAGCTAAATATGTTGACATATCTGTTTAATTTATTTCTATTTGTTTTTTTATAAATGTTTACCAATAAGTGAATATTCTAATTCAATCTTTAGAGACAGTTTGCCTTAGACTAGAAAATCTTTGTGGCATTACAAGTCTAGATCCAGATTAACTACTTGAAATTAAAATAATAATATTAAGCCAAAATGTATGAGCTGAATAATTGTAGATTTTCTTATAGGCTTTTAGAAGCTTATTTCCCGATTTAGTTCAGTAAATGTGTTATGTGCCACCCTTTAAAGTATACCAATATTTAATGTGTGAGTACAGTTATGACTTCATTAGTTTCTCCAATTCCACTGTCTGTGAGCCTTGCCTGTATAACTATGTTAGACTTCTTGAATTTATTTGCTCATGCGTGTGTGCTCACACGCCTCCATATGTCTCATAATCCAGGAGACTGGCACACATCATACCAATGGGAGCTGAGAAATTCAAAGCCATTCTGCCACATTTGTCAGTTTAAAGAAACAGACAGAGCAAACTTATGTGATGGTGTTTTGCACATTATGAAAAAATAAAGACAGATTTTTACTGAATGAGGAATCCACTGTGGAGTTGTTTCAAAGGGGCAATTTTACACCAGCTTATAAGCAAGAGAGTGAATGGGGGGATGTGCACAGCTTAGAGAATGCCAGATGTTACTCAAGGGAATCCATCTGCAGCAAGACTGACCATGGATGAAAGGATTCTGAATTGGCTCTGACAAATTTGGTGGGAAAATTACAGGCAGCTGAAGAAAATATTTGTGTTTTATGAGATGTTTGCCAATTTAGTTTAGTCTGTGTGTGTGTGTGTGTGTGTGTGTTTTTTTTTTTTTTTTGCCTCTGTCATGAAGATTTTGATTTTCTCTCCAATACCTTTACCGTTTTTCATTTAAAGTGCACAACTTTGCACATAGTCTATGTAAAAATACATAGATCTAAACATCACATAAAAAGAGCATGTCAATAGCTTAAAATCATTTAAAAGAAAATATCTCTTGACATTTGTCCTGTATGAAGGCTATCTGGTCAATCTGTTTGCTGATTCTCAGATTCTCAGAGCATTGGGGTCGGGGTGGGTTTAGGATAAAAAAAATAAATAAAATAAAACCTAAGATAAAGCAAAGATAAAGAAACTACTAACGCAATATGGTGACGTTTGAAAATGACAACCAGTTTCTGGCTACAGTAGTGCAAAAAAAAAGGTAGCTAGTGGTACACTGTTGTTCTAAGATAGTACTTGAGACGGGTGATAAAAGCACAATAAAAACATTGCCAAGTATGAGAGTGCTGTGTGTTTAAAACCTGTTATCCATCTCCAGAGACGTTGTGATTCAGTGACAGATGGGAGAGCTGAGAGGCAACAGTATAGCATACAAAAAAAAATATGTGTTTGGGTTTATATTCGTTCTGTGTATCCTCAAAACCAATGTTTGGTCCAATCATTCGGTGTTTTAGCTCTGACAGGTGGCTGGCAGTAAGACATGCTCTAACAAAATCTAACTCCTCTTTCTGTTTATTGATCTGTATCCTTTAGGAAGTAATAGGCAGACTTTTGGTGGTAATTGTTGGCTACAGGGTTGTTGTGAGAACTGTAAATGATAGGGTAATCATTGCAATATACCAATCAGGCATAAGATTAAGACAACTACTAGATTAAGTGAATGACATTGGTTATCTCTTCATCATTAAAAGCAAAACAAAAAGAAAAATGGATTTGAGTGAGTCTGACAATGGTTAGACAGAGATGACGAAAAGACTGGGTCAGTGTGTCTCCACCGTTGCATCTCTTGTGAATTGGGACAGTGGGCCGGCATAGGCACAGACTACCCAGAGTGCCTATCCTGATCCCTGTCCACTGCCAAATCCACCAAAAATGGGCACATAAGCTTCAGAACTGGACCGCAAACAAACAAAGATAGTTGCGTGGTTTGAACCATAAAACTTTTGTTTGGATGGTCTGCTGCAAGTGGGATCACTTACTTGATTCTTTGAAGCAAAATGTTCTTTGAAAGATGGCAAGCCGGTGAATGGTTAGGGCTTGAAAACCTTGAGTTTTATTTGGATACTTTGACACATATCACATACCTAATTGTTGTAGACCATGTACAATCTTTTCAGATAAATGGTTATCCTTGATCAAGATGAAACAGGATGTCTGTCTGGCTAGCTGGTTAGCTACAAAAGCGTAGAGCTGCCACCCAAGCAAAAGAAAAATGTAGCTATATCACATTATAAAATAAACATTTTGATGTTATATTTTCCATTTTTGAACAATATAGCGCCATGGTATTACAATATACTTTACACATTTATCATGTTTTAACGTTCTCACAATATAAATATTATATTGTACTAATGTGATTGTGTATTTTACATGAGATTATATTGTTAGAACAATAAAGAATTACAACATGATTCTGTTTTATGTTACACCATAATATATGTTTACCTTAAAACATTATAATTACGTTACAGATAAGTGTCCCAGAAAATGTTTTGTCTACTCAAGCTAGTTAAGTCCTATTTTATGCTTGGATTGATCCATGAAGAGATTTTGCCTTTATCGAGCAGCTTAGATTACGTTGTCATAATCATGCATACCATAAGAATAAACTTAAAACACAATGGACTGCAGAGGAGGAATAACAGGTCTGATACGACTGAGGTGGCAGCAACTTTTATTGATCAACTGGAGCGACACAGGAAGCTCTATTGATATAAACTACACCACCTAAACCACATTCTGGCAGGTTACGTTGTCACGCAGAGTTCTGAGATAGAAATATCTGGACCCATACAGGGTTGAACAAAAGAAAGTTGGCCTCAATTTAGCCCAAATGACAGTTGAATGTTGACTCCTATGACAAACTGAAGCCATTTGAAATATGTTTAAATGTAGCTATTGATGATGTTGCTGAACATTAAATGTTTCTTGTTCTAATGAGAAAACATGTTGTCCTAACAATGCTTTTGACATTTGCACAAAAACATTGTCACATTCATATAGTTTTAATATTGTACAAATGTGAAAATTTTTAGTTGGGACATGATAAATATGTATGTTGTAAAAACAAGAAATCACATTGTTCAAATTTGAAGATATATTGAAATAACATGATAGTATATTGTACAAACATGAAAAAATATTGTTTTGTGCAATGAAGTTTTTACGTTAAAACATAATTTAGCTCTATTTTTGTATTGATGAGGTGGCGGCTCTACACTTCACCACAGTTAGCCTGCCACCACTCTGTTATTTAATTTACATTTCTACAAGCTCACGGTGATGAAACATTTCTCTAATACAGGTTAATTAAAAATCCGAACTTACCCTTTTAATGATCTCCTGCGACCATCTTGGTGTCACAGCCCCTATTTCAGGGAACTATTGGAGTCCATGCTTCATTAGGTCAGGGGTGATTTAGCAACAAAAGGGAGGACAAACACAAATTTAGGCATGTGATCCTAATATTATGCATGATCAGTCTTTCTTGCTACTTTTATTCAACATATTTTATGAACTTTCCCTTAACAAAGAATTGCTGAATAAAATGCTACAAGTTGTCATCAAAATTTTTTTCATGTATTTTTTAGCTTTCATTACCTCTTTGACTTACTTCGCTGACTTGTACAAGCCACAGAAATCTACCTCAACGTATATTCTGTTTAGCACCTCCGCAGAGGTGACGGTGCTTAAGGGATCTTTGAGGAGGCATAGGGACTTTTAATGAACAGGCCCATTATTGATCTGTGGACAAAACAGTCGTTGATTATGTGTGGGTGGGCATTTAATTGAGGGAACGAAAGAAGGTCTCTGCTTGCTAAGCTAATGCCTGGGCAAGAATGAGGAGAATTTGATTGAGTCTTGTGCCACTAGTGGAAAGTATGCGGCACAAATGATCACTGAGCCGATGCCTCTGGGTCTTCCTCCATCCCTCTAACTCTTGCATCTTTTTTTTATCTTTTGTTTCACTGCTTTTCTTTTTTCTCTTTGAGTAAATGGCACTTGGTGTCTTATTTCACAATTATTTTGCTTCCAAATAAGGGAGAAATTCCCTTGATCAACAAAGTTTATTTTTATTTTCTCATCTGCTCAGCCCAGTTTTTCAAATTCTTTTTTTTTTTCTTCTCTTATATAATTGTAATGAGGATGCATGAGGAAAGAGAGTACGAAAGACTTGCATATCAACTGAACATATGCTAACATCATATTTTTATGTATATAAGCTGTGTACATGTTTACTTGATCTTAGCAGATTGATATACCTCATTATGTAGTAGTTTCATTCACCACTGGCTAACCCATTTTTTATGCTTGGTATGTTCAGTCATACGTTTTCTTCATCTCTTCCATCTGGAAAGCCTCTAAATCAGATGCTTGTTTGATAAAAATGCATTATTCTGTTCTCTTATCAGAACATAGAGCACTACCCAGGAGACCTAAAAAACATAAATGGAAGAAATGTTTGTTTAACCCAGCCAGAAAGATTTTAGAAGATTTCTGCGGCCCTCAAAGTCCCCTTTGTTAGCAATAAGACGATGTATGCATCTGATTAGTTAAAGTGTGACACACCATAAGCATGTAACATTATGACTTCAGTTGCTCACTCTACAGAAATTGGTATACAAGAAAAGTGGAATTTAACTCAATACCTACATGGTCTAATCCCTACAGCGGATAAATTGTGTTGCTTAAGCATGAGTGTTTAAGCTCGGCACAAATTAGACTCTCATTATAGGAGGCTTATTTTATTTCTACCTCTTCCAAAGAATCATGGCAGGTTTCTTCAAGTCTTTGAGCTGGCAGCAATTACCATGCCCATGAAGTAGCTTGTGTAATGACTGTCATGTGTTGTAAGAAAAACATGCAAAAGCTAATGCTTGCATTCAGAAGGTACTGGCAAAAATCTCTTTCCAAATGGATTTTTGAAAGGGGATCATTTTCTGTACATGAAAAATACATTATTGGTAGAAGTTATTAATATAGCTTTGCTATATTTTCCTTTCACCAGAAAAATAATTGTATCTTGTAAATTATACTTAATAATTTTATCCTAAAATAAGAATATTTATATATTTCAATATTTTTGAACATTTAGGCAACAAAAAAGAAAGCACATACCACATTTGGCAATCAGCAGATTTTGATACCAATGAAAAAAAAAAAATCAGTCTAAACTTAAATATGATAATAGGTAATAGAATTAGTTGAGTTAAATGTGAAAATTAAAACTGGTTATCTGTATCATAATGTCCCCTGACACAATCTTGTACATTAATATGAAACATTAGTTATTCTCTAGTGAGTTATTTTGCTCTGCATCCAGAATCTTTGTGGATAACCTTATTAATAATCCAAATCCAACATGTAAGAGAACTTTTAGCCTTTTTAGTTAAAAATGTTCAATTCCTGGGGGTAATTATGGAACTATTTAAAAATAAAGGCGGTGATACTATATGATAAAATGCAAAGCAACTCATTAAACTTTGGCATATGAAAAGACACATCTATGTTTAAGCTTAGCTAGATTCCAGAACTTTATTAATGCAAATATTCCAAAATCCAAATGTTTACCTTGTGACACAGTCTGGCCACCGAAAACTTCTCTGCTATTGTTTCGGTGACAGGCCACAGCACCCTACTGTTAGTTGGAGGGCTATTAAGGCGGCAGGTTATCATTATATGGCTAGCAGCTGTGACTATTTTTTTTCCTTAGACTCCCTCTGGCCCTTGGGTTGGAGCCCGTGTGTGAGCAAGGAGAAGAATGAAGTACACAGGCATTAGTTTAAGGCCTTACAGTGTATGTGTGGGGCTTTGTTTTTCATGCATCAGCTTTTGTAGCAAGTGTGTCCTAGTGTAAACCTTTCTGTGTGTGTGTGTGTGTGTGTGTGTGTGTGTGTGTGTGTGTGTGTGTGTGTGTGTGATCCACATCGCTCTTTTCTCCCAGAGTCCATAACATCCCATTGCTCTGTGATAAATGTTTGCTGCTGGAGTGCACGTGTGGCCCTAAAATGAAACGACCAGCTGGCCCCCCGCGGGAGCAGTTCATTCTGTGGTTAGACACATCATTACGGGTATGGATCTATTGATGGTTTGCCTCTGTGTTTTTTTTCCCTGCTTCCTTTCTTTTTTGTCTTCTTAAATATGAAACATTTTTAAATATGAAACATTTTTTTACAGAAATTAAACACTGAAAACTTGTATTTTATAAATTGACATCATTTACAAATCCGAATAATTTATATACAGTATATTTCAATAACTAATTTTCTCCAAAAATCGGATTATGCTAAACAAATGTAGCAGAAATTAGATGCGATATGTGATAATTGTTCTTAGATAGTTACCACTATATTATGTCAGAATTAATGAGACCAAGAAGACAGCACATGCCCACACAGAGTAGGGTCTATAACTAATCACCTCCCCAATTTGAACACTTGTGGGATTAGCTTGGGCTCAACCTGTATACTAAGCTTTGCTGGTTAACCCTGACATTAATTTTCCTTACACATGTAGCACTTTTTAAAGGGAAGTATTGCCAAGAAGTATTTGTTACAACAAAAACAAATCAAATACATTTCCTTACTTTCATGTTATGTTCAATGTAATTCCATACAGTACAACAGTAAATATTATGATAGTGATAGAAGAAGCACACATGTTAGCATGTAAAAAAATATTTTCTTTTACCAGTTGTTATTTTCATATGAGGGAACTTAAACCATTGCATAAATACACTAGGAGCTGCTTCTGTTTTTAGATGTAAAACTTCCATGATGATTGTAGTAAATCACAGGTGTTTGTAATTTGTATTATTTGTCATCACAGTTTGTTTTCCTATCTATCATTTTTGTTGTCTGTTCTGATGTTTTGAAAAAAAAATGTATTTAAGACATTATACTTAAAACTTATGTATTGAAGCTCTGTGGAAAATGTAACTCTTTCCCAGTCTTACCCAGACTAGTTGTTACCGTAAGCCATTAATAAATAAATTATTCCCACTCATGACCATGTTTTGAAATCTTACCTTCAAGTTACAAATGAGGACAACTACTGGCCACATTAGTTGGGCATCAATTATTTTTCCTTATAATCAGTAATAATATATCATGTTAATTGCATGTTCCACTAATTGGTAGAACATGAGGGATTCTGTGTCAGGTGTGTTGTTAGTGTTGTCAAATGGAGCCAAGCACTCTCAGCCTTCGATTGGAAAGTCGACCTGTACACTCAACAAAAACCTGCACACTTTCAGGGCCTGGTTTCATATTAAGATGGCTAATTTGAGTTGATTAGCCTGCCTATTATTCTCAAGATGGCAGATGGTATTTAGCATTGAGAAAAAAAAATCAAGGCAAGAACAGAAATGAAAAGGTGTTGTGAATGTAACAATGATAGCAATGACAAGGCTACTCCATAGAAAATGTTGTGACTCAGATTCACTGTTATGATTTGTGGGTGTTTTGGGATTTTGTTGGTCTATTTCACAGTTAAGGTTTTCAATCATGTTTCTATTTATTTTCCTAGTCATGCTTTAGTTTTTGTCTTCTAGTTCATGTGTTGTCAAGTTAAGTTTTTGGATCTGGTTATGCTTTTGTTTCATGTTTTTCTAGTTATGTTTCTATTAGTTTGTATTCTTGAATTCCTGTTTTGCTCCAGTCACGTTTGTTCTCTCCTATCAATTAAGTTTATTCGGTTCACCTGCACCTAGTTAATCTGTCTTGCTTCACCTGGTTCACACTCCATATATACACACCTGTTCTGTTTATTCCTTGCGGAAAAATTTTCTAATCATGCTCAAGTCTTGTTTTCTGGATCATGCTTACGTCAACGCTACACAAGTCATAACATTCAGAAAGCAAACCTAAGCGGATTCCACCAATGAAGAACTACAAAATGAAACAGCAGAAAATATCTGCTTTTAATATTAACCAAAATAATTTTGAAATAGAAAAAAATCACAGATTTTGTACATACTAGTACTAAGGCAAATCCAACTGGATTTCCAAATAAAGACAGAATAAAGTTATTAAATTAATTACAAAAAACAACTTTTTAGGTGTTTCAACATATTAGTTTATTAAGGACATAGTGTAAACTAATATGGATTTAGCAGTATTTCTTTGGGTCAAAACCAGCCAACCTTCTTTTATCTGCACTGTTATCTGTTGTTTGTAAAGAGATGTTCAAGAGATTTTCAATTCCCAGTTGCAATCATCACTAACAACTCTGGCGTGCCAGGATATATGAGGCCATTATGGTTCGTAGAAACAACAAGAAAAAAGGCTGAGCACAGGTCCCGTAAGACACAACAGCAAATGCATAATGTTGTTTCCCTGTGTTAACTCAACGTCATGCCCAGCTTAAAAATATTTATTTTGCAAAAGTTTAGTCTTGCTCTTTATGTCTCTTGCTGTCTCAAAAATGTGTTTGCTCTGAAGCAAAAACATGAGTTGTAATATGTTATTTTTGTGTCCTCTACTCTAATGCCTTAGTTAAATCTCTAATGAAGTTGATTGCCACATTCAAATGTGCCGGGGAGGTTAGAGGGAAAAACTATTAGCGGTGCAGTGACAAGGTCCTGTGGCGGAATACTGTTACTTTATCTGCTTCACCTCTCGTCTATCCCTATTCCTCTTTGCCTCTCACTCATTTTCTCAGCCCGTTCTATCACTCGGCCGCTTCACATTACTCTATAGGAATTAAATTAGAGCTTTCAAAATCTTCAGACATGCTTATTACCTGCCTGGCATTGTTGTAATGTGTCTGACCTTGACCTGTTAAGAATTAATCTAAGCAGACAGGGCTGAGCAGGCTCCCCGGATGATTTTCATGCAGAGCACAGGCACACGTGTTTACCAATCTGCGATAGACAAAGAGAACAAACAAGTACCACCTCCTCACTCTGTGAAAGCAGTACAGACTTGGCTCACTGTCATGTCAGACAGCAGGAGACTAAATCTGTGACACCAAATGTGTCTTATGAAAGTAATAGTTCTTATTTCTCTGTTCCTTTTTTAATAGTTAGCAAATCACACATTTTTCCTAGAGGAATCATAAAATGGGTAAAACATCACATGCTATACAAAGGCAGGTTGTCTGTGTGGGCCACAATAACAGGGGAATAGCATTTTATTAAAGGTAAGTAGGTCATTTTTGCTGCTTTTAAAAACATATGTGATATCCTAGTTTGAATATATTCAGAAAAGTGAAGGAGAAGAACCTTTGGTTGGCCTCCAGGAAATTCTGGAAAATTGGAGGGCAATGCGGACCGGGACTCAGTGCTTTAAGGATCTTCACAATCCAGTCACTATGTCCCTGGTGAAAGAAGTAGATCTGAAGACTGAATGGCAGCCATGTCCATTACCAAGGCAGAAATGACTGAGGTAGTTAAAAAGCTCTCCTGTTGCAAGGTTCTAAAGGTGGATGAGATTTGGCTCATGATGCTGAAGGATCTGAACATTGTAGAGGATTCAAGGTTGATAGACCTTTTCAGCATCATATAGAGGATTGGAACACAAACTGCAGAGTGGCAGACAAGGTGGTGGTCATCATCCTCAGCCACCCTGGGAAGGTTTACTCTAGGGTGTTGGAGAGGAGACTAACTGATTGTGAAGCTTTGGATCCAGGAGGACCAGTCTGATTTTCTTTCTGCTCATGGAATAGTGGACCAGATCTTTATCATCGTGAAATTACTGAGGTAGTCTTAAGAGTTTGGTTGTCCTGTTTGTGTGCTTTTTTTTTTTTTTTTTTTTTTTTCAGGGACCATGCCCTGCGAGGTATTTCTTTTTTTGCTGCTGGAGTATGGGGTACCTGGATTGCTTTTAAGGGCTATGTGTGCCTTGTATGCCTAAAGCAGCAGGTTTAATCTGAGTATGTTAACAGTGCAACTCGAACACTGCTGTGGCATTGTCACTAATCCGTTTATGAATGCAATATTAAGGTATACTTTTGGACAGGAGGGTGGCATCATCAAGCTATTACTTTCAGAATGCACTCCTCTGAGTCAGAAGCCATGGTTCTCAATCTGGAAAAGGTCGACTGCTTGCTTTGGGTCAGGGTTCAGTCTGCCTCATGCAGAGTAGCTCACATATCTAATGGAAGATAGATTCACAGATTGGGGGCTTGTCTGCAGTAATGCAAGCACTGCTGCAGCCTGGTCAAAAAAAAAGAAAAAAAGGACAATAGCAGTCAAAAAGCAAATATCTGAATTCCATCACCTGCATTCATGTAATGTGAATCATGACCGAAGGAATGAAATCCGAGATGTAAGCGACTGAAATGAACTTTCTTTTGTGGGGTGGTCAGAAACCCAGCAGCAGAAGCCCTACTGGACGGGTGTATATATCCCTCATAGCCAGGGTCTATAGTCTCTAGAAGGTACAATGTTCTGCCATTAATCGATTTATAATGGCACCTTGGCCTTCAAAATTGTAATTGAATCGATTCACCAAGTGCCTAAACATTCCCACCCCTAATATATATCATTACTATGGCTGGCAAAACTAAAACCTGTCTGTTTATTTTGTGGCAGTCTTAATTTTGATCCTTTAACTGTGCCATAGTAAAGAAGGCTCAGAGCACATCTCACAGTAGTCCAAATCAGTAATTAAAAAAGAAGAAAACATTAAAATAAAATTGATCAATCTTTTTTTATTACATTCATTCATCACAGAGAGGTTTATACAAAATGTATATAATATTGCATAAAAAACAAAATTGTATCGCTGATACTATACTTCATGCAGTCCAATTATTTTGCTTTTTAAAATATGTTATTTTTCTGACTGGACTCAAGTGTTTAGTATTCTTGTCATAGCATTCTTCCAACATCTCTGTAGCTGCTTCTGAAATTTCCTATAAAGAGACAAAGGTTAGGTTAGTGCTTGCTAATATCTTTTGGAGCTAAATTCTCAAAGTTTTAGTTTTTTAATATACACTGATTCAGGTTTACTGGTTTAGGTTTTCATTTAAGTCCAAATAAAATATATTTATATCTTTAACAGCCAGCTCTCTGAACGCACTGTTTTATTTTTCCAAGTCAAACTGGATGTTTGTTTTTTTGTTGTAAAATAACAAACAAACATCCATTCATTATTTAATGAATGAGAGAAAGCACCAAGTAAACATGCAACATCACCTAACTGCTTTACCTGCACTCCAGCATTCACAAAAAATTAGTAAACCAGGATTTTCTTTCAGATATTCTGTAACTGAAACTGTTGTTTAAAGATTGTTCCTGACACATTGTTCTGTAGCTGCCTTTTTTGTTTTGTCTGTCTTCAATTTGCCTAATATTGCCTAGTACCATAGTCTGGCAATTTACTATTATTTTGATAATTTGGCCTTTTTTTTTCTTTTTGCTCCATTTTTGCATCATCTTCAGTGTAAGGATAATGGGAAATGATTGCAGAAATAAGCATACATATAAATTACATTCAAATATGTAAAATATTGGACAGCCTGTCTCCCTCTTAGCTGTGAATTCACATATAGTTTTGACACAGTTTTTACCAAAAATCCATTATACACACTTTGCAAAGTAAAAATAATTCTACTAATCTACAGCAATGATGAAAGTTTATTTAATCTATCAGTCAGTTTTTCAATCTGTTCACTTATTATAGAATCTCAAAATGAAAAAGTAAAATAAAGGAATGGAAACCTGTTTCTTTTGTTCACAAACTGTAGGGTTGCTAATGGTTGGATCTTATGACTCAAACAGCCTTGGGCGCTGACTAGTATGTGTTAAAAACCTCCCTCATTCTAACCACATTTATATTCTTAATTCAGAACTAATATTGCACAGGAACAAACAGCATTGCTAATTTAAATCACTGAAACATTTACCCAGAGTAAGAAATGATACATAGGAGTGTACCTAGTGCCAATTCTTATGGGTCCATCAAAGCATCTGTAACATAAAAGCATGTCTAGAGAGTGTTTAGGAGAAAAGGTGAGCATTTCTCAAGGAGAGTAACATGTTTTTCTTCTATGTAGGTTATTAGTTTAGAAAATCCTCAACTCTTAATGGTGCTAATCTGTTGATTATATTTTATTTTGTCAGTGAGGGCAGATTATTTGTTCAGCTTGTTCAGCTCTTAGGAGCTAAAAACATATTGTTTTCTTTAGCTGGTTCAGCTTTTTCATTGTAGAAACAACTTAATGACTTTATTGATAATGTTTATAGTTTTATTGCCATAAATGTCATTTTGAATTAGTCTTATAAAAAGCATGTTAGTGCTTTACCATTTGCTGTAATTACACATTTAAATATGAGTAAATTAACAATAAATTGTTTGATTTTGCCATGGGTCAGAGGCATGGGAGATGGCTTGAGACCAAAAGGTTGCTGGTTCACTTCCCTGACTTCAGCTACGGTGACTTTCAGGAAGAATCTATAAACCCTCTGACAGTGGCATTCATAGGTCTTTCACATGGGAGCCAAAAACTACAACTTTTTCTTATTGTTGTTTTGGTTTTGATTTTATGTGATAGAACATGAGGTATTGCAAAGCTTTGAAGCCTAGAGAAGAAAAAAAAAATATTGTTTAGATTCAGCCCTCATTACTCCAATCTAAATAATAGGAGTCACCTATTTAGTAAACCACCTGCCCACCTGTGTGCAATTTAAGTATAATACAACTGCTCTCTGAACGGCTCAGAGGTTTGCTTAATTGCTCAGTGCTTGTTGGTGTTTGCATAACTGCAGATTGGTCAAATGGAGAGAACAGGCAAATGAACGTTTTCTTTTTCTTTTTTGTTTCACATGACTTTCTGAAAGGCATTAGCAAATAATGTAAGAACACAAAAGTAACTGATTTCTCGATCTAGATTTCACTAAGGCCACTGGTGTGAATTGATGAATGTTTATGGGATTAATTATAATTGCCTATAAGATGACTGCTATTCAAGTGATTATCAAAAGCATTCAGGTATTCCTCTGTGAAAACATGCAAGCCCTTCTCTTTTCCACAGGGTTTCTATAGAGTCATTGTTTTTTTTTTTCATAAGCACACAATCCATTCAAATCTTGGACACAAGGTAAAGTCAATATAATGCATATTTTGACATATTCTTAAAATGACATTTAGTTATTTTTTGTGTTTTTAATGAAGAGCTTTTGCTGTAGATTGAAAAACAGTGATTTTGAATTAAACTCTAGTTGAGCAGTGAGATGGTTACTTATTAATATTAGCTATTAGCTAAACAGCTGAAATTATTCAGTGAATGTATTTTAGGGGCTTTATGTTTGTTTTAACAGTCTCTGTTATCTTTATTTTGTGTACCCTTGCAACTAAATGATATGATTTTCTCAGCAGGGGCTTTATTACGGAGGCTAAGATCATTCTGTAAACATTTCATTAATAACACCTCGCTTTAGATCTGGGTTGTCTCATGCGAGTAAATGTTCATTTTCATATCTACCTGTATTATGTCAGTTATATTTACAACATTTCTTCACGTTTAACCTTTCATTCCTCTCAAGTCATTGGTTTATTCTGGCTCCAATTAGTGCAGCATGTTCTGCATACTTCAAGTCTTTGTTTTCTTATCTTTACCACAGACATATAGGAACGAGAAAAAAAAAGAATATTGTTATCTTCTTTTTCAGTCATTTCCCTAGAAGCAAGCAAACCCTACCTTCAACCCTATTTGGATACTGATGTAGCCTCTATTAGCCCTAAAAGCTTTTTAATCTTTGCATCTTTCAGTGTTTTTCTTTTCTTTTTTTCTTCTAATAACTGCAGCAATTAATCCACCCTGTCTTACTTTCTCTCTGGTATGTTTTGCTTAGGTTTCTGTGTTCCGGTGTCTTTATGCCCTTGTCCTTGTGTCTGCTCCTCTCTTCTCCCTCAGCAGTGTTTTGTGATTGGCAGCCGAAGCCTGACTGCAGTAGAGTTAATAGAGAATAGAGAGGAATACCTAGAGGATTTACAGCTGAGTGGAGACGCACAAATAAGATAATGACTTGGGAATAACAATTTTGCTGCACAGTTAGGGAATGCAGTGCAGAGAGAGAGGGAGAAAAAGACAGACGTGGTTGAAAAATAAAGAGGAGCATTCAAAGAAGGTCTCAAAGACAGACAAGAAGACTTGGAGACAATGAGGCAGACATAAGTGAACTGATTCCAGGCTCAGCAGGCTAAACATGAATCTGTCTAAATATGAGAACTTTTTCAGAATGCATTACAGATAATGGTTTGTTTTTTTCAGACAAGCAGCTGATAAATTAAATTAATCATTTTCCTTTTGATGTATCTGTTCTGATGAGTTGATTAGTGGAATAAAATTCTCTTAATGAGACATGACAAAGTTTTTCAATATTAGCACTGTATTCTGAGTGTTTTTGGACATGCTGACACTACATTTGTCTTGTATTTAGCCTTGTTTGTGATGTTTATATTCCTCATCCAAAACAAAGGATAAGTGCCAATATAAAACATTTTTATCCCACAGTGAAAGAGGCGCCTGGTGAAGGGAGATAACCCAGTAAAATTCATAATGCCCTGGTGTTCCTTCAACTTTGCCAAGCAGGAGTGGGTCACTCATCAAAACCATAATTCGTAGTCATTTTGTTGTCAGAGTTTTTGGTTGAGTTATAGAGGTTAGCAGCATTCAGAAGACCTTCTCAAGGGACAGCAATCTCAGAAAGAAGACAAGAGCTCTTGGTGATATCACTTCCCCTTGTTGCTTCACTGCTCTGTTCCTCCATCATCTCTTTGACATCACTCAATGCTCAACAAAGTAGCTAATGAAGCAGAAGAAGAGAGAATATTTGCCTGGTAATTAAGAAAAATGAAAGGAAGTGGAGTTTGAAAGCTGACACGGATGCACTCTGTAATTGTCCTCTACTTGATTTGGGAGTTAGGCATAGTCTATACTTTTTCAGTGTGCACTTTTTAAGGGTTTGGAACGTTAAATCTTTGTCAATCTTGTACAGGTCCTTCTCAAAATATTAGCATATTGTGATAAAGTTCATTATTTTCCATAATGTAATGATGAAAATTTAACATTCACATATTTTAGATTCATTGCACACTAACTGAAATATTTCAGGTCTTTATTGTCTTAATACGGATGATTGTGGCATACAGCTCATGAAAACCCAAAATTCCTATCTCACAAAATTAGCATATTTCATCCAACCAATAAAAGAAAAGTGTTTTTAATACAAAAAACGTCAACCTTCAAATAATCATGTACAGTTATGCACTCAATACTTGGTCGGGAATCCTTTTGCAGAAATGACTGCTTCAATGCGGCGTGGCATGGAGGCAATCAGCCTGTGGCACTGCTGAGGTCTTATGGAGGCCCAGGATGCTTCGATAGCGGCCTTTAGCTCATCCAGAATGTTGGGTCTTGAGTCTCTCAACGTTCTCTTCACAATATCCCACAGATTCTCTATGGGGTTCAGGTCAGGAGAGTTGGCAGGCCAATTGAGCACAGTGATACCATGGTCAGTAAACCATTTACCAGTGGTTTTGGCACTGTGAGCAGGTGCCAGGTCGTGCTGAAAAATGAAATCTTCATCTCCATAAAGCTTTTCAGCAGATGGAAGCATGAAGTACTCCAAAATCTCCTGATAGCTAGCTGCATTGACCCTGCCCTTGATAAAACACAGTGGACCAACACTAGCAGCTGACACGGCACCCAGACCATCACTGACTGTGGGTACTTGACACTGGACTTCTGGCATTTTGGCATTTCCTTCTCCGCAGTCTTCCTCCAGACTCTGGCACCTTGATTTCCGAATGACATGCAGAATTTGCTTTCATCCGATAAAAGTACTTTGGACCACTGAGCAACAGTCCAGTGCTGCTTCTCTGTAGCCCAGGTCAGGCGCTTCTGCCGCTGTTTCTGGTTCAAAAGTGGCTTGACCTGGGGAATGCGGCACCTGTAGCCCATTTCCAGCACACGCCTGTGCACGGTGGCTCTGGATGTTTCTACTCCAGACTCAGTCCACTGCTTCCGCAGGTCCCACAAGGTCTGGAATCGGCCCTTCTCCACAATCTTCCTCAGGGTCCGGTCACCTCTTCTCGTTGTGCAGCGTTTTCTGCCACACTTTTTCCTTCCCACAGACGTCCCACTGAGGTGCCTTGATACAGCACTCTGGGAACAGCCTATTCGTTCAGAAATTTCTTTCTGTGTCTTACCCTCTTGCTTGAGGGTGTCAATAGTGGCCTTCTGGACAGCAGTCAGGTCGGCAGTCTTACCCATGATTGGGGCTTTGAGTGATGAACCAGGTTGGGAGTTTTAAAGGCCTCAGGAATCTTTTGCAGGTGTTTAGAGTTAACTCGTTGATTCAGATGATTAGGTTCATAGCTCGTTTAGAGACCCTTTTAATGATATGCTAATTTTGAGAGATAGGAATTTTGGGTTTTCATGAGCTGTATGCCAAAATCATCCGTATTAAGACAATAAAAGACCTGCAATATTTCAGTTAGTGTGCAATGAATCTAAAATATATTAATGTAAAATTTTCATCATTACATTATGGAAAATAATGAACTTTATCACAATATGCTAATATTTTGAGAAGGACCTGTAGTTTCATTCGATCAATGCATTTCTCATATATCCTTTCTGTGTTTCTTGATTTATTTCAGTTTTAAAATGTAATTTACAGTTAAAACCACAGCAGCTGAAACAGTTGAAATTCATATCTAGTTTATCTCCCTGTCTGACATTAAATACTTTTCCTGTTTTAGGTCTAGACAATAAATTTGTTGTTGTTAAGCCAACTTATTTGGAGAAACACCCATTTAAAAAAAAAAAACATTTGTGTCCAAGCTTTTACTTCCTTGCTGATGTCTGAAGATGTTGCTTTAGCATTTCTACAAAATGTTATTTTCTTCATGATGTTTTCTATTTTGCTAAGCTTACCACTCCTGCAGCAAACAGCCTCACAACATGATGCTACTACCACTGTACTTCCCAGTTGGGTTGGTTTTGTCAAACTTGCAAACTGCCCAACTGCCCTCCAGAAGCAACAATAGTCAATTTGCCCAAATTACTTTGATTTTAGTTTTATTGGGCCACAGGGCATGTCTCCAAAAACAATTTTTTTTTTATTAATAAGTGCATTTGCAAGCTGTAATTTGTCTTTTTAAATTGCTTTTGGAGTAATGTCTTCTTTCATCTTGTGTGGTCTTTTCAACCCATACCAGGAAAGGATCTCATACCAGCTTTAGCCGGCATCTTCAAATGGTTCTTTGCTTTTGATCTGAGCGTACATATTTCACAAAAAAACATATCAATCTCTGGAATGTAGAACTTGTCCTCTTGCTGAACGGTATGATGGCTCATGCTCATACTTGCATGAATCTGTTTAAACTGATAAACAAGACAACTTCAGGCATCTGGAAGTTGAACCCAAGGATGACCCAGACTTGTAGAGATCCACAGTTCTCTTCCTCATGTCTTTGGTTACTAATTTTCCCATGTTGTCCAAATAAAGCAGACTTTTTTAGGATGGTCCTAAATACATGCACAGATGTGCCAAAAAAATTAACTCAAATGTTTTGAATGATCCCATCAGCTGGGTATTCCCAGTTTGTTTAAACGCATAGTAATCTTGGTCTACATAAACTCATTTTGAAGAAAGTTATAAAAACTAAATTCAGAAAAACAACATTCTCTTATTATTCTATTTGTGTCATACAGTGAGGGTAAACATCTGTTTCAATGTATGTTTTTGGTTTTTTTAACAATATAAACTGCATGCCCTAAATATGGGCAATTTGGTGCATTAATTTCTTTAAGCAGTCCCAAGCGATCCCTACTTAGGTCACTGAGTTCAAACGTTTCAGGTAAAAATATAACCCTAAACAATTTCCAAAACAACCCAGACAAGGCTTATTTTTAGACCTCTGGTTATTATGGCTACATAATGTAGAGAATCCTACACCGAATGCTGAGGGTGGTATGCTCAATTGCCTTCACACAGTAATGGGAATTTCACTGTCTGTAACACTGCTGGAGGTTTTGCTAAACTGTTTGGAAATTTGTTATAACTAAGTTGGCCCCAGGTACTACATTTTCACACTGTTCCGTTACAATGCTGGGTGCCCATTAGCTACAGCTTCATTTCATGCCTCAGACACATAAACTCATATGAAAGTAAGTTTACTGTAAACAGTCAAAGCAGTGTAATAGGTCACCCAGGCCCTGAGGCTTATTTAACTATCTGCAGATTGTTTTGTACTTGCATCTACATGTAGAAAATCAAACTGAATTCCACAAAAGGTGACAGGTGAATTTCTACGTAATTTCCTTGTTTTTTTTGTTTTTTTGTAGATTTCAGATTCAATTTTGTTTTTGCCTATTTTACGAAAAACAAATGTTTTTAATTTATACACCTTTACACCTAGAAAGCAAAAGCAAGCACAGAGCGGTGTGGTTAGGAATACATTGTGTTCTGGAGTGAGTAAATAGGAAATTAAATCCTATCATGCATAAACACAAATTTTCCTGACAGTATGTACTCTTAAAGACCACTAAATGTTTGTAAATGAATGTTGAATCACCACTTATTTAACTTACCCTTATAGCTTGTTTAATATGTCTTTTTTCACTTGTTGTGATCAATATTAATCTTGTTCCAGTGTTGATTATGTGTAGATTCCTCACTGTGTTTGCTGTATTTTTTAAACGTTGCCAATTCCCTCCTAAGATAATATATTGATTATTTTGTTTAATTAGCCTGTTTGTTTCAGAGTGGTGTTTTTACAACAATAAAGAAATTATGGAATAGTGCAGAAAAAAACAATTAATCTGATTAATCAAAGCAATAAAACATTTCTCAGCAGATTAACATAATCAGCAGGGTATTATTTGGCATTGTAATCCCCATTATAAGGTTTGTATTTGGATAACTAATTATTCAGCAGTGGTCAAAGTTAACCTTTAGTTTGCACATTAATTATCCAAACATTCACATCCTAATTTAACCATTATTTTGCTGATTTATGGGGTTCTTGGAGTGCAAATCCCTTTGGATGTTTTTGTTAATTATATATTTCCTATTAATTTGAAGCGTAATGGTCCTTTGTTCTCCAACAATAAATAATGTTACTTCCTAAAGTAGCTGTAGATTTATCTTTGTTATTTTACACATGTATTTAGACTTAAACTAAACTAATAATCATTTTGTAAGGACATTAAAAAAAAGTGCAATTCTGAGACCAATCTACCATTTTCAGCTGTTTTAATATATATTCTGTGGCAAATAATATTTGCATTCATGGCCAAGTCTAAGAAGCCAGTTCTGTTGAATTTATCCCCACACTTTTACTAACACCCCATCGTCCCCCTGCTATCTGGTGTCATGCCGGGATTCTGATTTACTTCTGATGGACATTGTTCTTTTTATGATGATAATAATAACTTCAGGGCCATCTAAATGATTGTGATCATAATGCTGGGAGCTCACGCTCCCAAAAGTGTGTTGATGGTCGTGTGGCATCCTCAGCAGGGAGTGTGTGAGCTTCAAAGGTGTGATTTACCTCACAGTGGAGTGCGGGACATTGCAGCTCATGTGGGTGGCTGTCATTTTTCCAGTGAACTTCACTTCTTTAATTGTGTAGTTCAGTATTAATGGTGTTCCCAGGTTATGCTTTGAGACTTAGAATAAATGCCTTTTGGTTTTCAGAACTTTTTTCCCTACCCATTTTTTAAACAACCATGTTTTTCTCCATTGTCTATTTGATATTACCATTAGTGCTATTTGGGACATGTTCTTTAATGCCTGTTTGAATTAGACAAAGAAGGAAGGTTGAATGCAACTCTTCTTGATAACATCTTGATTAATATTGATCAATTCGCCAGTAAATGCGATTACTTTGCTCAGCTGCAAATTGAAACCTAATACTCATCCACTCTACTCCTCTCTCCTCCTCTCTCTTTGGAAGGCATCTTGTAGTGTTGTGGCAATTTTCATGCAAAAGCTGGCCTTTTCTGCCACCAGAAGAACACAATGAATAGATTGATTAGGCAATATCATAATGGGGTTAGGATAATGAGCCTGACAATCATGTTGTCATGAGAGAAAAAAAATATGCCCATGCAGCAAAATTACTTTGTGAAAATTGGTGTTTTAGGTTTAATACAACTCTAACAGGGACTCTAAAGGAAATAATATACCTTTTAAACAGTAACTGTACAATGACTAAGTGGGTTTATGAGATACTAACAACGAGTAATCGGTTGCATTTTTATAAAATTAAAATAAGGAAATATTTTAACAAATTATTTTAATGTCAGTCAGTTAGTGTAATGAAAACCAACAAACCTGTCCCAATCAAAAATGAATTTGAAATGATTAATAAGGAGCTGAACCAAATAAAATTATTTAACAGAATAATAATACTGTATTCCGTTTTTGTTTAAAGGGATTTCTTTTTAATCTTTACTGTTTGCCTTTTTTTGGCACAATTTCTGGTTTGGAATTGCTACATAGCAATCTCGGTTAGTTTGTTAATATTTGCTGGACAGGTTTATGGACAAAATGTACAAGAAGTACACAGCTATAATCACAAATGTATTTGAAGAATGACATAACATCTTAAAAGGGACAGATGCTTTTAAATTCTTCCTTTTCACACTTAAATCATTCAGTTGTGGTCTATATAAAGTGGAACTGCAATGCACTGGTCTGAATGTCTTGTTATTGTAGCTCCACTGGCTTTACCCATTGTTCTTAGGTGCATCTGAAAGCAACTCGTTTTGGTGCAGTCTCTTTGAATGCTGTTGAGGCACATCACACCCCACCCCCATCGAGGTGAAAGAGCGCTGCACTTTATCCCGTTTGGACATTTTTGTAGTTTAATAACAGTTTTCTAGCGCTGCAGAAACAAGACAAAAACGGCAAAAACAATGCAAACCTGTTTATTTAATAATACGCAGTACACACAGTACAGTTTTGCCCTTGAGGAGCTAAAATCTAACACAGCACTAACAAAAAAGAAGGCACAAGGCTACTTCTGTCAAAACAATGGCCAGGACGTCATATCAGCTCACAATAAATTTATATCTAAAATAAAGTTTGTTGTCATTTGAGCGTTATTTGCAGCTTACCGCTTTGCTGTGTCCGTCGTTTCTATTGACAGAAGGAACTGACCCCTTACTCAGATTAAGTCTTTCAGCAAATCCTTCTTGTTAATGGCGGAGGTTGCTGGAGAACTCGTCCTTGAAGTGGGGGAAATAGGAATTTCCCAGCTGATGTGGGTAGACTTCAATGACAAATAAAATTTAACCAGGCACTTCAAAGAGATTTTGATGCTGGGAGACAGTGTGATGAATTGTGTGGGTTAATACACACAACAACTGAACTGAACGTATCCTCTTTCAGCGTAGGCATAATTGAGCTTGAACTACAAAATTGCAGCGAGAAATAAATATGGAGGATACACAAAATTGATCAGCCAGAAGTCTGTTGGGACCCACAGCCATGGATTACAACATGAAAGTCCGGTACAAACTTTTCTGGAACTTTCAAAATAAATCGCATCAACCTACTTCCAGCCAGACAGCGGACTTCCCGTGATGTCACTGTCTGTATATAAACCCCCCCTTTCCGACGAACTGACCTCTTCCACCCTGATCTCGAGAGGATCTGGATAGAAGAGACAGCGTGCTAATGTCTCTTTGCTGGCAAACAGACATAACTATTCAAACTGGATCCAAGAGTGTCATATGATCATGCAATCATATGCACTAAGTACGAATGAATTGCTGTTTGTGTGTCCGGTATTCATTCATGAAGGGGGGTAATTAAGGTACAAGCGTTGTTTGACTTTTCTCTGAGGTATACAGAAGCAAACTGTGTTCCAGAGAGACCCTGTCTCTACGACGCCGAGTGGAGCGGTTTTCTCGGTCTGAAGGAGGGACAACGGGACCGCAGCACCGTGGTTGCAGCTGTAGCGTGCAGTTCGGCCGGCCGACAGAGGAAGCCGCCCCTCCACCCACAGCTACGGAGGTTAGCTGGAAGCTAACCCTTTTGTTCGCTGTAGAAGCTTTCTTCAAACTTCTTCGCCCGGACAACTTCTCCTCCGCACGGTTCAACTGAGAGGTTAGGTTTGGGCAGAGAGAAGTAATTTAGGATAAAAAAATCTAAACATATATATATATTTTTTTTTATGATGTTTGGTTTTGTTTGTGTTGAAACTCAGCTATCTTAGTGCTAGCAGATTATCTGCTCAGCACACGTGCTCAGTTAGTGTGTTCTGTGTTTGTTTTAAAGTTAAGAAAACTTTATTTAAAGGGTGATTTTAAACACAGATGATCGGCCATGTTTATGCATTTTAACCCTTTTATTAACGGTATTTTAAAGGTATATGTGTGATTCTGATGATAAGCTACAAGCTTCTTTTGTTAGCTTTAACTGCTAACAGCTAAGAACACGTGCTTGCCTGCTAAGATCATTTACCCAAAAAGGTTGCTGGTTTTCAATCCAGTAAAATATTTCCCTAAACATTATTTTACTAAACTTGACCATTAAGCCCCATTTCTCCTGAAAGATTTGGTTATTTTTCATAATAATATTTCCTTAAATATTATTTTACTATTTCCTTAATGATATTTCTTTGAACATTATTTTAATAAATAAAGGCAGCTAATTAAACACTGTTGAGAATTGGTCATCCAGAAGGTTGGTTTTATTCAGCAAATCATTTTTAAAATATTATTTTATCAAAATAATATTTTATCTGATCTTGCATTGTGAATGGTTGTTTAAAGGTATGCCAATTATTGCCTAAGTTAGTTCCAAGACTAACTTCACTTCACTTCCAGATTCTTCAAGAAAATCTCTTGGTTCTAAAACATAAATAACATTGTATGGTAATGTTGCATCACTCTTTCGGTCATAATTTCCAATCATCTTTAATCAACGTGTTTATATTGTACATAGTCCATTAGTCTTCCTTATTCTGTAATTCTGCCTGGTAGTTTAGTTGGATTGTTTTAGCATGGTGAAGAGTTTGTTGATTGAAATATGTTTGATGTTGAGTTGACTTATTTTTGTTAATAAATTATTGTATTTTAAGAAATTGTGTGAATTCATTCCATGTGTGAACAGAGTTTTGCTGTTCAATAATGTCAGAGGTTGGCTCATCCCGTTCAATTTTGTCCTAATGCCACCGCCTTATTAGGCTGGTATTGACAGGACAACCCTCAACAGACCAAAATATTATTTAATAAATATTAAAATATTAATATTAAATAATATATTTATATTACTGTTCATAATTACATCAAGTCTATAACAATATGTAGCTGTTCTGGAGCAAATACTGTGACGTAACAGTTGGAAAATTGTAACAGATGAGAGAGAAAACTAAGCAGACTGAAAATATGACCCGCACAGAATATAAAGATATCTCTACAACACCTGGAGGGACTAAATTCAACATTTCTGCACTCCTGCAGACTCCAAGTACAGAACAATACATATTTAAAGGCTAAACAAGTGGATTTTGCATGTCCCCTTTAACACGTCCTGTACCTAATTGCTGTTGTTTTTAAATAATAGCATTCCTTTGTTTGGACATTGAAAATAGAAATATGTTCTAGTTATTATATTCTAGGCCATGTAGAATGGGTTTGTTCAATTAACACAAGAACTACTAGATTAATTCATTTTAACTGTATCAGAGGTACCTAAACAATGACAAATATTAGATCTAAAACGTTGCTTTTGCTTGCTCCTCAACATTTTTATAAATTTTGCACAAAATATTTGTATAAATTCTGAATAGTAGAAGTAAACAGCAAAAATAAAAAAAATAATCTGTCTAAATTTGTAGAATTAATTTCATTGTGAAAAAGCACACTTAGGCCGGTAATTATATATAGAAATTAGCATTTAGCAAATACAAGGTAGACATATAGTTTCTTTAGAATATATTAGTAGAGCATTAACCTTTGCTGTCACTGCATAAGATTTACATGCAATATGTATCAAGTCCTTTCCAATGTAGACACTAAATCTAAACAGACAAAAACATAAAAAATAAGCATTTCCTGGCATCCCATCTGTATTGCTGCTGAGCATTGAGAGCAAATTCTCTTGTATCAGATGTAGCAGCAATTTGTTTTATTTGTGTTTCATCCCAATAAAGTGTCAACTCTTGTTCTCACAAACACATTTTTCTGTGTTGGTGTGTTTTTAAAGTTAAGACAAACTTTATTTAAAGGGTGATTTTAAACACAGAAGATTGATCATAACGCAAGGTGTGTGTTTGATTCTGGTGCTATGCTATTAGCTTATTTTGTTAGTTTTAACTGCTAACAGGTAAGGACATGTGCTTGCTTGCTAAAGAATATTTACCCAGAAAGGTTGTTAGTTATCAAGTTTAGTAAAATAATGTTTAGGGAACTATTATTTACTGGATTGAAAACTAAGTAAACACCATTAAGCCACATTTCTCCGGAAAGATTTGGCTCTTCTCCAAAATATTTCCTTAAATACTTTACCATTTCCTTAATAATATTTCTTTAAATATTATTTCAATAAATAAAGGCAGCTAATGAGACACTGTTGAGAATTAGTCATCCAGAAGGTTGGTTTTATTCAGCAGAGCATTCTTTAAAACATTTCATTAAAATAATATTTTATCTGATCTTGCATTGTGAACAGTTGTCTAAAGGTATGCTGATTATTGCTTAAGTTAGTTCCAAGACTAACTTCACTTCACTTCCAGATTCTTCAAGATAATCCTTGGTTCTCAACATAAACACTGCATGGTAATGTTGCATCACTCTTTTGGTCATGGTTTCAACCATCTTTAATCAACTTGTTTATATTGTACATAGCTCATTAGACTTCCTTAGATTGTTTTAGCATGGTGAAGAGTTTGTTGATTGAAATATGTTTGTCTTTGAGTTTACTTATTTTTGTTAATAAATTCTTGTATTTTAAGAAATTGTGTGAATTCATTCTATGTGTGCGCAGAGTTTTTCTGTTCAATAATGTCAGAGCTTGGCTCACTGTTTTCGATCATGTCCTGATACCACTGCCTTACTGGGCTGGTATTCACAGGACAACCCTTAACAGACCGAAATATTATTTGATAAAATATTAAAATATTAATATTAAATATTAAATAATATTTTTAGATTCATAGTCACAACAAACCTTTTCTCTTTTGGGACAACAAATGAGTCTCTATCTTTGTGTCATAATGCTTGTCCGTGTATATTTCTTTTGGGGGCAGTTACAAACTTGTAGCATGCAACCAAAAATAAATAGTGGACTTCAGAAAAGCTATTACAACATCTAGGGCACTCTTAAAGCTGGGTTTCTTAGGTAATGGTTCCAGCATCGGTTTGCCTGTGTCTGTTCCTGTATGCCGCAGAGAGACATCGAAACACTCTGGCTTTCACTCTATGTGTAACTTTGAAGAAATGAATGTTCAGCCAGCTATTGATTTTGGAAACGGCTCTGACTGAGATGATGAGGAGGTGTGTCCTGTGAAGTGGCTATTATGTGAAATCAGTTGCTGTCGGCTGATTTCTCCACATTCTATATTCATTGCTTCCCGTTCTCTAAAATAGCTTAGGCTGCATCTCCTTAACATGAGCCAATCTAATTTAGGTTTAATGAACACCCCATTGGCTAAGAATGGCTTGTAGGAGTAGCTTGAGTCTTTAAATTATTTTTTTTGCAAATCTTTCAAAAGTGTAGTTTTTTTTCCAGCAAATTTTAGAGATTTCAAGTCAAATTTGAGTATAAAATAGTCAGTAACAATTTGTTTTTAATTGTTCTTACTTTTAAGACATGTGCGGTACTTGATAATAAGGAATAATACAATTTAGATAAATGAGGCAAGTAACCTGCCCAGTCATCCATTTTATATACTACCTAATCTTCACAGGGTTGTGGAGTTGCTGGTGCCTATCTCCTGCAGTCAACCTTAGAAATTATTACCTTCATCCCCTCTTCTAATGACGCTACCCAATGGAAGCATGTAAAGGCTAAGAAGTGTGGGACCTACAATTAAGCCTTGTGGTAATTCTTATTGTATTATTCTTATTGTAATATTAAACCATAACGTTTGGATTTAGCATTACCAGTGTTTAAAAAGAGTTTCCTGTCTTTGAGGCAAGAGATGACGCAATAAAGGACATTCCGAAAGATCCCAAACTGTCCGAGTCATACTCGTACTCGTCGTCTTCCGCTTATCTGGAACCAGGTCGCGGGGGCAGCAGACTCAGCAGAGACACCCATACGTCCCTCTCCCCAGACACCTCCTCCAGCTTCTCCGGAGGGAGCCCAAGGCGTTCCCAGGCCAGCCGAGAGACGTAGTCCTTCCAGCATGTCCTGGGCCGTCCCCTGGGCCTCCTTCCGGTGAGACGTGCCTGGAACACCTCCCGAGGAAGGCGTCCAGCAGGCATCCGGTATAAATGCCCAAGCCACCTCAAATGGCTCCTCTCGATATGAAGGATCCGCCGCTCTACTCCGAGCCCCTCCTGGATTGCTGAGCTCCTCACCCTATCTCTAAGGGAGTGCCCGGCCACCTTACGGAGGAAGCTCATTTCAGCCACTTGTATCCGGGATCTCGTTCTTTCGCTCATGACCCAAAGTTCATGGCCATAGGTGAGGGTAGGAACGTAGACCGACCGGTAAATCGAGAGCTTCACTTTCGGCTCAGCTCTCTCTTCACCACAACGGACTAGCACAGTGCCCCCATTACTGCAGCAGCCGCACCGATCCTTCTGTTGATCTCCCACTCCATTCTTCCCTCACTCGTGAACAAGACCCCGAGATACTTGAACTCCTCCACTTGAGGCAGGAACTGCTCTCCAACCTGAAGACGACAAGCCACCCTTTTCCGGTTGAGTACCATGGCCCCCGCCTGCTGCCTCTCCCTGTGGGCCACTCCAGAGTAGAAGAAAGTCCAACCCCTCTCGAGGAGATGGGTTCCAGAGCCCACGCCATGCGTGGAGGCGAGCCCGACTATTTCTAGTCAATATCTCTCGACCTCCCGCACAAGCTCAGGCTCCTTCCCCCCCAGTGAGGTGACATTCCACGTCCCTAGAGCCAGCCTAAGCATCCGAGGATCGGGCCACTGAGGTTTCCACCTTCGTCCGCCGCCCAATCCTCTTTGCACTGATCCTTCACGGTTCCCCCTGCAGGTGGTGGGCCCACTGGGGGATGGCCTCGCGTCTCTCGTTCGGGTTTGGCCCGGCCGGGTTCCGTGAGGAGCAACCCGGCCACCAGGTGCTCTCCAATGAGTCCCGACCCCAGGCCTGGCTCCAGGGTGGGCCTCCGCCGTACCGGGCAAAGTCACGTGCCTCTGTCTACTAGTCCTCATGAAGGATTCTTGAACCGCTCTTTGTCTGACCCGTCACCTAGAGCCTGTTTGCCATGGGAGACCGTACAAGGGCATTTAAGCCCCAGATAACATTCCCTCTAGGATCATTTGAGCACTCAAACCCCTCCACCACGTTAAGGTGGCGGTTCAAGGAGGGGGGCGGTTCAAGGAGCTGAACTGTCCGAGTCTATCCATTAAAATGCTGTTCTCATCAGAATCAAAGTACTTAATTAAATCAGATCAAATTATCTTCTCTATTTTACCTCTGAAGTGGACTGCAAATTCCTCACATTTTAAATGTGAAAAAAAACATTGTCGAAAATGGTGAACAAGGTTCTTGGATAGATATTATTTTCTGATATTGCTTTTAAAAAGTAGGACTGATGTGATTGCTTGATTGCTAAATTGTAAGTTACCAAATAGTTATGAAAACCTCTGTAGTTAACTGTATATCTTCTTTCTATGTAATTGCTCTGTAGCTGACCCACAGGTAAAACAACCATATAAAACACACAAACACGCACACAAACTCGCAACTATGGGCTATTTAGTGCCCATTTAACTAGTATGCATGTTTCAGAGAGGAAGCCAGAGTTCCCAGAGAAACCACCCACTGTCCACATGGAAAACATGCAAATTTCACACAGAATGGCCCTGGCCAGGATGGAGCTCAAATCCTCTTGCTGCAAAGCAATAGTGCTTACAACTGCTCTAATGTGAAGCTGCAGGTAACAAAGTTTAAGGAATTACTTTACCCATTTAACTTAGGTCAACATCGACCTTTGAAAGCCAGTTGATGAGGATTTAAACAGCCTGTGTTCCAGCTGTTGACATTTGACATGAAATTCCCTCTAATTCTTGAGCAGCTACATAATAATTACTGAAGTTATACAACCTGTCCTCGTGCTTGGAGGTTTGACCTTTCTGCAAATAACATGTTCATCTCCCTTATTGCAAAAGCAGGCATGTCATTTCCTTTTGTGCCTCTAAACACAGCAACTAAGATGTCATCTTGCATCAACTTGCATACACTTGCACTACTCTGAGGGCATGTTCTGTGTGGCACATTAGGTTTGTTTGTTTTTATCTGTAAAGAGGTTACCCTGGCTGGCAACACCAGAAAAAAATAACTGGTCTAATCAATATAGCTTGTTAGTAGTTCTTAGATGTTTATATGTTTATTTTCCAAGTAGCAACTCTTATTTGGTGCCTCCTGGGGTTCTGAAATAGATTGATTCAAAGAGCTCATCACACAACAACTTTAAAAACACAAACATATAAACACTCTACCGTTAGAGTTGTGTAGGGTAAGAAAAAATACAGAGTCAGGTTCTATCCCTTCTGACCACAGTCTGGCCTAATGGGAATCGTATGGCTGAGTGCACCACACAACACACAGCGTCAGGATGTATGGCCACCTAGTGAGAGTTTTCCACCCACAAAAATGAAACATGCTGAGAAGAAAACTGTGGCTATGTTCCTGTCTGACATGTAGTAAAAGTATTCAGCTCTGGATTTCCTTTGCTCTTCACAAAACACACGTATTAAGAAATACTTTTAATTTGAATTTATATTTAAATTAAATTAAAAAAATGAAATTATTTTAAAACTCACTATTTTTGTTTTAGAAAAGATACAAATTATTGGATTTGCAATTTACCGAAATGCTTCAGTGTGCAAGACAAAAGAGTGGATTATAGGATGTTGCAATGTTTTTCACAGTGTTTTGCAAAAGTATTTACACACCTTGTGTTCTTTCACATTTTTTCATATTTCAACCCCAAACTTTGGAAATTGAAGTGAAAGGAACAGGATTTGTGCTATTTAAAATACAAAATAAAAATATGAAATTGTGGCATGCATATGTTCAGCCCCCTTAAATATCATGTCCCTGACTAAAATCCACTGCAATCAGTCATGGTCACAAATGACCGTATGTTGCTAAGATTTTAATTTCCCAAAAATGTTGAACCATGTATAATTTGCTTCTCACTTTACAGTTATGAGCTACAGTGTGTGGGTCTCATTGCTTAAAATTAAATCAAAATATGTTAAGTTTGTGATGGTAACATCAAGGGGTACGATTACTTAATTTTCTTAATTTTTTGGATTGATCTTGTTATACATATGCCATACACATATGTTACTGTTTCTGAAGTCATCCTTTAATGAGTACTCTTCTGATTGCACCTAAGTATTAGAGGCTGGATATAACATAATTGTAAACAAAGCTGTTGAGGTCTGATCAAAGTGAGGTTTGAAGTAAATGAAATTCAAATACACATGGAGAGACATACATAAAAGGATACAAAATCATAACAGAAGATTCATTATGATATATCTTTATATCATTAGCAAAATGCCAGGCAGAAAGAAGAAATAAAAAAAAAAACATTTTTCTGAGAAAGCCCGCACCTAAACAAATATCCATGAAACGCCCACATATCCTCAGTGTGTAAAGAGTTCAATCCTCTTTACACACTGATTGCATTTATTGAAGTGTCAAAGCATCATGTGCATGCATAATTGGGAGTCTTGTTTTTCTTTTATCAACATTTGTCCAGCAGCATGAATTAATGCTTTATGTAGTCTACATCAACCTCACTTCCATCCTCTAGCTTTGGAGTGCAGTCATTCACTGCTGCTGCATGATGCATCCAGCCTCCTATCTTAAAAAAGTGCCAAGCCTGTCACACTTGTTCTGAGAGGACTCGAACCTAGTGGGGACTGTAGCAGTCCATCTGACCTGTGTGGTTTTGTATTTGCATTAGATAGAAGCAGCCCTGAAAGGCACGAGTGGTCTCTAGTTATCCTCAGAGGGTCCCACGTATTCAGCCTGGAGCTAAGGGCAGAGGTAGAGCAGTGCTTTGACAGACAGCAGCGCGCGCTCCCCACCATTCTGCGCCCATGAGCACTGACAGCTGTCAGCTACCTCAGCCGTCACCTGTTTTCAGCTGATATAGGCATGCACATGCGTGTAAGTAAATAAAAACAAGCATGAAGTTACAGAGGAGCAAGCCAGTCCAGGCTCTTAGACCAGTCAATCCCTGGTTTTATGTGGCTCACTCATATGCTACCTCTCTCACTCGTCTTTCTCCCTCTCCAAAAGCCAGGGATACTGAGTGTCAGCCACCCGTGAGATGAGCGATTTATTAATTGTGCTCTTGGCAGCACAGGCATCGGGGTCTCTGCAGTACTAGTGGACATCATGTCGTATAAGGGCTGAGAAACAAGTCAATGGGAAGAGAAGAAAGAATAAATGAAAAAAAATTAAGATAAACAAGCTAAGGCAAAGAAAGGGACGTTTCTAAAAAATAAATGTATGGAAATTATTGGACACAGAGACGGGTTGAAAGAAGAGAGTGGGTGCAGGCTCATCTTGGTCTGTGGGTGGAAGCCTTTCAGTTTTGAAGACTAACAGCATTATTGGTTTTAGAGGGTGGGGGACAAGAGAGAAAGAGAAATAGAATAGAAAATAAGAAAAGAAAGAAGGGATGGGGGTGGAAAAGCAGCAATTAGTGTAATTAGGCTTTAGCTAGCCACTGACAATATGTCACCTCTCATTACAAACCATAAGCAAACAGAGCACTCTAATTCAAGGCAGCACCCATTCTCCAGACAGTTCCTTGTGTCAATGCAGATTTTATTCTCCAAAGTCATGCTTGGCTGCATACCATCAACTTGCCAATAGAAGACATGGTTTAGGATTAAAAATAAAGAGTCCAGTTGTGAATACAGAGAAGGAAAAAAGAAGGAGAGATATCAACAGGAGCGAAGTCCAAGTAGCATACTGCTGATGGAGTATGTGATGTCTGGGAGGCGAGCAGAGTGTGGTTCAAACCCTTGGTAAACTAAAGAGGGACTGTTTAATTCACAAGAGGTAAATGAGTTGGATGTTTGTATAGTGGAGGTTTGACTGGAGGAAATAATGTTTGAAGGAGTATAACATGACAGCTGCGTTGTTCTCTAAAGCAATGGGAGAGAGTCATTTGAATATTGTGAATTTTAATTTTAGCCTCACATTTAGCCTGATTTCTTAATAAAAATACAATATGTCACTAAAAAACTGAAAGGTTTCTAACAGCCATAATTAATATATTAATGGATCCTAGATATATTGACAATGATTTTGTGCAGTAGATACATTTTGTCTTTATTATTTAGTATTTGCTGGCTTCTTATGCACACCTGTCTTTGAATGTTTGCACTGTTCCTACAATTGTTTTCATGGCAACCCAACAATCCTTCTGAGCAACATGTCTTTCTTTTCTTTGTCTAGTTTTTTTCATTCTCCGCCCATTAAAACATTACTAATGCAACATAAACAATTTATAGAAACTGGCATGCTTTCTGTTGCACAATGTGTATATATATATATATATATTACATTTTTTTCTCTTCACCTCAATGTTACATGACCTGGGTCTGATGAGCAAAGAAACTGTGACAAATTGGGATTGGAAATGACAAAATTGGCTATTTAATAAGCATGGTTGAGGAGATTGGACTCTAGTGTTGGGTTCACTTGAATAAGCAGACTGTCTGAACTCTTCATGAGCCTGGCTTTGATGGCAGATTTCATCCATCTGATGGTAGATTCTGGCATGAAAGATGGAGTCATGTATGTCTTGCTACCTACAGTCTGTGTAAGTGTATTATGGCTTTTGTGGTAATGCATGCGTGTGTATCTCTGCAGAAAATGATTTTAAGCAAATGCAAACTCACACATTGCACACATCAATCCGAGGCACAGATAGACTGCAGCGAATGAGTGGGCTCAGGGGAGCCATGTATTAACCTCAGGCTATTAAATGCCAAATCTAAACTTCTCTTCTCTCATACTTGTCATTTGTTTTGAATATATACAACTTTTCTTTATATTTCTCTCCATAGCTTCTGAACTGAGAATCTGCTGGTTAACTAAGCTTTAATGTTGTGTAATGGCAGGTTCAAATAGGGCTGCAACTTATTCCCTTGAGGGGGTGGAAAGAAATTTCCTTGTATCCAAGCACACTAGTTTGAGCAATACATGTTGTGAAGATGAGAGTTGTGCGTTTGCTTTAAATTCCTTGGTAATCAACTAAAGATGCCAGCCATACATCAAAGATATGCAAAAATACATGTTTTTATGTGACTGCAATCAGAGGAAGAGCTAGTGTCAAAGATGAATAAACATAAATAAGTAAAATAAAATATTGGGAAACATTGAATTAATAACAGCTAAGCACACAGTGACTAAAAATGAAATATACTTTCTGAATAAAAATGGTAACATTCAGAAGCAACAGTTCATGAAGGATGTAACTTGGTAAACATAAACAGAAATGGGTATGTAAACAATTTGACTAGCAAAAAGCTTACATGTTTAGACGAGGCACCAGAGGAGATCATGGGTGGGCTGATAAAGTTATCAGTAGGTTCCCTGATCATCCAATAATCATTCCGAAAGGTGAGTTTGTAGTCCCTGTAGTTACTCACTTGACACGCTGTGACGGTCACAGGACTCGCTTAAGTCGAAATAAACTTTTACTCTCTTAAATGTATGCTGCCATTAAAAGAAGAGCAGAGGTGATTGTTTGGAGTTGCACTGTAACTGGGCAACATGAACACATAACAAGCTGTGTTGTATCATGTCATACAGGAGTCTGCGTTCTGCATCATTGTGGACAGTTGTGCATTTGGCTATACCAAGATTGAGGACCACACTTGTTATTGTTCTGCAAAGCCACATTGGCATTGCTCTTAGCATCATGGTGTGGGGAGCCTATGTCTTCAGGTTATCTCTGGTAGTGATTCAAAGGACTCTGATAACACTTTCCTACCTCTCAGGATACTGTTACCTTGCACAGTCTTTCAACAGAATAAGCCCGTTTATCTGGAAGATACCCCAATCTTTTTTCCAGTCAAACGTGTTGATCATTGGAGGTCATCTTCTAGTCAAAAGGATCAAAGGCATATTACCAAAGCTGTGGGCTCACCTCCCACTTTAGACAACACAACAACTGTATGACTGGTTTGCACCAAATCAGTGCTTGTGTTCAGGCCGGAATAGATGCCACACCCTGACATGAGACCAGCAGCCATTTTTGTCTGATGTGGCAATACATTCACATTACATATGGATTTTTGTAGTTTCATGACGTTTATAACATTCTATCTGGGAATGTTGTTTTTTCTCAGTTAATATAAAAGAAAATATTAATATTAATGTTTAAAATAGCTAACAGCACACAATGTAGGGAAGAAAAAATAGAACAGGAAAGAAATGTCATATATATACAAAAGAAAATCAAAATGTTGAAAGAAAGCAAAGTAAATAGAAGGCTAAAAATATTTTTACTGTAAAGTAATGACAGGCATGAAGAAGAAGGGCATAAGGTCCTGTGGAATATCAAAGTAAGTTGGTAAAAATTGAATTGAAAGAGTGTTAGAAGGCTGTTATTGAAAGAGAAATATAACTCTGTGTACATGTATTTGTGTATGTGAGGTTCAAGCTTAAATACAATCACAAAATCAATTAGTTATACTTAAGGTGGCATGTATTTTCTGTGCATATGTATGCATTTGGCCTTGCAGATTTCAAAGTGTGTGTCTGTGCCGGCATTCATTTTTTTATCATCTTGTCAGACTTCCAGGATGGAAGAAGTGTCATTTCAGCTCTTTAAGCTGTCTTCAATCCAGACTAACACTTCATTCATCAATGTGTGATTGAAGAATTATCAAGTTTTAATACATTACGTGGAACAAATTTGTTCGTGGGCAGAAACTTCACTTTCATAATTTGGATTGTCACAGCTTAGTTATTGAATTGAGCATAATTGGATGTCTTTATTGTGACTGAAGCTGGAGTTTACAATTAGGTTTGTAAGCCTCTTCATCTGGTGCATACCAAAAAAGTAGGAACAGATAAAAATTTCAGTTTTAATTCAATAAAATTTATTTATATAGTGCCAACTCACAACACATGTAGTCTCAAGGCACTTTATAAAATAATAAAAGAAAAATTAAATCCAATCATACAGATTTCAAGTTAAGTACATACATGTGTCCTAGTTATCAAACCATGCAGTCAAGTTCAGTTTATTATTTAAATTGGTTAAAAAGTTTTCCAAAGAAAAACAGATTGCATCGATTTCATAACTTGCAGTATTTGCTCTTCCTGGACAAGCATGAAGCGACAGCGGACTTTCGCTTGTATGAGGATCGGAGAGGGTGAGTTGACTAGCGCATGGATTGTTCCTTAGAATGCCAAACAATCTCTGATTTCCTTTTGCGTCATATTTTCTGTTTAGCTTTTATTTGTACCGATACCTCAAATGGGTGTCTACATGCCTGATGAGCGATGAGGAGACGGACACAGAACGCAGGGAAACATACTGGTGGGGCTACAAAAACTGCAGAGTGTCCAGTGATGGATGCAACAGGAGGCAGCCTTCAAAAGACATGAACAACATTTGAAATATCACAAATTATCTTGTTAATAAAAATGACCTTTAAAAATTATTGGTTTGTTCTTATTTTTAATATTACTTTCAATGTGCAGTTATGTAGAAGCAAAACATCTGATGTACTACAAAAGTTTAAAAAAATGTTCATTTCATAATACTGATATTTCCAAATTCCAAATTTTAGCAATGTTTTTATTAGTCCAGCTTGTGATTTGTTTAACATGATAATGGTACAGAAATCAACATTCAAGACTTTCATAATTCTGATAGTGATCTAGAAAGCTGACTGGGTGATCTTAAAATGTCTGATAATGTCAGATCTTAAAGACACTTAAGATGTTTAATACTTTTAGATGAAGGCCTAACAGCCATATTTCACAATGCAGAGAACTGGTACATCAGGAATGGGGTTATCAACTTTGGTTAAATAAAAGTAATTAAAATGAAAAAAAATTATAAAAATCCATAAATATCCGGTGGGCATCCATCACGTGAGGTCGTGAATCTGTGAACATGATACTCCGAAGATGCAGAGATCGAAGGTAGGAACTGCCGGGATTAAATGCACGTATTTTCTACATCCGTCTCTGATGGGTATCCAGGTATGTAGACAGACGGAGGGCATATGTGACGTATGGTTAAGAATCCATGAACATGATACGCCAGAGATGCAGAGATCTCTAAAGTGGTAACTGTGGGGAATCCAATACGTATATTTTTCGGGATACTAGTCGGATTGGGTATACGGAAGTTCGAATATTTTGTGGGCTGTATCACTGAATATCCCTCATGTATGCATGTGTATTTTCCCGTATGTTATGCGATATATCTGTATATGTTCTATATATGGATGTATCGGCGCATCGGATAGTACCGTATCTCAATGCTTTTCGTACAGTGTGTGTTGTTGACTTTGCAGCAATCTGTTATTGGTGTGAATTCTTTAAAAGCACTGTTCAAAAAGTAATTTCTGCCTTTCTTTGTGTAGGAAGAAAGGTATTTACTTTGTTTGAAAAAACTATCCTACGATTCCTGGCCCTCTTCCCTGTCTTTCCTTTCAGTAGTAGCAGTAGTTAGCTCCTGGCTTTGCCAGCTTCTGTCACTGCCACAGTCTCTGTTTGCAGTAACTGGCACTGCCTAAAATGAAACCAGTTTGATCTGATGTACTTGCAAGTCACTGAAAACAGTACAAATCACTGCACATACTTATTTTTCACACTGAGATAAAAGGTGGTAAACTGAATAAAAACAAAGTAGAAGTCTGGCAATTCACAGAGCTCATATACGCACTTCACACAACTCTCTGAAGTTGCATCTTATCTGTCTGGTCAGAGAAGGCATGGCAAAGAGGAGAGGGGGTTAATGGCAGAGCAGAGAAGCAAAGATAACAAGCTTATCAGAGTGAAAAAGAATGGGCAAAGACTGGCTGGAGAAAAACTCAAATAGTTCACTGTTCAGTTGGCTGTTTTGTCAGCTTAGTTCCCAATCACCTCAGCAGGTTTTTTTTGACCACTGTAAGAGCTGCATGTAAAAAAAGCAACATTTACATTTAAAACAGGTTTTAAGAGAAAAAATTGTTTTTGATCTATATACACTATATATTTAAAGTGCCTGTGACACACTTTTCCCACAAATGCAGAAATTGAAAGAAAACATTTTAATATTGAAGGTATTGGGCAGTAATTGACATGATAATAGGATTAAAGATGTGATAAAAGACAATTGTGACCCATAAAAGGCATATTTCAATGTTAAATTTTGCAAGTCCAAAGTTGCCTGGAAATGACAACTAAGGGGAAGTCTCTGGTCATTCATTGTGGGAACATCAATGATAAACGGTCAGGTAGAAGCCAAGGTGTGTTAAAGACAGCGTTAATATGGTGAAACGGTGCCAGTTATAATCTGAGTACTTCTCGGCAAACTGCTTTGAACAAGAAACATCTGAATTCAAGAGAAAATATGTCAGAGGGTGAGATTTCTTCCAGACGAATGTTGATGCAGATGGTATAGTCACAATGTTAAGTGCATCTGATGGGAAACGATTGCCAAAGAAAAGGTTGGTGCTTGCTGTTGCTAAACGGATCAAGGCTCAGCAGGTAAGAACGATTTCTTGTTGCAAAAGTACATTTAGATATTGGCAGATATTGTTAATAAATACAATTCTGAAATTCTTATTTTTATTATTAATAATAAAAAAATATTATTAAAATAAGATAAATTACATGCACATACAATATATTTAAATACATGTTTCTTTAAAGATTCTGAAAGTAAAAAAAAATAACACACCAGGTAGTGTCTTTAGATCTTGAATCATCCTTTGTGTCTGCTGCTACTGCTCCATACTGCTCAGCTTCGCCTTCGGTTGTTTCACTCAGTGCCGTATTTACTGTAACCCTGGATTTACACTGTATATGCTCTGGTCTGGTCCCCTGCGAAGCCCCGAGGAGCTTAATGAACCATACGTAGATTGCGCAATAAAAGCCAGATTAAAATCTGTTAAGGTTGAATATTTGAATTTGTTTTTTTTTATTTTGCCTTTATTTTTCCAGGAAAGAAATCCATTGAGATTTGTAATTTTTTTTTACAAGGATGTCCTGGCCAAGATAAAAAGCATCATAATATACAGAAATAAATAAATAAAAAGACATAACAGTTACAAAATATAATTAAACCTCTGGCGGTTTTTGTTTGAAAACAAATGCTGTCCTTAAACGTTACAAGTTCAAGATGTGACTAAAACATCTGCCAGTTTTTGTTTAAAACTAGATAAAGAACAAGGAGACTCCAGCCTCAACCTGAGCTGCAGATCATTCCAACACCATAGGCCAAAGTAGGACAGACTCATCCTTCCTGACTCTTTGCGCACAAAGGGCACCTTAAATTGCAACCAACTACTGGCTCTAAGATTGTGGGTGTTCTCGAGTACAGTGAACTTGGAGTGAATATGTGTCAATTTACCTGAAATGGCTTTATATATATAAAATGTATCAGTGCCTCATTCTGGGAGTACTGAAAGAGGTAAATCTGGGAAAGTTATAGAAAAAACAATAGTGAGTTCTAAACGGTGAACCAGTTATATACCTTAAAGCAGCATGGTAAATGGGGTCTAGTTTAGCTAAGGTACTGGGACAGGCAAATTTATAATTGGTGTCACCATTGTCCAACGGTGATTAAAAACAACCTGGTTACTAGTCGCTTATGGGAAAAAATAAAAACGCATGGTTTTGATCTATACAAAAAACATTTTTATTAGGTTTTCATAATGTTTAAAATTAAGGTCTTTTTCAAGCCAAATATCAATATATTTATATGTGTCTATGACCTCTATGATACCACCATCCAATGTTTTAATAGGAGGAAACTTAAGGCAAAACAACATAACTTACATTTAGGACTAATTTTGAGTCAAGGAGAGTATTTTGTAAGGTAATAAAGTCAGTCTGAAGATTTAAGTGTGCTGCTTCTAAAGAGGGCGCTGATGAATACAAAATTGTATCATCTACATATGATATGATGTTCATTTAAGATGATCACAGATTCAATTAATATAGAATAAAAAGAGCAAGGGCCCTAAAACAGATCCCTCTGGGACCCCCTTGTTCAGTGTGACCAGATCCGACAAATCTGAGTCAAACTGTTGAAAAAGTCAACAAAAAATTAACTAATGAAATTAACACTGGCCATTTTAATTGACAAGTTGTCACCAAGATGCCTGTTGGTGAAAATCTGGCTTGGCTAACGAATAAATCAAATAATGTGCTTTTTTGTCTTGTCAATGAATAAATTAACACCTATTTAACAGCCCATAATCCATCCACGTCACTGACTAATAACCAAGGGCCTCCTGTACAGTAATACGTGCAGCAATGCATCCCCTGTCAGAGTTGCAATCTGTAACTTACATACTTCTTCCTTTCACTCTTCATTATGTTAGCTGTTAAGTAGACTCAAATCTCAGACCAGGAGTCCAAGTCAAGCCTGAAGTCTTTAGGGCACAGCTCTAAGTCGAATCTGAGGCATTTAATTTTTGTGACTCAAATGTGAGTCGAGTCAGAATCTCAAACTTGAGTCGCCATCTTTGATAGATACACTCTGTTTTTAGTAACTGTAGTGCTGAACCCCGTTAAGGCCAGCCAGCTTTTAGGAAATAGGACGGGTTATGATTTCTCATCAAGCCAGAACATCTCTCAGCAACCTCCAGCTGGTGGATATGATTCAATAGAATAACATAACAAAACAACACATTGTCAGTATGAAATGGCTTTCCTTCCGTGAAAAACTTGGATGTTAATCGATCAAAAAATTATCTGCCCCCAATAATTACCTTTACGGAAAAAAGAAGAAATGTACTGTAAAGATCAAACTTCTTATTAGCACTGGGAATCAACCATACATTAACAACAGTGGAAATGCAAAGCTTGGATTTGTCATGATCCATGTTTGCGTTTTGGTTTTCTTTAGTGTTTGTTTTCTGATCATTTATGGGATTATTTGTATTAGAAAGGTCTTGCCATATTCAGTTCATTTCCTGTTGTTCATTATTGTCATTTAAGTTTATTTCTTTGTGTTTAGCTTCTTATTTATTTCTCTTCCCTCTGTGTTTTGGTTTATTCTCTTATATTGGTGTCAGGCTTTTCCCCTTTTTGATTTGTAGATCCTTTTGTGTCTAGTCAAACTCTCTGTGTATTATCTGTGTTTATTAGTCTTCTTGCCTTAGTCTTCCTGTTTGCTCTAAACTTTCCCCTGATTATACTCATCAGCTTCCCATGCCATTGATCACATCTCATCTGTATTTAAGGTCCATGGTTTCCATTGGTCACTGCTGGATCCTGCTGTTCCACTGCCTGTGCTTCATGCCCAGCTCTTCCTGTGTTTTTGTAAGTTTTCTGTTTTCATATCAAATTCCAATGCAGCTTCCATTTTCCTGTTTACACATTGGTCCTGCAACAAGTTCACTCATCATGATAGGATTACTTTTAAACAAATTTGTTTTTTTTTTTAATTACTTTTACTACTTTTAAACAAACTATTTTTTTCAATCCGAAGCTGTTTCCACATGCATTCTTGATTCGCAGAAAATCCCTGGTGACCTACTTGTACTCATTTTTGCAGCAACTGTCAACAAAATAGCTATGAGCTATAGTGCAAAAGCATTGTGTCCATCCTGTGGGCCCTGGTTGCTACCTTTTAATACTTTCCATGAATATTTAAAGTCAAGTTGCTTGTACTCACTTTCTAAAAAAACTAGTATTTTCTTGCAGCATAGTACAACTTGTGAGAGGGCAAGGTGTTGTACAAAATTCCAAGACATTAGAGACATTAGATGCACCCTCCCACACTGTCAGACCTCCTGTAATTCAGCTGATCATATGTATAAAAAAGGAGATGCAGTGCAGCATGTTAAAGTTATGACATTGGCAATATGACCTATTTATTATTTAATTGTTATACTTATTCATTAATTGTTTTAATATATAAACTGGTTGGTGCAAACTCCAAGTCCTGTCCTATAAGAAAACATTGTTCAAGATGCAGACACATGATCACACAGCATGTGTGCGTGTCTGTGACTTTGTGTATGTGTGAGCATATTTATGAGAGAATGTGTCAGAGACAGAGAGTGCTGTCTGCTGGTCATTGGCTCTATGCCTATCAGTTTGCAGTGATCAGTCTTTCCAGGCTGTCGTCTGTCCGCTGCCAGCTGTCAAAGGGCTTGCTCAGGGCATGCCCACTGATGAGAGGCTGCAGCCATGCTCCAGGATCCATCCAGCACTCTAATAGGTCACGAATGGCTGCACAGGGCTTGCCAATTGCCTTGGACTGGAGAATGACTTGGACAGGGAAGGGAAAGAGATAGAGGAAAAAGACAGATTCAATAAGATAAATATGTCATCTTGAATTTCTATAAAAATCAGAATAAACAAACTCGCATTAATCTTGTATCTGTATATCTCCTTATGTTTACATGTTTTTAACCATTGAACCTTCAGTGTATTTTTTGGCAATTTTAGGGGATGGACCAACACAAAATACTGACATCTGTCTAGTGGAAGTTCAAGGAATCAATATTTTCTTTGCAAATAAATATCTGAAAGGTATGGGATCCATTTTGTCTTTTCTTCCAACCCCCCTAAATCAGAACATCCACCTCTTGTAGAGTATGTATCAACAAGAGTGCATTGAGGTGAACAAATTTAAATTTTTTGCCAATTCTTCTTGGAGCTTTGCCAAACTGAATGGAAAGCATCTGTGAAAGTTACTTTTTAGGTTTTGCTAAAGATTTTTAGCTGACTTTAGGTCTAGACTTTGACTAGGCAATAGTAACACATGAATATTCCTTGATCTAATGCCCCTTTTCCACCGGCTTGTTTTAGGCAGCGTGGCTCTGCTCCACTTAGTTTTGTTCTGCTCAATACGGTGGCTGTGGCCCTATTAACATTACTGTGGGTCACATTAAAGTCATCTGCATGAAACGAAAAAAAAGAAAAAATGTTAATAGGCTAAATACTAATAATGTTTGTATTATTGTGCATGCAAGAAGGTCTTATATATCTTAAATATGTTTTTTATGTATAAAATGATCCACTGGGATAATTATCTGGAACACAGCCCAGCAAGATTTTATAAAATAAGGCTCAGGTTGTGATGTGAGATGTGTGACAATGGAAGAGGAGAGACGCTGCTGTCTGAACTGGTAATGCCCTAGAGTTTGCTTGAAGAAGAAAGTATTTTGGATTTATTATGTTTTTATGATGAAGTTTTTGTCTCAACCATGGCAATAACGAGGACAAGGACTTTAAAGCACAAACCGCAGTTTAAAATTTTTGTGCATCTGAACAGCTGATTTTATGTGTGATCAGCTGATTTAGGATGTTATTAAATATAGCACCTCGTCTGCATGAATTGCAAAATTGCAGTCCTTTTGACCTGTCTCCTCTTGTTTATCTGTGATAACATTGGCATGGGTGAAAATTTGTTTTGACCTGCAAACGGTGATTATTTGTCTTTAATTTATTGCATTACACATTTTAATTACATTATATTACATTATTATTAGACTGCAATTCTTTACATCTGTTACCAAAGACAGCAGTAAGAAAATGAAACCAGTTCTGGTAAAATAGTTGTCACACATTTACAGCATTTACTGTACAACATATTTGCGCACATTGTTGCCATTTCATTGGAGTTTCCCCAAAACTAAACGACTCACGAATAGCTGTTATAATATCATAATCCTCGTAATCCACTTGAAATGCACTTGCATTGTGTCTGTACGTTCACAGTGTATTGCGCAATGTCCTAACCCAGGGTTAGTGGTAAGGTAAGATGCTCCTAGTTAGCTACCCATTGTTCCTGAGCATATGGTGGAGGAGCAGGTGACCGGTGGAGAAGTTTTCTAACCTCAGGGTTTTTCACAGCTCTTGCTGTAGGCAACACAGCAGGTAGATGGCCTGTGATAGGATGCTCCTAGTTAAGCAGACAGTCACAGTGTTGGCTGAAAGCAAGTATGAGTCATGCAACATCCAAATGTGAAAGAACTTGCTTTTCTACACTCACAGTAAATGTTGCTGAGCATCAGAGGGTTACAACTCAGCTGAACTCTGTAGAGAATGATAATTTTCCATCATACCTACCTGAACACATCAAGGATTTGCTGATATTATGTGTAGGTTCAAGTGTTACATTTTAAAATGCAACACAGAGCAAGTCAGGTTAGCTCAAATTCTGCCTCTCCATTATCTGAGGAAAGCTTCAGATTAGAAAAATACATGATCATAAGAATAACTTTGGCAACGGTCAAAACCTACCTCTTAATTGATATACATATTTGCCTTCCAATGAGTCCAGAACACAAAAAGGGATATTGTTTGTGTTTTGTGAAAATAAATTGTCCCTGATTTCAATATTATCTCCATGGAGTTATGTGTACAGGCTCTGATTAGGCATTTTTGGTTGCTAGGGACTGTGAGCATCATCTGTAATCCGATCATAAATGTAAATATTTCCCTAACCTTTTTGGAGGTCTGGTATGATGACAAGGTCCCTTTACTGTTTCATTTTTTGAACATTGCACAAATAGTTGTTCTGAAACAGCTCAAAAGAAATAATTAGTTATTTAATGTTTACATTTTATGATTTTATTAAAAATTTAGTTTAAACAAAACAGGTGAAATAAAAGTACATTTTCTTTATAAGAAACATAATTTCTTTTTGAACTATAACTGTTACTGAATATAAATAATATCAACAACAACTACCTACATGCTAGGCTAGTATATTCTGAATAGCTACCGCTTGTGACTGGCATTGAGGTGAGTAATCTCCTAGTTTAAAATTAAACTCCAAAACCATGTGTCGAATATTCAAGGGCAACATGAGAGTTTTACAAATCAATTTCTGTTCAATGTCCATCTCCCTTTAAAACCTTGCGTTAGAAGCTTTATTCCCCAAGGATCATGAGTGCACAAGCAAAGGATAAAAAAAAAACTTTAGGATTATGGTTGTCCTGCTTCATATTATCTGGAAATCCTCCACAGGGTTAAGCTTCCCACCCTGTTGTACTTTGTCTTGATCTCTAAATTATAATCTTAAAAATCGTTAACACTAAATTCTTACTAAAAGCAAGTACATATGTTGACCTCTCTGGGGAACATTTTCTGGGCTTGTTATAACATGTTACACCTGATAATGTTTCTGCAGGACTGATAAATTCACACATCCAAGGTATTTTTAGAGTTTAATTTTATTAGTATAGTCTAATGAAAGAAGTACTATGCATGGCCTCCACAGAGTGTGTGGAAATATCAGTCATAATCTACTTGTCTCTCCTTTACCTGCAGTATATGGGAAAAATATTTCTCTAGTACTTTTGTTTATTACCAAATTTCTGTTGAGCCAACACTTCCAACTGCTTAATTTAAACTATTTTAGATATGGCAAAGATACAAGCTTTACATACAACTGTAAGAGTAACAAATGTGCTGTACTGAGGAGTTAAGAGGTCTGAGCTGCTTAAGTTTCTTCTGAATTGTTTGTTCTGGAGACTGGACAGCCTTAGAGCAGTTAGTTTCCAATACCACGGACATTGCCTTGACCAACAGTCTGAGAACGAATTATTCCCGGAAGCTCCAAGCTTACTTGCTGGGCAGAGGGAGAGTGAGATTAGAAGTGCCTACAGAAATACAATAGGTTAAACTACCAGCAGGCCTGAGGAGCTTTTTTTCATCTTGTGTTGCAATCTTCCCTTTTTGGGTTGTGAGACCAGAGACATACTAAATGTTGTTGTTTCTTCTTTTTGTTCGTCATTCGACTTTTGTTCTGAACCTTTAAAAGAGACCATTAATCACAGTTACACACAACAATTTGTTTCATTTTTTTCTTATTTCCCATGAAACCTTTTTTATTTTTTTTGTCATTTTTTGTCATTTTTATTTCTTCTTACTCCTTTAGAATCCCATCTACTGTTTTAGATCTGTGATGGGTCAGTTTTACATTTCTGCCTAACGTCTTGCATGTGAACCACCAACAAAGTATATAGCACCCTTTTGTTTTCTACTGTGTCTATCTGAAGTATTAGCTAGGTGTAGTCTCAATGGATAGAATTAATTGATTAATACTTGTATCCAATTAGTGTTCCTTCATCCATTTAATCATCTGGCTGAGGTCAAAGTTGCTGTTTCAGTCAGAATAAAAGCAGACAGATGCTTTTGGTTCCATGTGTGATGAAAAATGACCATTCGTTTTAACTTTTTCTTTGCTTTTATCTCACCATGGCTTTTCTGCAAAATTCAGATGTATAACAGTTAATTAGAATATCACAAAAATATCACAAGAATATCACATATTTATATAAATTTGTTACACATCAAATTCTGTATGTCAGATGGTTACTTTGTTAATTGGGCGATTATGGCTTACAGGTTATACAAATCAAAATATCTATTTCTCTGAATGAGAGAAAAAAAACATATTTTATATAGAAATGTGATTATTTGGCCATATTATACAATTATACTATACAATTATAGGAAAGACTTGACAGCTGTCCAGTTGACAGTCACTAACTATCCACAAATGTCAATTCAGGTCACCCAATGTAATTGCTAAAGAAGCTGGGTGTTCACAGAGTGCTGTATCAAAGCATATTCAAAGAAAGATCAGTGGAGGGAAAAAGTGTGGTAAATGCATTTACCACAACAGTGATACATTCACACTTGAGGGTTTTGTAAAGTATTTCCATTCAAGTGTTGTTAGTGAGATTCACAAGGCATTAACTGCAGAAGTTATTGCCTCACTGTAGCCATAACTTATAAAACAGTGAAATTCCTTTCACAAAAAAATCATAACTGTTTGACCTGGGTGAAGTAAGAACAAAAACCGGTGTGTCCAATGGTCCATAGTCCTCTTTTCAGATAAAAAGTTCATTTTGCAATCATCAAAAAGTCACGGACCTAGAATCTGTAGGAAGTGTGTGGAGACATCCAAATCCAATTTGACAAGTTTATCTGGATACTAATTTTTCAGTAGGTCTTGGTCAATGCCCCCGACCAAAAATACCAATACCTGGTTTTTACATTGTGATTTTGTTGCACATGATTGGCCAGCCTGACCTAAACCCCACAGAAAACAAATAGGGCATTAGCAAGGGGAAGATGAAAGACATCAGACCCAGCAATAAAATTGTTCTGAAGTCTGCTATTAAAGCAATCTTAACACCTCTGCAGTACCTCAGGCTGATCAACTTCATGGCAGTCTGAGTTAGGTTCTTTGGGTTCCTCACATGGTCATGCAAAAGCAGCTCCAACCAAGTAATGAGTGCATTTACTACATAGTACACAGATATGTGACATGTATGAATAAAAACACAATTTCTATTAGCTCTATAATTTTCTGGGAAACACAATTGCTGTTGGAGAATACATTCAAGCCTGAAGCAAATGAGCCTGATGCCTAAATTGACAAAAAAAAATAAAAATGGATGCCTGGATTGTTCAGTAGTCAGGATGCCAGATGAGCACTTAACACTCATAAGATGTGAAAGACAGTTTTTTGTGCTGAAGAGGACTGTAAAAAGTAGGCAGTGAAACTCACTGGTCAGTGGTTATAATATAATAGAAGACGGATTTATATTGTAGTTTTTTGTTGTAATACAAATGTCAACATCCACAACTTATACAATCTTGACACCATGCTGACTAGGTTTGTTTAAAATTTATAAAAGTATTGATTCATCAACATGACCAAATTCAGCCTAAAGTGTAGCAAATGTATAACCTCAGCTTTTGTCTCTTCTGTCTTACAGGTTGCTTTCTTGCCCTTGGATTACTGAAAGAGCTGTCACGATGAAGAAAATAATTACATAGGACCTTTTAAAATACAAGCTCCTCAAACCAGTGGATTGTTCTGAAGGTCAAAGCCATCCAGGATCAAATGTAATCACCAGCAGTAAAATCAGCTAGCCTTTTCACATTTCAAGCTTTCTGCTTCTGCAAGTAAAATCAGTTAGAACTTTTCAAGGGACTGGACTGTAAAATAATTTCGTCTTCGGAATAATATTTTTCCGGGAATTTTGTCCAGGACTTTAAACTACCAGAGCGTTATCAAACCCCCTCACTGAGCTGACCGGACGTCAAATGGATACAAGTGCTGTTGGAGTCGGACGAGTGAAGAATGGATGGAAAGCTTCAATGTTATTCTTCAGTAGCACACTTTTCAGTGCCCCTACAACCTTGTTTCCCCATAATTTCTATATTGAACAGTGAGCCTGACTGGTTAATCTGTTGTTTCTTTCTCCCTCAAATCTTTTAAAGGTATTCTTCAATCTGTTTGTTTCATTGCTACAGATTCCACTTAAAAGAAATATAGGAATCTTAGTAAGGGGGAGCAAGTACTCAGGAGAATCAAATTGACTGGCCATGTGACCGTACAAACATGCTCTCACCGGGTGGTACAAACCATTATGCTCCATGACCTGCCCTGTATTCAGCAGATAACTTCAGATTGATTTGTGATCCCATGGATTAGCTTTCAAGTTCTTTCACCAAGAGCCTTTGAGTTTGCCCTGGTGGGCTTGCGTTTTTGTTTATAACTATAGGTGAAAAACCCTTTGAGTCCGCATCTTTGATTTTACATGTAGACACAGAGAAGTTTAGTTTTTTTAACAACATGGTTCCCCTTTGGACAGCAGGACCGTGGGCACTATTGGCAGCACTGGGTCTTTTGAGCTGCTGTTGTTTTAAGTGGTCTGAGGCTTCAAGAACTAGTGGCATAAACTCAGGAGGGAGTGAAAAGCAAGAAGGACCCTCATCACTTGAAAGAGTAAAGAGAGGATGGGTGTGGAACCAGTTTTTCGTGGTGGAGGAGTACACAGGCACAGAGCCACTATACGTAGGAAAGGTAAGGCATTTCTTTTCACTTGACATATATTTCTCAAGAAACTAAAATGCCAGAGTTAGAGCAATTACGCTGAATAAATGTGCCTTAGGATGTAGTTAACATTAATTTAAAATTAGTAATATTTCTGTGGGTTCTTGTTGTCTGAATGAGTAAACTATTAGTAAGATGCTTTCTTAATCACAAAATATAATGAGCAGAGTGTGTTTCACTGTGCTCCTATATTATATTTGTGTTCTATTTATTGTTCTATTTATTCACAATGCACTTGTTAGGAAACTAAGCCTTTTCATGAGAACAAAAACAAGTTAATAGATCCTCTGGAATAAATCAGGATGACTTCTGATTATGTTTTTTTTTTTTTTTTCTGAGTCAGAGCAGCTGATGAATTCCTGACCTTCCTGACATGTCCAAATGAAGTTGCTTGCTGAGGGGGACTGTATAATTTATTAAAATAGAAATAGTTCATTAAGGCTCTTTCAACCATTTGTAGTTTTTGTTAGTATTAAATCCAAAACAAGGTCTATACCTTATTTCATGGAAACCAAACATAAACATAAAAAGTATACATCAAACAGCAAATAAAAGGGTTCCTCAGAAAATCTGTCATTATGGCTTTACATTTTCAATTTACATTCAACAATCAAAATACAAAAAAAAAAAAAAGTGTGTGAATGTATAATCAAAAAAACTTTTATTTCAAAAATTCTATTTTTGGATTAAATCAAAAATCCAAAATGGAAAAAGGTGCATAAGCTAGAATTATATATATTTTAATTGATCAGGTAACATTAACCAGGATGCAACCCATCTCTAATAAATTGATTCATCACTAAGTTATAAATTGATCAAACCAAAACCTTCTCTAGCTCTGTGTCTGATGAATTTCTTTTTCCTTGAATCATACCAGTATTGCATGGAGTCGAGCTCCACCTTTTAAAATATGTTTACTAACCATCTCTACCTTAGTACAACAATTTTAATCCATGGTACTTTCAGGTTACATTTGTATACTGGGTAATCTTTATTGAACTACTTTCAAGACATTTTTTTTAATCATAGCTTAAAATTAAGCATGCAGTTAAGCCTAAAATTATCCAGACCCCTGGCAGATGTAGATTTAAAATTACTTTAATTCCACCAAAGCAAAAAGGAGTGTCAATTAAAAATATATATGTTTTGTTTACATTTATTGAGAAATGCCATGTCAAAAATTAAGAATACTTATCTCAGTGAGATGAATGGAAAAATCTTTATTGGTATTACATCAATTAGACCTTTCTTAGAATTGCTGAGCAGCACTTTCTGTTATACTGCCCATTTCTCTGTCCATGCTTGATGTCCTGTTCTTCTCGTTCCATGCTATAAGCAGCACCATGCTGCTTCCACGTTCCTGTCTGCGTTTTGGTTCAACTCCTAACTAACAAAACGCAGTAGTTATTGCTTAAAGGTTATTCTTTAACCCCTCTGGTAGCAAACTAGACATTTTAGAAGAAATAATTAGAATTGCGTATAAAGAAAACTCATCTTCTGATGTCAAAGTCCATGACATTATAGCTTTTAAGAGAGTCAGTCAGTCATTTTCTACCACTTCTCCCATTGTGGGTCGTGGGAAAGTTGGTGCCTATCTCCAGCAGTCTATGGACGGGAGGCGGTGTACAACCCGGACAGGTCGCCAGTCCATTGCAGGGCAACACAGACACATACAAGACAAACACACTCATTTAGGCCTAAGAGCAACCTAACAGTCATGTTTTTGGACTGTGGGAGGAAGCCGGAATACCCGAGCACCCACACATGCACGGTGAGAACATACAAACTCCATGAAGAAAGCACCCAGGACCTACTTGCTGCAAGGCAACAGTGCTACTAACTGCGCCACCGTGCAGACCCAGTTTTAAGACATTTGAGTGATAAACACAAATCTTAACATTTTTCTGAAAAGAACTGAAAGCTGTTATTTTACCAATAATTCAACATATTTTTAACAGTAAAAAGTTGGGTTTTAAATGCATGTCTTTCTAATATGCTTTATAATTACTAAGACTGTGCTGTCATGTTATTAGGGTTGTGTTGCCTGCTTTTTCCATTTGGCATGGCAACGAGTTTACATCAAAGCAAAGTTAAAACAAACGTGGGTTCTGAGTTTGAAAAAACACACACATCACAGTCTTAGTACTCAGTTAAACTTGAATAATTCTGTTAATAACAACCACATACTGTTTGACACTGACACAATGGATGAACATAATGTTTTACGTTTTAAAAACATTTAGTCAGTGTCTAGCGAAGTAAATCCAAAGTTCAGGTTTTCAGCCTGCGAAGGAGCATAAACAAAGTTACTTGGAAATGAAGAACAAAGCATAGACTTAGTGTAGGTTGAGCTTGTTACCACTGAAGGCAAAATAGTCTGGCGTCAAAGTGCTGGCAGCCTCCTGCTTAGGTACTCCTCCAAGTAATCAGTGGAATAAGTCGCACCTGTCACCCAGCACACCTGAGAACTCCAGCACCGTCTGAAACACTGAACACATGTTGCAAGCACAAAATACACAAAAGAAAAACACAGATCCCGACATAGCCCAGCATTTCTGTTTCTCTTTTTTTTGTTGACATGTCAAATTAGTTCCATATATCAACATGTCAGTAGTTTGTATGATTGTTACATGTATTGTTGTGAATAAAATGTTTTACATGTCAATAGGAGTTAGAAAAGTTCTTATTTTAGATTACAAAAACTTTGGGATCTATCCCCAATGGTGAAGAGGACATAATGCAACCTGAGCAGGTTGCCCAGCCATCAGAGCTCACCTGCATTAAAAAAAAGCTAAATGCAAGTAATAAACTTCACAAAAAGTGGTTGATAAAACTATTTGGTGGATAGCAACTATTTAAAAAAAAAATCTAATTTATTCAGAACAGTCTTCTTTGCAATAAAAGTAAGGCATTGTTGTGATTTTGTTTCTCAAAATAATTATTTTTCATTAACAAGTGTCTTATTCTCTGGTTTGATTGCTATTAAAAATTGTAACCCTTGTTTAACTCCTTACACTTCACATGAAAAGCTTTAGCAAACTGTTATGACACTTCTTATCCTTTTTTTTACATGTTCAAAGACAATTTTGTGAAGTCTCAAGGTCTCAAACTAATTACAACTATTTAAAGTCAGGTGTACTCAAATAAAAGGCAACAAGTTATATGAATACATAATATCCTTGAATCATGTATTGACCTGAACTGTAAGGAACACCATAAAGCACTTCCTCAAAAGACTGTTGAAGCAATCAATTTGAAAAAGATTTCTGGTGCTTCCAGCCTACCAACATTCCTCTTTAACTTAATTTAAGAATAAAACATCTTAAATGTCCTGTTCAGGGTGTACCCTGCCTAGGCACCAGCTTCCCCACGACCCACTATGGAATAAGCGGTAGAAAATAACTGGCTGACTGACATCTTAAATGTTTAAATAGAAGGAAAACTGGACTTTTCTTGTTTCTCAAGAAACAAACAATAAAATAGCTTATGAAGCCTTCTATTTAGCATTTAGGATTGTCATATCTTGGATGAATGGCAATGTACAACAATGTTACAAAAAAAATAAGCAAGACATTTTTACACCTATTTCTCATAATGTACTAACACATTTTCAGTTATTTTGTGACGAGGCATGCTTGTTGTAATGTCTATATGTCTTATTTCCCTCTAAAGCTGTATGTTATCAATTTTCTAGTTATCACTCCTAATTGTGCTTAGAACCCACTGAAACAACTTTTGGGTCACCCTTTCCTGAAGGTATTTCTTAACAAATTAGTCTTACACAGTTATGACAGTCCTGGGAACGCTCTTTTCTTGTGAAAATGCCATAAATCCATAAATGTAATCATGAAATTTTATGTTTGTAATGCAGTTAAAATCAATAATTAAATTAGTTTCCATTAGTTTAGCTTGATAGGTACTGAACATTTGTGAATATTTTGCCTTATTTTTATCTTCTTCCCATTCACATCCAATTCATCACCTGGTTCTCAAATGAATCTCATGAGCTGATGAGACTAGACAGTATGTGCAATTCAGTTGCTTTATACAGGACGTGATGTGAAAACAAGAAACATTAGGGCCGACAGAATGAGACTTAGCGATGAGTCACACACACATCAATCATGTGATCCCCTTGTTCCTAATGATTTAGACATGGCAGTTGACCAGCTAATATTGCATCTGCATATATTGATCTCTCCATTCTTACAAATGAATGGGGATGTTCTCTGCAGCATGCAGGGCACGGTGTTACGAAATAATTATCCTTTGACCATTACTTGTCCACAGTTGTGATCTCTGATGTGTTCCTGCTGGCAAGACTAGCAACACGGCCAACAGGCAGCACTGCCTGAATGGAACTGAGTGATACATGGGCAGAGACATGTAGGAAAAAGGAAAATTGCACATGCAAGACAGAAAGGCTTGGACCTCATACACTGACTTGTGATTCATTACAGACTTGTGTGCCAAGGAAGGCAATGATGCAAAATAGCTTAAGGCAGTTCAAGGGACTGTCACAGTAGGAGAAGAGAGCTGTTTTTATTAGTAAAATTATTCTTGCACTTCATGTAACTGAAGCAGTGGTCACCGCCCTCGCTATTAATGGTCTATGTGAGTATTGAGGTGATGGTGTGTAAATCATGCTTATTCAGAGCATTCAGAAACACACGCACTCTGCTTTATTGGCTCTGAATTTTTTTAAGCATTATACTAAACAGTTAAAAATCTGTTGAAAATATGCTTTAAATCTGGATGGCTACAGCAATTTATTTTTGCATTTCACTTTAACCACACAATGTTACATTACCATGTTTGTGGTATTTTATCCTACGGTAGCCATAATTGTGAAACCAAAATCATATTTAACCTTTAAGTGGACAACTTAATCCAGATAATAAAATAATTTATGTCATAGTATTACACTGACAGAACAAAAGACAGATAATGACATGCACTTCCAAAGCCGGACCAAAAAGCTGCCTTTTAAAACATTTGCATACCATTCCTATCCTGTTTTCAGGGTAGGCATATCCCATTCAGGATATGTTTGTCCCCAATACCACTCCAAATCATTTAGTTTGGGCATTTGCAGATACTAAGCACCTGTTTATTAAATCTAACATTTGCAGTCTTGGGATAAAGAATTTGGCATCTTTCAGATTTCTTTGTGTTTGCTTTTTTGTAACACTTGTTTCAGATCAACAAACAAATTTTGTATCAGATAAAGATAACCCAAGTAAATACAAAAAATATATTTTTAAATGATCATTTCATTTATAATGGAAAAAGCCAGCAAAACCATCTTGAGCCGATATGAAAATATAATTGACCCTCTTGTTAAATAATAACCATAATTAACCAACACACTACCACCACCATATTTGACTGTAGGTCTTCGTTTTCAGGAATGCTGTTATTACCCCAAATCAAACAAGATGCTCAACTTCCTCTATTTTTTTCTTTTGGAGTAATTTTGATAAGGCTGGAAGCTTCTGGGAAGGATTTCCTTTTATGTATAATGGCACTCATTATTGTTTGTTCTATTTAAGTAATTTCCTGGTTTTACAGGCCCAGCAGTGAGCAAATCTGGATGTTGGTGGGGGAACTGAACCCAAACTTAACCCACAGTTAATTCATCATTTACCAAAGGGGGTCCAATTTGTTTTTACAATGGGCCAGGTTGGTTTGGGTAGCCTTTTGGCCTTAATAAATCAAATCATACTGTATATGCCTAAAGAGCTTTAAAGCTTTAAAGTACAATAACAAAATACACTACATTTCATTAACATTACAAATACTCATCACCCTATCCAACTTTTCTTGACACGTACAGAGATTTTGTCCTAGCAGGAATTTATGCTTCTCCAACACAGGCTAAGAGGGTATGTTGTCAGGACAACATGTCAACTTAAACATGCTAAGCTTTGTCACTGGTTTCTAAGAATATCTAATGGTTTGCATACAGATACAATTTTCAAAGATCTCACATTTTGGTCTTGCTAATAATTTTTACATGCCAGCAAATTTACTCTCTGCTTTGATATAACCTGTTGATAACTAGGCTCATAACAAATTGTAATGCGGTTCCAGTTAACTGTTTGTATGGTGAAATTATGAAGCTCTTTGATCAACTTTTGTTTTGCTTATCTGTGAATGTCGTAAGATTTGAAAACTAGAGTTTCAGCTGCACTATACACAGCTCCTTTCCTATGGGGAATCCTTAGCTAATGCCATTTTTCAAGTATTCCTATAGTAATATGACATAAACTATGAAAACTAATCGTTTGTTTTAACAATACTTGCCAACTTAAAAAAAGACTAACAGGTTTTTAAAATAAGTTCATTTCATGCCAACAAAGAAACTGTAACATAGGTTGAACTGAAATGGTTTGGTCTTCCTGATTTTGTTAGAAGTGCTATAGAACACAGATAATCTTCCTCTTCTCCTATCACATGTTGCTTTTTCCTGTATATTGAAAAATCCTTGTGAGAGATTCATCGATTCTTTGTTTGTATTTATGTGAGATGGGTGAGAGTGTGGTAGACCCCTATTTTCTTTTATGTTCCTGCAACAACAAAGAGCAGAGTTCAAGTTTTTTGTGCACTGTTTCAAAAGGTCTTTTTATCCTTCCAATGCTCTGATGTTGATGCATGTATCTGGCATAGATTGCCTTATTTTGTCTAAGCAGGAACAGAGTAAGACTGCCTGTGCAATCACTGTTCAAGTTACCTTTTTGTTCCTTTTTGAATATCCAAGCCAGTTGAAACAGATGGAATCGTATCTTATACTGACTGAAAATCCCACTTCTTTCTGAATAATATCAGCTTTCTTAAAAATATCAGCTTGATTTATGGAGTATCATTTTCAGGGCTCTGATTTTGGCTGCAGTTGGTTTGGCTACAATCCTTTTTTCCTTGGTGTGTAAATGAAAGAGTGTTTTATAATCCTCACAACCACACGTAAAAAATAAAGAATATGTGAAAAGAGAACAACTTGTACAATTTAAAAGTATTCAACATTTAATTGGTATATTACAGAGTTTTACAAGTGACCTGGGTAGACTGGTGTATTAGGTTGGCATTGTCACCTAAATATGTTGTAAACTGGGGAATTAGAGTTAATGTTAAACTATTTAAAGAGTTTAGTGTTTGGTTTGTTCACTGAGATGATGCCGTTTGTAAAAATGGAGGGGAGCTTCTTTACAACAGATGGACTGCGTGATACCTTCATCTGTTTGCAAGTCACTACTTCTGGAGCAGCCTTCCTAAATAGTGAAATGTAACACAAAGGTTTTGGTTGTATTTTATCTGTTTTAGGGTGAGTGTGAGAGATGCAACGTTGTTATATCAAATAAAAAGCTGATTCAGATCATTTCACCTTTGTTTCACATAATCGTTGGATTTCTCTTCATATCCATCTGACAGATCTTTTTTTTTTTAAGCCACTTTGAAAGGGGACATATCATGCAAAATTCACTTTTTTTAGCCCTTAAATACATGTTGTTGTATACTTGGAATCTGAGGAGTTTAGTTTATCCAGGTGCTGCATAAATATCTTTATATTTGGTTTGGGTCACATTTTTCCATCCGTCCAGTTTTCTCTACAGTGCCTTGCGAAAGTATTCGGCCCCCTTGAACTTTTCAACCTCTTGCCACATTTCAGGTTTCAGACATAAATATATAAAATTAAAATTTGAAGGGCCTCAAAAGCATTTAAAGAGACTGCAACAAAACGAGTTGCTCTCAGACACACTTCAGAACAGAGGTAAAAGAAGGGCCTGGGGAGCTACAATAACAAGGAATTCAGACCAAAGCTTTGCAGTTCCTATTTATGTAGACCACAACTGAATGATTAGGTGTGAAAAGAAAGCACTTGAATGATATGAATGATATGCCTTTAAGTGCAGATCTCCCCCTTATGCAGTCCATTTTGGTGTACCCCAAGATTCTGTTTGGGGCCTTTTGGGTGCATTCTGTCAACCTTTTAAAGACTTCTCTTATCATTGGCATAGCAATGCATTTGTTACTTCAAGGCTGGACTATTGGAATTCTTTACTATCAGGATGTCCACAAAATGCAGTTAAAAGCCTTCATCTGATCCAAAATGCTACAGCAAGAGTTCTGATGAAAATTAAGAGAGATCAAATTTCCCCTATTTGCACTTCATTCTCAGACTGCAGGTTTACTGGTGGTTCCTGGAGGCTCTAGAAGTAGAATGGGAGGTAGATCTTTTAGTTATCAGGCTCCTCTTCTGTGGAACCAACTCCCAGTTTTAGTCCGTGAGGCAGACTACTTGTAAGGCTAGGCTTAAAACTTTACTTTTTATTAAATCTTATAGAGTGGCTTAGGTTATCCTGAGCTATCTCTAGTTATGCTGCTGTAGGCTTAGACTGCTAGAGGAAATAATGACCACTTTCAGTCTCTCTGGTACATTCTCATACTACTCTCATACTACTCTCTGCATTGTTTGCTGTTATTTCAGCTTTTAACTTCATGTTATCTCAGTTTTTATTTCTCCTCCTAGAAGCTACATCTGGCCTGGCTCTGTGTTCAGCTGTGGCACCTTCCTGGAGGGGGACATTGGCCAAGCTGCTGCTGCCAACAACTTAATGCTCACCTTCTACAGATGATACACTTGGCCCTGTTTTTCAGTGTTTAACCCTGTCTCTCCTAGACATAGCTACTGGCTAAGCTTCTACTGTGACTAACTGTAAGTGCTCTTTTTCATACTCTAGACTCAGAGTTCATCTTCTTAGCTGTCTTTCTCTCCTAGCTGAAGCCACTAAAGGAGCTACAACCATTAATGTTTTACTTTTCTTTCCCATAGAAAGTACTCCTAGATCAGTGGTCCTGTGTTCTTTTTGTGTCTCTGCTCTGTTCTCTCTAACCCCCAGTCAGTCATGGCAGATAGCTGCTCACACTGAGTCTGGTTCTGCTGGAGGTTTCTTCCTATTAAAAGCGAGTTTTAAAATTTGTCTGATTCGATTGAATTGACTTTATAAAGTGCCTTGAGAGGACATGTGTTGTGAATTGGTGCTATATAGATAAAACTGAATTGAAATGAATTCGGTGTACACCTTGTACCTGTATACAATGTTTGTAAATGTTTTTTTTTTTTTTTATGTTTGTTTGTAAAGTGCTTAGTCCCTGTTAAACAGTTGATGGGAGACAATTTGCTCAGGACAAAACTGAAATAATTATATTTACACCAAAAAAATGCATGTCTTGTATAATGGAGGAATTTTGACCCCTTGGTTATTGGGCAATGTCCTCTGTTAGGAACCTTGACATAACCTTTTGTTCTGGTTTTACTTTGGATGCACATGTCAAGTCTCTGGTTCGTTCTTGTTTTTATCATATAAGAAATATTACCAGACTAAACTTCATTGTGCCACGGATTAAAATGAAAGGAATTATTAATGCTTTTGTTTTGTCACATTTAAATGATAGTAATTCACTATACACATGGCTTAGCAAAACCATGCTGATACATTGTTTCTGTCAAATCCTCAAAGTTTTCATGTGTTACTCCAATTATGATGTACAGTGCCTTGCGAAAGTATTCGGCCCCCTTTAACTTTTCAACCTCTTGCCACATTTCAGGCTTCAAACATAAAGATATAAAATTCTAATTTTTTGTGAAGAATCAACAAGTGAGACACAATCGTGAAGTGGAATGAAATTTATTGGATGTGTCAAACTTTATTAACAACTTTACTTTCAGTGCAGCAAACTCACTCCAGAAGTTTAGTGAGGATCTCTGAATGATCCAATGTTGTCCCAAATGACTGATGATGATAAATAGAATCCACCTGTGTGTAATCAAGTCTCCGTATAAATGCACCTGCTCTGTGATAGTCTCAGGGTTCTGTTCAAAGCGCAGAGAGCATCATGAAGACCAAGGAACACAACAGGCAGGTCTGAGAAACTGTTGTGGAGACGTTTAAAGCTGGATTTGGATACAGAAAGATTTCCCAAGCTTTAAATATCCCAATGAGCACTGTGCAAGCAATCATATTGACATGGAAGGAGTATCACACCACTGCAAATCTACCAAGTTCCAGCTGTCCCTCTAAACTTTCGTCTCGAACAAGTAGAAGACTGATCAGAGATGCAGCCAAGAGGCCCATGATCACTCTGGATGAACTGCAGAGATCTACAGCCGAGGTGGGAGGGTCTGTCCATAGGACAACAATCAGTTGTACACTGCACAAATCTGGCCTTTATGGAAGAGTGGCAAGAAAAAAGCCATTTCTCAAAGATATCCATAAAAAGTCTCGTTTAAAGTTTGCTACAAGCCACCTGGGAGACACACCAAACATGTGGAAGAAGGTGCTCTGGTCAGATGAAACCAAAATGGAACTGTTGGGCCACAATGCAAAATGATATGTTTGGCGTAAAAGCAACACAGCTCATCACCCTGAACACACTATCCCCATTGTCAAACATGGTGGTGGCAGCATCATGGTTTGGGCCTGCTTTTCATCAGCAGGGACAGGGAAAATGGTCAAAATTGATGGGAAGATGGATGGGGCCAAATACAGGACCATTCTGGAAGAAAACCTGTTGGAGTCTGCAAGAGACCTGAGACTGGGACAGAGATTTATCTTCCAACAAGACAATGATCCAAAACATAAAGCCAAATCTACAATGGAATGGTTCACAAATAAACGTATCCAGGTGTTGGAATGGCCAAGTCAAAGTCCAGACCTGAATCCAATCGAGAATCTGTGGAAAGAGCTGAAGACTGCTGTTTACAAACGCTCTCCATCCAACCTCACTGAGCTCGAGTTGTTTTGCAAGGAAGAATGGGCAAGAATTTCAGTCTCTCGATGTGCCAAACCGATAGAGACATACCCCAAGCGACTTGCAGCTGTAATTGCAGCAAAGGGTGGCGCTACAAAGTATTAACGCAACCAAAATGGTTCTGGCAGGTCCCTGAGGTCCTGTGATCAGGGCCTGCTTATGGTGCTCCATACCAAGTTGAAAACAAAAGGGGGCAGAGCCTTCTTTTCAATTAATCCTGACTATAGTGCTCTCTTGATTTTGACTAATGATCAGTGGACTCTGTGGTCATAATTATGTCAGATTTTTCTTTAGTTAAAGAGTTTTTAAAATCAAGGAATAGTCGCTCCACTTACTCCATTATGGCTATGAGTGTAGATGATATCAAAAATTGTTGATAACATGCCACGGTTATGCTGTGATTTTTGATAATTATTTGCTCCTCTGCATGATTCAAATTAGAACTTGTCAGATTTTTTTTTACAATAGTAACAGCATCACAACGCTCACATAAAAATGCCATAAAAAATTTGTCTCACATCATTGATTTTGAAAAAAAAAGACTTGTTTGTTTAACTAATTTCAAATGCAGTGTTACTATGTTATGACACAGGTTTCCATCTCTAGATTTTAATTTTCTGTCTTGTGTTTTTCAGCTTCCCTGGTCTTCGACCAATTCATTTACATTTCATCTTTTATCTTCATTTTCTTTCTTTCCCACCATTGTGGCAGTCCTTTATTCACTCATCTCAGGCTTTGTCTCTGTCTCTCGTCGTATGTACAATTCCTCTTCATAGCTGTCTCCTACTAGGCCCGTCTCTGATACAGTCACCTTGTTAACACTTTAAAGCTGTTAAGATCAGAGAGCTTGACAAGCTGCAGTGAAATGTGGCAGGCATGCCCCTGATTACACAGACTTAAATATAAGACAGCCAATTTGCTACCACTTTGAAACCCTCAAACTAAAGATTCAGTGCATCCCCTTTGCAAATGCAAAACCCTGCTCCGCAGATGGGTTGCTATTTTCTTCTACTCAATTTTGCAGTAGGATTTAAATGCAATGTAATATTTTTGTTCTAACAAATAATGATCAACCTCTGCAAACATTTTCTAAGGCTTTGATATACTTAATGAACCAAATTTAAAGGGCTGACTTTCAAATATAATGTCATTATCTTCACTAGGTTTGTTTCATGTGACAGCTGTAGACACTTTGTTATGACCCAAAGGTGATCCTGACAGGGCCTCAACAACTTCCTGCTCCAAAGAGTCACTTAAATTACTAGTTTGCTTAAATTTAATTTAACACAACCAAATTAACTAAACTGAATTAAAGGTTATTGATCCTAAACAAAAACCAGTTTGAAATCAGTTTGAAGAATCAATCAGTAAAATGAAATTATGTGTTAAAAAAATCTGAAAGCAGAAAGCGCTTCTAGGACAACATTTGAGGATGGTTTTATATATTTTGTGTTGACCATTACGTTTAGCTTCTTGTGCGACATTCCTCTTTCTATAAAAATGTCTGGAGTCATGTTGCGCGGACCCCAGCTGTGAATCAGTCTTCTTAATATCTTTGTTCAGTTTGTTAGAGACACTGATTTATATGCTGTTAACCCAATGAATCATTAAAAAGCAACATGTATTCTCCACCAATCAGACTAAACTCTTTATGTTTTAGTCCAAGTAGGATTACTAAGATGAATTGTATTTATTAAATGCCAGATGAATGACACTTTTTTAAATATATTTCTTTAGCTTTCTTCAATTTTAATAGTTTAGAGGCATTTCAGTATTTGGTATAAGTTGCTTTTAAGCTGTATGCCTTTGGTCAAACATTTTGGCTATCCTTTCACAAGCTTTTTACAAAGGTCTCCTGAAAGTTTGACGCATTCTTCCTGACAAAACTGGTGTAACGTTGTCAGGTTTGTACACTGCCTTAATCACACCATTCTTTTGTATGGGACTGAAATCAGGGATGTGTGATGGCCACAGTTAAATGTATTGTTGTAACTAAATATGCCAGTTTGCTTATGGTTATTCGATAACCAAATCTTGCTTAATCTATTACTTCCTGTCTAATGTCTTACAGTATTGTTTCTATTTTGCCAAAATGCTGTTTTCTTTATGATGCCAGCTATTTGGTGAGGTGCATCACTCACTTCTGCTGGTAAACACCCACATAGCACAATGCTGCAACCCCATACTTTCCAGATAGGATTATATTTTTAGACTTGCAAACTCTCCCTTTGTCCTCCAAATGTAATGAGTCATTATTTTCAAGTGCTTTAACTTTAATTTTATCAGATCACCACATATCTCACCCAAAATTAAGGCAATTTTACCTATTGTAAATTGGAATAATGTTGCTTTTACTGTAATGGCTTCTTCCTCTCTTAGTGGCTTTTCAGTCCATGTCAATACAGGACTCTTTTCTCTGCAGGTAACGTCACTCTTTTACCAACTTCATGCAGCACCATCTAATGTTTTTTTTTGCTTTTCTTGTAGGGTTGATGCACACATTACTAACAAAACACATCATCTCTGGGTCACCTGTCTCCTTCTTAATGGCATGACGTCTCAACATTGCCAATGTGTTAAGTGTTAATAAAATACATCCAGAGGTGTGCCTCCATTTAACTCCAGTATTTTATAATAAGCTATCAGATGCTCACATAGCCATGACATCATCATCTGGGCTCTCCCAGATTCCCAATATTGTTAATTCTGTCTGGCCCCACTACAAGGAAATTGTCATCTGATTCATTAACAGAGGGGAAAAATGTATTTTTTATGTAAATACCTAGTTTCAACTGTATGAAAAATATTGGAAAAATACATATGTTTGCGCTTGTGTTTTCATAGGAATGAAGAAAAATGTATCTTTCTTTATTTTTATGTATGTTTACTTATTTATTTCACATTTGCATTCAAGGTTATATTTTTGCTGTGCAAGGTACCTTTTCACTCTGACCTTTGGTACGCAAAGAACAACTTAGATAAGTTAACTCAGTTTCTCTCCATCTACCAGCTTGAATCACACAAAGGAGGATACAATGACAGAAAGACAGTTATAGCAAGCATGACAGTAGAAATTAGTCCAGGAGGAAAGCAAACCCACAATGTATTTATTTTTGTGTGTGGATTTGTGAATGAGGATGCACGGTAGGTAGTAGGTATGTATAACTTGGAGCAAATGTCTATGTGCAGGTAGAACGTTGTCTCCACGGCACTAGCATTTGTGCAAGTGGATTAACATGTGATGAGAACATTTCCCACATGCACACACTTTTCTGCAGAATCTAATTTAGAAAAAACTGAGTCAGAGAGTGTCTGCAGGAAAGAATGTCCTGCGATGAAAGAGTAAGCTCACTTTTATTGTATATCCCTCACAGTCTGGACCAATGAAACTTTTTTTATTATCCTAACTCAAATATTGATACCTCAAAGCAGCAGTATATTTTCTTGACTGTTCGTGTATTTTTCTTCAAGATGATTCACAATGGTGAGAAAGGGCAAAAATAGACCAACAAAAGAATGGGGGAAAAAATGGATGAGGGAAGCAATATCAGGGTACAGGCTTGCATTATTTTGCAGTTTTACGACAAATGCTAAATAAAAATCACTGCAAGGGTATTAGAAGTCTGTATTTAATTAAGCCTTTATAAAGTATTAACAGGGAGGACAGGGCAATTTCCCTTCTCTCATGGTTTTCTTCAGTGGATAGAACTATAGTTACATTGCAAAGACAGCTTTGAATTATGATCACAGATAGAAGGTGAGCGAGAGTGAGAGAAGAGCATGTCCATAGTCCCCACTAAAGAGCCAACGGGGATGTTGGGATGAGGGACTGATGCTCCTCTTATCACTACTGCTGGCATGTCTTCAAATCACATGAGGAGCCATGATTGCTTTGATTTATAAGGGGTCGTTTAGGTTCACTTTTCAGCCGCAGCACCTCTCTGTCTCTTCTTTTTACAATCTCTGAAATGACTATGATCCCTTAATTTAAGAGTCACATTCTGTGAACGGTGCTTTGTACAGAAGAGGTATAAATTATTATTAGAATATAGTCTTCTTCAGGTACACTGATGACAGTGTGTAAAAGGAAGTGAAAACAGGCCTAAATATGCATATGCATTCAGAGGAAAATATGAGGAAATGATGATGTCTGGACCAAAGCTAAATGAGAAAACTACCTGCAAAATGTGACATATGTTAGCATATGTTCAGTCCAACGTATGCACATGAAATAGGGTACAAATCAGCAAAAGGGAAAATTCACTCATTATATATATATATATAATTATGATCATATCATTAGCAAATAAATGGTTGGCAGTAAACAAAATCCAACAACATAAAAACAGTTACAAAAAAAATAGCAATCATCAATAAACACTAAGACTGTTCTATCTTCTGTGGTGTTTTTGTTCTTATGCTGTCCTATTTTTACTGTTTTAAATAAGTAATTAAATAACTACTCTGTTCTTAGAAATCTTGGTGTTGCACTGAAACAAACACACTGTAGGCTTTCTCCTGTTTTGAGCTTTAAGTTGCATTGCATTACATCTCTATCCATTTACAGATCCATACAGACTCAGACGAAGGTGAGGGCAATATCAAGTACACTATCTCAGGAGAGGGAGCAGGTTCCATCTTCATCATCGATGAACTTACTGGGGACATACATGCCACAGAGAGACTTGACAGAGAAGAGAAGGCTTTTTACACGCTACGAGCTCAGGCCCGAGATCGTCTCACTAATGCACCGCTGGAACCAGAGTCCGAGTTTGTCATCAAGGTCCAGGACATCAATGACAGTGAGCCCCAGTTCTTGGAAGGCCCATACATTGGAAGTGTGGCAGAACTGTCACCCATAGGTAAGCTACTAATCTTGCAGTACACTAATGCAAGAATAAGATATTTGAGCCTTTGAACTCGAGCTCAAGCTCTATGGTGTGTAGAGGTTGGTTATATAACTTATATTTAAACTATGCATGAGAAATGTATGCACCATACTGTAATGTTATTTCCTTTGATCAAAGAAAGCCTGAAAGTGTCTTTATTTAGTCTTGATGACACATTTTCTCCTACACCATCAATGAACATTGAAGGTGATGACATGTTAGAAAGTAAATTTGAATTTAAGTATAGAGTGATACAACTTTAACCCACTGGCAGAAATGAAACAGAAAATTAGTGTGAAAGGGCTGATATGTAGAGAAACCAGAGACAAAAAATTGTACCTGATGAGGTTTTGTTATTATGATGAGCAAAGGGGGTGGGAGGTACACAAAGCATAGGAGAGGTGCTGGAGAAAAACAGATGATTGTGACAGTAAACCCCATTTCCAGTGAAGCTTTTGAATTTGACATTACAAAACTGCTAATCTTGACAAACATAATTTTATTATTAGTAACCGTATTTGTGAACACCATGGCTGCCTAAAATTCTCAGTGGAATGGAAAAGAAAGGTGAAAGTAGGGTGTCTGGGGCTTCATTAGCATGGTATTAATGTCAAAACCAGCTGATGTTTAATAAGCAAAATTCTGTTTGGCTGCCAAGCGATATCACAATACTACTTGTGCTCAGGATGTGCTTGACACTGTGTTTTGTGTGTGTGTGTGTTCATATGCAATAGAGGTTCAGTAAGCGGGGGGCACTTTCTGTTTGAATGACTACAGGAGTGCTGCAAAATGGAATGAGTCTTACCCTATTCAAGCCTGATTGGAATTAATTCCTGCTTCCTCAGCATGATCCAAACCATGGGCATTTCCTGCCTACAGTGCACTCTAAAACTGAATTGGGTGAATTGGGTAAAACTGGAATGAGTATGTGTGTTATCATGACTGAGAGAGAGAAAGAAAATAAGAGGAGACATGTCAAAGGTAAGAAAAATAAGAGAAATCTGAAAAAGAAAGAAGGAATGCAGAGTTTCAAAAAACTATGCTGCCTCTTTTAAACAGACAACGAGTCTCACAAAAGAGAGACATGAAATAATAGAAGCTTTGCTTAGTTAATAGCAGTTAATACAGTTTTAATTATCATGACCCTTCCAACTTTAATGCTATCCTTTGTTTGACCCTGTCCTGCTAAATAGGTGTGCAGTTCATGTTTTAAACATTGCTGTGCCGTACTCTGTTTAATGAGGTAACATTAGCTGCTTAGCCACGCATTCTTCTGCCCTGCCCCTCTTTCCTTTGGTGCTGCTGCTGCTTCTGTTACTGAACATTAGACAAAGCCAGCAATATTTTTGGCATGTCTATGATAAAGTCACAAGGACAGTGGCAATAAGAGGTGAACAAGAAAAAGACAAAAATGCATTGGCTAGACTAGGTTTTCTACCCAATGTCTATCTACTTGTGGAGAGGCAGCACAGTGTGGTGGTCTAAATGTTTAAAAAATGGAGCAGACACTCTGTTTCAACTATTGAGGGATGACACTCTCCAGCCTCTCTGGGGATGTCTGTGGTTTTGAAAAAGAGGCTGTGACTGATTATCAAAGCTTGGATTTAGCAGGACCAGTGTGGCATTATGTTGTAGTTGTGGAACATTAGATGAGATCTTTACCCTTCTTCAGTTGCATCAGCATGTGCTTTGTGGAACCAAATAATTTCTTGCTGATAAAGCTGCTTTTAAGAGCTACCTCTGTGGTACGTGTGAAACAGACCCAATAGCTTTTTTTGGCACCAAGTCTAGCGTGTTTCTGGTGAAAAATTGGACTTCACTGGGACTACCCCTTGTCCCTAACCCTGCTGCTTCCACTAGGTTGTCAGCCAGAGTCAGAAACCTTGGTCTGAAAAGAGGAGTGCAGTTACCTTGGGGTCTTGTTTACAAATGATGTCAAGAACAAAATGTTACTGAAGGATTTGGGCTTCATTTGGAGTTAAACTGGTGCTGCTTTAGCATGTAACGGGGAAGGAGGAACTGAGCCAAAAGGTTAACCTTTCAATTTCTTAGCTATTCAGGCTCAGGTCCCTACCTATTGCCATGAAATATTGATCATGACAGAGAGAACATATATTATAAACAAATGACTGATATAAACTTTTTCCATTTAGTGAGACGTCACCCATAAAGATGAGACAAGAAGCTTGGTCATACGAGGGTTATCTGGGGTAGCTGAGAGTGTTAGGCCGGTGCTCCTCCACATCAACAGGAGTTAGCTTATGTGGTTTAAGCATCTTAATGTGGACATGGCTTTCTCCCTCTAGTTCTAGTTTCTATCTAGATTCTAGTGTACATTACTAAATCAAAATTAAAAGAAGGAACTGACTAATAACTATGTATTACTGTGCAAACAAAGCCTGTTTATCCCTTGTGGCTTTTCCTGGCAAAAGACAATTCAAAACAGTTAAGCCACGTCTACCATGTTTGTGCATTTGCAGTAAACATAGGTTATGTTCATGAACCTCAGTGTAGTCCTTCTAATGTTTATGCTAATTTGGGGAACATTGTAAAAAAGAATGTAATTCTCCACAATAATAACTTAAAAAAATAACAGTTTTAACCAGTTTGATGATTGTAATGTTGACCTGTTTTGAAAAAAAAATATTTTAAATTGGGTTTATATTTTTTTGAAAACGGTAAAGACAAATTATCATTAGGTTGAGTTAACTGTAAGAAGTGAAAATTGGTTTTGCCTTTGTTATTGTTTTTAGATAGATTAAGGAAAACTATTCAAACAAATTATTTTCCTAAATGATATATGGTTCTGTAGGGATTCGTTAATACTTTTATTTACCCTATGCGCTGTCTCAGCATCATACACAATTCCCTCTAAAGTATTCCAGCCTTATCAGTTTTTCTATACTTTGTTTTGATGATTTTTGACATTGTAAAATGTGGAGAGTGTAAAAGCTTAGTAACATGATCTGTAGTCTTGATTTTGTCTTTTTTTTGCATGAACTCAGGATACGCTCGTAACCCTGTTGGAATCAGCAGTTTTTTGTAATGTAATTTTGAACACGGCTCCTGTGATGTGATGCAGGGCTGCATTTTATGCTGTGATTTGAAGCAGGTTGTGAGCATTAGCCACACCAGGGATTTGCACACTGTGCTGTTTTACGGCCAACTGTATAGGCAAATTGTCTTGAAACACACAAGGCTATAATAGTAGGAAAGTAATCAGCAGTCTGCTGCCTGAGGCATATTCATCTTTACTTATCACTCCTGTCATGTCTCTCAGTGCCATTCTTTGTCAAGGCGTCAAAGCCTTCATTTCTGCCTCTCCCTTTTTGCACAGGCTTTCTGTCTCTCCATCTGCCTGTTCAGCATTTTTACATAAATAATAATTTTGTGCATTGTGTTGTTGTTTCTCAGGGTTACGAAGATAGAGTAAATAATGTGGCAAACATGATGTAGAAATCTTGGGCCTGAGATCTGTTTTTTCCAAGAAAAATATTTGGAAATCAAAATTTCTTTTGCAAGTCAGATTTACAAAAGACTACTGTGGAAATCATACAGGTTTTTAGTTGGAAGAAAATGCATATGGTATTGCTCCTCATAAGCAAGCTTGGCCCTTCAGAGCAGTAAAAAGAACAGTAAAAGGGTTGAAAAGGCTTACTATTTTCAAGTATGTTGTTTAACTTCAGTGGTCTTAACCCTACTACTTTGATTGTTTGCCATGTGCATTCTTTGTTTCCAGGAAACGTAAATAACAGGCCAAATAGCAGTGTTGATCACATACTAAAAGATTCCACGGTTAAAACTTGAATAATTCCAACTATAGATTACATTTACCCCTCACCCTCATTTTTAGCCCAACAAAGTCATGTTCAGGGGTTGGACAGCCTGATTATTTCAGTGATGTTGGGGTAGTGCTTTTTTGACCTATAAACCTATACTTTTCCTGAAAACAAAGAGCTAGGAGCTGCAGTATTTCATTCTTGTTTTTATTTATTTTTATGCAATTTAGTGACATTTTGTTGTTGTTGAAACAGTCACAATCACTGCAATTTATAGTTGTATACAGTCTGGTTGCGTACAGCATGAGTATTAATTTGCAAGAAATAACATTTCTTAGATTGATACCTTTTTCAGTCTTTCTCAACAAGCAACTGATGTCTAATTTGATTTATTCAGAAGTATTACATTTTGGATTATATTTTTGCCTTTCAAAAACCAAACAATATGTATGCCTATTACTACTGCAGGATAAATTAGTGTTTACATGTGTTAATACAATCAGTCTGTCACAATCTGGGTTAGAGGTGGACCAAAGCGAAGCGCAGACAAGAGCTTGGCGGCAGCATGTTGAATATGTCTTCAGCTTTATTCAAAAACTTTTTCAAAACAAAGCAAAAGCACTGCAGGTACAAACATAGACGAAAATCCAAAACTTACATAGTAGACTCTGCAGGCAAATTGTAACTCTGAACATAGCCGAAGATAGAGAGTGAAAGGGTAACGGAAGTGTAATGGAAGGAACCAGCGAAAAACTAAGAACATGACCAACTAATATACCGAGGGTAACAAAATGCAGATAATTAAAGGAACTAGGAACAGGTGTGACAAGGAGGCAGGGAGGCTGAAGGAACAGGTGAAACTAATGCATAAACTAAAACATGGGCGAAGGGACTAATTAACAATATAGAGACACAGACCTAAGCAAACCAATAGACAAAGATAAATAACCAAATGAAGCATAAGAAATCTAGAATAACCATGAAGTAAAGGAAACAGAGAAACTGGAGGAAACAGAAGTACAACAACAACCTAAGACCTGGCAAGGTAAGTATAAACAAAGAACCCATAAAGAGACCCTGTTTACAAAATTAAACAAACCTAAAACCACATTGACTGAATTAACTAGAAAAGAAGAAGAGAACGTGAGGACTAGAATTAATACAAACAAAATGTAAACAAACGTAAAACCACTCTGACTGAAATAACTGGAAACACGCAGAGAACATGATGACAAACAAAGATGCAAACAATAACTAAAGCTGACCTAACAGGAGGGAGAACTAGAACTATAGAAACTAAACATAAGGAACTATGCTAGAGAGAACAGAATAAAGGGAACCAACACAGAATAGAATAAACCACAGAAGGAGAACCAAGACGAGGAGGAACAGAGAAAATAAACTAGTAAACAAGAAGAGTGCAAAGTGAACAAATACCAAAACATAAATACACACAGAGATACTAAATGAGAAACTAAACTAGAGAATACAAGGAAGACAAGGGGACTAGAATAACAACAAATATAATAATAATCATAATCATAAGAAAACCATAACAAGTAATAGAAAAGCAACCACTAAAGGAACTAGGAGCGAGAGGAGAGAAAACAACAAACACTAGAAGGGAGTAGAAGGAAATAAACAATCAGGAGCTAGAGGAAATAAACAAACAACCAAGACTACCAAAATCCTAAATATAAACATCTTAGATGAAAAGTAACTAAACACAAAACCACAAACAAAGTCCAAAATGTGACACAGTCAGTGATAACCAATAGAGTATTAGCTTCTCAAATAAGCGTACGATTCTTCAGTGGAATATTTTAACCACTACCTGAATAAAGGACCAATGAACAATAATAAAAAAAGACCAATGAATATGGAGAAGAGTTTGGGAGATCAGGCATTAGTTTACGTATTCTGCTATTATGTGTATGGATGGCCACCTGTTTATTGTTCCCATGCCTAGCTCCAAGTGCACTTAAAACCTGCAGGTTGAGAAAAAGCAAGATAAAACACATTTATTTTGTCAAAAATATTTTTGTCACAATGTTATAGTCATATGGATGTGTACTACAGCAATAGGTTCTTCATCTTTCTTTTGTTATACTCCCTTTGGTCAGTAGTCAATTTATCTGATTTTTCCTTGCATCTTCAGGGGTCAGAGAAATATTTTTTTACTATAATAGTTTTTACTGGGATAAAGGTTATGCTTGATATTACTGACTGTATTCTGCTGCACATTTATTAAGTTTTACTGCAGCAATATAATACCATATTTTTTGTCCCAAAAGTAGCAATGGTATTTCACTTTTGAATGGATTTAAGGGTGGCTTCAATCAAATACGATATCTATATCTAGCCCTAATGCAGCTTTTGATCCAACACCTTTTTTTATTTGTTTTACATTTTATTATGCATTAAAATATTACAAATGTTAAGATGTGTCATATTCTAAGATCTAAATCTATCCATTGCAGAGCTATTTGATTAATGGTTGCTCTCTTACAGCCTATTCAGCAATCTTTCTCTGTACATTCAAATCTTTGTTGTACTTACTGAATAAAATAATGGATCGATCATTAATGCAAATCATCTACAATGGTAGCAGTTAATGTTGCCTCATGTTTATTTATAGGATAATAAGTACAAGTCTGTCTGTTTAAAAACCTTTTTTTTTTTATTATGAATAACATCCAATCCATCTTTGGTAAAAGCTCTGTGCTATCCCAATGGGCCTAACTGCATTATGACAGCTACTTAATGTCATATATTGGGATAAGATGCAAAAATAAGAAGTCTGTGACCTTATGGGCTATAAGGAATTCTGTTTAATGTGAAAAAATATACATCTGGTGTAAATATAACTTCTTTTGAAGATTTAAAATCCCTTCACCACTTAATAACAGCATGATCCCTTAATAAGAGATGTACAAAACCTTTAATAAATAATTGCAAACAGTTACTTGAGTGAGACCCCATTGCAGCGTATTTCCCAAAGTTAAATTTCCATCCATCCATTTTCTATACCCGCTTCTTTCTTACAGGGTTGCGGGGGAGCTGGTTGGTCTAAGGGCAAGAGGTGGGGTAAACCATGGAGAGGTTGCCAGTCCATCACAGGGCAACACAGAGACACACAGGACAAACGACCATGCACATGCCTAAAGTTAAATGTGATGCAAAAAATCCTAACGTTGCTTCCAAAAATATAGTTTTTTATCTAAATCCATAATCAAGAACCATTTCAAAGTCTGGACTTGTGTGTTCCATTTCTAAATAATACCTTCATAGGAAAAAAAGATTTAAAAAAAAAAGCTTTTCAATAGATTAAAATATTGAAATTTTGTGGGTTTTCTGCTCTGGCAATTACATTTATTTACATACAGTTGATATAAAACGTCTACACACCACTACTAAAATGTCAGGTTTTTGATAATGATTTTAAAACCTTTTCCACCTTTAATATTACACATAGCCTGCATTAATCAACTGAACTAAAAACTGTTACAGGGCAAAATGTGAAATAAAATAAATGAGCTACGACAACCTGGTTGGATAAGCTGCCATCAATTATAGACAACTTGATTATTTTTTAAGGAAAAGTTGAATTGCCCAAGTAGGATTTTTATGACATTTGCTCATTCATGTCATTTAACTAAATCCATAATTTGCGAAGCATTGATGGAAACTTAAACAGAGGCTGGAGACAGCTGGTCATATTTGTAAATCCGGCGTTTTGTAAATCATGCAACCACCAGTTCTCAAATATATTAACAATGAACATCGCCCTAAGCATCAAGATTGAACAGACCCCAGTAACTGTCAGCTAATGTGTATAACTGCTGACCCTCCGCCCCTCTGCTAGTGTAGACAGAGACAATGACTTACAGGCTAAATAATTTGGTGAAACCTTTCAAGGCAAAATGGAAAAATATTGTCATTTGGGATGCTGTGGAATGTGGGATGCTGATAGATTCCTACCAAAGAAGAGTGAATTATGAAAGTGAATCAAAAGTTGTTACAACAAACTATTATGTGTGTAACTATAAGGTTGTGGAAGCTTATGTAATCAGGCTGGTGCTAGCTTCTCTGTAACATATGTGTATGTATTTCAGTCCAATTGTAGAGGATATATCACATGACAAATGGCAACAAGTTTAAATGATTTATCATGGTCTTTATATGACAAAAGACATGATAAAGACATAGTTAATTCAAATTGATCTATAGATAGTTAAGTCAAGATTGGCTCAGATATACTTCCTTTTGGATGAATTTGCCCAGGAGTAACATATGGAATGCATTGTCTTAGCTAAAATAAACAACATTGTTGACACTTTTAGATTATGTTTGTTAATGCTTGGGTAGGTCATGAAGAACTGAGAACTTTTCACAAAATTCAGGGATGAGTTTTTTTTAGCACATTTGTGTGAGAAAGAAATGTAAACTAGACTGCAGTACAGTTAGGATGATACATTTCCAATGACGTTTATTGTACAGATGTACAGGTCCTTCTCAAAATATTAGCATATTGTGGTAAAGTTAATTATTTTCCATGATGTCATGATGAAAATTTAACATTCGTATATTTTAGATTCATTGCACACTAACTGAAACATTTCAGGTTTTTTATTGTCTTAATACGGATGATTTTGGCATACAGCTCATGAAAACCCAAAATTCCTATCTCACAAAATTAGCATATTTCATCCGACCAATAAAAGAAAAGTGTTTTTAATACAAAAAACGTCAACCTTCAAATAATCATGTACAGTTATGCACTCAATACTTGGTCGGGAATCCTTTTGCAGAAATAACTGCTTCAATGTGGCGTTGCATGGAGGCAATCAGCCTGTGGCACTGCTGAGGTCTTATGGAGGCCCAGGATGCTTCGATAGCGGCCTTTAGCTCATCCAGAGTGTTGGGTCTTGAGTCTCTCAACGTTCTCTTCACAATATCCCACAGATTCTCTATGGGGTTCAGGTCAGGAGAGTTGGCAGGCCAATTGAGCACAGTGATACCATGGTCAGTAAACCATTTACCAGTGGTTTTGGCACTGTGAACAGGTGCCAGGTCGTGCTGAAAAACGAAATCTTCATCTCCATAAAGCTTTTCAGCAGATGGAAGCATGAAGTGCTCCAAAATCTCCTGATAGCTAGCTGCATTGACCCTGCCCTTGATAAAACACAGTGGACCAACACCAGCAGCTGACATGGCGCCCCAGACCATCACTGACAGTGGGTACTAGACACTGGACTTTTGGCATTTCCTTCTCCTCCAGACTCTGGCACCTTGAGTTCCGAATGACATGCAGAATTTGCTTTCATCCGAAAAGTACTTTGGACCACTGAGCAACAGTCCAGTGCTGCTTCTCTGTAGCCCAGGTCAGGCGCTTCTGCCGCTGTTTCTGGTTCAAAAGTGGCTTGACCTGGGGAATGCGGCATCTGTAGCCCATTTCCTGCACACGCCTGTGCACGGTGGCTCTGGATGTTTCTACTCCAGACTCAGTCCACTGCTTCCGCAGGTCCCCCAAGGTCTGGAATCGGCCCTTCTCCACAATCTTCCTCAGGGTCCGGTCATCTCTTCTCGTTGTGCAGCGTTTTCTGCCACACTTTTTCCTTCCCACAGACTTCCCACTGAGGTGCCTTGATACAGCACTCTGGGAACAGCCTATTCGTTCAGAAATTTCTTTCTGTGTCTTACCCTCTTGCTTGAGGGTGTCAATAGTGGCCTTCTGGACAGCAGTCAGGTCGGCAGTCTTACCCATGATTGGGGTTTTGAGTGATGAACCAGGCTGGGAGTTTTAAAGGCCTCAAGAATCTTTTGCACGTGTTTAGAGTTAACTCGTTGATTCAGATGATTAGGTTCATAGCTCATTTAGAGACCCTTTTAATGATATGCTAATTTTGTGAGATAGGAATTTTGGGTTTTCATGAGCTGTATGCCAAAATCATCCGTATTAAGACAATAAAAGACCTGAAATATTTCAGTTAGTGTGCAATGAATCTAAAATATATGAATGTTAAATTTTCATCATGACATTATGGAAAATAATGAACTTTATCACAATATGCTAATATTTTGAGAAGGACCTGTATGTGTATAACAGTTTTTAGAAGACATTCCTGTTGAGACACTGGCATAAATAAACTAGACACAAAAATTAGCAATAAAAAGGAAAACATCTTTCTCTCCTTTTCATGTTGCTATAGGCAGTGTGGGTCTTATAGCTTCCAGAGGCCACTCTAAGAAGATTCTGAAATCAAATTTACATTTTTCTATTAGCTTTAATATGATGCTTAGATGATAATACAAAGTTGTTCACACGTTGAACTAAGGTTTGTGTTTTACAAAGCTTCCTTGTTAATATTAAATTAGAGCAATCTTTTTTCTTTGTTTTAAATATCCATGCAACTTTGAGCTGGGGTTTAAAATATCTAATCTAAAATATAAGCTATGCTGTCTCTTGACATCGCAAAAGTTGCATTGAGCAGTGGAAAGACTGAGCTTTTAGTTCTGGCACATATACTGCAGATAGATTATTGGCAGTGGCACCCTAAAGCAAAAGCTTATATGCTGCTCACAGCCAGCTAATATTGAAGTAATAAAGACAGGCCTTTTTCAATTTAAAATCACTATTACACCGTATTACAACATGCATACTAAGATATCCATCAATCAGTTTTTTGTTTTATTTTATATGAGCTGAGTGATAAAGCACTTTAGCACACTTTGTCAAGTATGAAACCATTTACTGTCTGAGACGGATTTTTCCTCTCCATTAGAAAGTTGAGTAAGAATGTAGATGAGCAGCTCTTGGTGTAAACATTTTCCAAGGGATAATCCTAGGATTGATGCAATTTTGTCAGAGATAAGTTAAGGCCCTTTGAGTGGCAGAGATATATCATGACATGACATCTGTGCCTTGGCCTTAAACCTCAGGTCACACTAAGTGACAAGTCAAATTGTCCAAAGAACAGCATGCAGGATAAGTTGCCCGGTCCCCGTTTTTTACAATAACTGATTTGTTGTGCTGAAATTCACAATTTAAACTGGTATACAACAAAGTATGTCTACAAACTCATTTTTCAATGAATTTGATGGTTACTCTAGATAATGTGTAATCTAATGCATTTTTGTGATTATTATGTCCTGTATATACAAAATCTCTTCCTAAAGTAGCATTTAGGGTGACAAAAGACCAAATGACCTAAGCCGCTGTTTAGGCTAGCACAGATATTTTAAGCACCCTTTTCTGCTGCATTTAAATACCCTTTTCTGCTGCATTTGTATATGGTAATGACTTGCACAAAGCAGTAATGATGGGAAATGTGCTCTGGATCCATGTGTAAACACCGATCATATCTCAGTTTGTTTGCTCAGAGGTTCTTTTCTTGATTTATGCATACTCCATGATTGAATAAGAAACCTATGGAAGGCTTCATATCTGAAATCCCTTATAATTTATAGACCATAAACACTACAACTGACAGGGTGCATTTCTTTAAAATGTGACTGTACTCAAAAAATTTTTTCCTAATGTTTTGTAATTCTACACTATAAAAGTCTTTTAGTGTCTTACATTCCGTGATTGCAACATACAAGACAGACGAAGTATTTTCCTTACTGTTCTTGATCTCTTGACCTTTATCATACACAGTCACTCAGTTAGCATTAATAATTCCCCAAACCTGATACATGTAATGCAAAAATTCCAAAAGGGAATTTATGTAGTAATCACTGTTCTTGCTTTTCTGACTTGATTGACTGAAAGGTACTAAGGTCATTATAATAAACCCTTGTCATACTAAAGGCTCTCAGAGTTGGGTGTCCCTTGTGTGTACTGTGAGCAGTCAGGACTCCTTCCATACTATCCGTGAAGGTTTGAGATTTTATAGAAAAGCTTACCAATTTCCTACATTTCACATGACAAATTCCTACATTTTCCACACTTTCTGCCATGGTAGAACGAAGCAGAACAAGGAGGAAGAGCTAAATTGCCCTGGAGCTTTGGAAAAGCAAAAGAGAATGTTGTAAAGAAGGCCATTAAACCAAACTAGGGATGACGAAGGGGAATACACGTCAGTGGGGCGCAAAGAGAGGCAGTGACACTTTGCGTCCTCGCGAGTAGCTCTGAGCAGTGTCACATATAAAACAATTGGATGTGAAGACTTTTTCCCGCTGAGCAGTTATGACTTCACAGTAGTAAAATAATTTTGGAACCATAGGAGAATGGAAAGCAATGGAGGCAACTTACAATCAATATGCCCTGCCAGCTACCTTTGTGTATATGACTAGCAACATGCTTCAATATGCACTCAACCACAGTGCCTGACATAATTGATTTTGGCTGATCTAAGCATGCAAGGTCATTTTACAGGAGGAGGGGATGCAGCAGTGATTTTGTGTCAGTATGTAAAAAAGTAGAAGTTTTTTTTTTTTTTAAAAAGCAGCATGATGAATCTACAGTAGTGATTTTCAAAGTTGATTTTTATTTATTTATTTATTTATTTTAAATGTGAAATAGTAAAAAAGCACAGACACTTTTCCGAGCAGTTTACAGTAGATTTTAACAATGCATAGAATAATAATCATATAAATATAAACACATGCAGCGTAAGAAGTAATTTATTGTAAAGGTATTTTGCTGGCTTCTGTATCTTTTAATTTTGATCTCATGGATACTATTTTTCTTCCATTTAATCGCCAACAGACAAAAATTAAAATCTGATTTCCTACACTGACTTACAATACTGTCTAACAAGACAAATCATGTTCAGATCAAATAAAATAGACAGGTTCAGAAGTAAAAAAAGAAAAAGATTTACAATGTCTTTCAGCAGAGATGAAAAATATCCCTAAATCCACGTTGAGGTCTGAACGAGGATCAATGTAAGCAGGCCACTGGTTGTAATGACACATTTTTCTTTTCCTTAAACCATTCAATATCACCCATCTTTCTCTGGCTCGCTCCTGCCGCCATCCCTCTCCTAGGGCATTTATGTGAATGAGAGAGAAATGAATCAGATTTGAAGTAGTAAAGGAATAACTTTTCATGTGAAAACATCTCAGCTTTTATGGCTTTACTAAATGATCCATAATGCGGGCAGGGAGCACTCAGTCCTGCAGATTTAGGTGGGTCGAGGCAGGAGAGAGGCTCAGTGTTGCAGCAGTTAGACCCCTCCATTGAAGCCCTTACCAGTATCGCACCAGCTGAGAGGGGCACAAATCTCTTTTACGAGGCTGCCTTTTAAATAGCTGTCAGTCTAGTGTCTCACACGAGGCCCACTCCTCCTGCTCCCTTTGCAGTAATTGAACCATCTCTACTAGAGTGCTGAAATGGTGTTGGAAGCCATTCCGACACCCTGTGTTGATACCATTAAACCAAACTCATGCATAAATCTGACTATATAGCCATTGTCAGTAATCCCCCAATGAATCCTCTACACCCAAGAAGCACCCCTCTTCCTTGTGTATTTTCACTGTGAATGATTAGCTTTTTATAAACTTGTATATTATTTGTACTATTCATAAAATATAGTGTGAGTACTATAAAAATATAATTTCCATTCCACACATGCAATTGCTGCTTCGCTATTGTACATTCTGACAAATAAATCTCGTGACTATGTCGGAAGCATTTTTAGTTTCAATAATAAGATGCATTAAAATGATTTCAGAACTGCAAAAACATTAGTTATTCAAACTGTTAACTAATTGTCTTTGTTAAAATGTATGTTAATCCTACCCACTCTTGGGAAGTGTAAGCACCTAAGAAAAACAACTATATAATTATAAAAATGTTAACAAAGACTGACAATGAAGATTCAGATTAGTGATACATTTCTCCCCAAATTACGTACCCACTCTGTTAGGGCATTTAATGAAAACCAAAGCTGTACACTCATTAGGTCTACACAGTGAAGACGTATCGCAACCATGTCTAGTCCTAAGGCAAATCAAAGTGTGAGGTATTTCAAAACAATTTTGGTTTAATGAATGGTCCTTTCATTTCCTGTTACAAATTTGCATATTTTGTTGTCTGTCATTAAACAAAGTTTTACTATTTTGTCCTTAAAAAAGGTTCCAACAGTTTGGGTGTCCCTGTACTTCAAAGGTTAGTTCTGTCAGCTGAAAGGTTTCCCTCTATGAATCTTTGCTCTAGTCCTTACTGTGCTCTCTGTGTGTGGTTTCCTCCTACTGTCCAAAGGTCCCCATTAGCTCGCCTGTTAGGACTACTGTTCAAATTGACTGTTAGGTATAACTGTGCATGTCAATAGGTGAGTGTGTTCGCCTCGTGGAGGACTGTTGATCGTTCCACAGAAAATGTAATTCTTTGCAGGTTGCACTCTAAAGCTTCACTTCACACATTGATTCTGGAGCCAAGGTATGTTTATTGTTTAACAAATGAAAAGATTTGCTCTGGATGGGCAATAAATTAAGTTTGCATTAAATTTTTTGGGTTGACATACATTTGGTTAAGCAAGCTCAGTGTGATCAGATATGTGTTGAGTCAAGCATAAAATATATATATATATATATATTCTTCTCTAAAATTGTTTTGGGCTAGTCAGTGAACACCTATTTGCTCTCAATGTCTTGAGATATATTGTTTGCTTTGTAGGAGACTATAAGTGAGGGATTTCTAAGAAACAAAGACTGCATATATAGACAAAGATTTGGTAGAGCTTTTTAGCCCCATGAAAAATACATTATAAAGCACTTTGAAGGGATTACAAGCAGTGATGTACCAAGCTTGAAAACTAGTAAAGAATGTTGGTCTGAATGTAGTTTGTTTTACTAATTTGGGGACTTAAATAATATAATTACTGGCTATTATGATTATTTGTAAATAATATGAATAATGAAAAATGCATTATTAACCTGGTTATTGAGTCAAATCTGACCCCACCAAAACATTTAAAAAATAAAATCATTTTTCAATTAAATGAATCTATTTCTGGAACGTCTTTCTAATTATTGAACTACTAAAGCAATAAGTGGCCTGTGTCTGAAGTGAGACTGATGTTGCAAAATGATGAATGAGCAGCATGTATGGTGCTTTTCACTCTTCGTTCACTAATCAAAGAGCTATTACATTACAAACTATATTTATTTATTGTCGAATGTATCCATATAACATTTTACAATGCACAGTAATTTACTATTTTTATTTTATCATAACTAATCCAAAAAAACACCCAAAACGTTTTTACACAAGTAGTGCACAGAAAATCCATGTTTTGTTTTAGTTTTACTCATTTTAGTCCAAACGCAATTTGTAATTGAAGTTTCACTGGTGTATAAAAAACATATCTTTGGATTGTGAACCGCAAAATATATATGTTTCCCTGCTGTATATATAATCAGTATGCTTTTTTATGTGTTCTTCAGCACTTACATCTACATCAGTGATGCCAGCAGTGTGTTATGATTTTACCAACAGATCTTCTTGCAAGCCAAAAAGTAAAGAGGAATTAAAGTTTCAACCCATTCCCTACTCCGGTTGATATAAACACATTAAAGAAACAGTTCTTACAAACCGTCTGGCATTGCTCACAGTAGTATCCAGAAACAGCTCGACTGAGTATTACCTGGGGAAAATTAGGATGAGCAAGTAATCCCATGGATAAAATGACTTTGTTGGACCCATAGCAGTATGGCTAATCAGCAGAATAAAAAATTAGATAAATTTATGGATTTTGCCAGAATTGAAAATACCTTGCCTTTCACAGCCTCGTATTTCCATGAAATGATATCTCCCTAATCTCTCAGCTAGCATGCTGCATATATTCATTCTTTATGGTTCAAAGTGATGTATACTCTTGCATATTTTGAATGGGTAATGGAATCAGGGATTCAACTTGCAATATGATTCAAAACCTCTTTCGGGCCCAGTTTATGGAGGATCAATTCTGCCATAATTAAGAATTAAGAATATGTACAGAAATAAATAAATGCTCAATAAATATAAAATGAAATATAAAGCATATGATTAAATACACAAACAATACTGTAAATAAATAAAACTCATGCAGATTTTAGCTATTCAGGCTAAAGCTAACCAGCCAATAGGCAGAAGACTCCTGAAGACATAGCCCCTCCTCATTTGCATAATGTGGCAGAAATGCACACAAAATGAAAAAAGCACTGGCATAAAAAAATAGCTTTGAACAGATGGAGTAAAAATACAAAAGAAAAATAAAACAAACAGAAAATATTAAAACATACATATAAATAAATACATTTAAAAATAAGTCATTAATAAATAAAATTGAAAATTGTAATGGATAATAGATAACATAATTATGACAAAGGTGAATAAATAAAGAAGCTAATTAAATTAGATATATTTATTTATGTCTCATTGAAAAATGTAATTACTGCCTACTTTTATTTATTCACTGTATTTTTTGTGTATTTAATCATATGCTTATTTATTTATTAAGCATTTTTTTTTTCTGTATATACTCTTAATTATGGCAGGATTGGTCCTCCACACAATTTATGTGCAATATTTTAAATTCCCTCAGCATTGTAAATCTACCTTTTGCTGAAAATCTCACAATGTGTTGGACAGTACCAGACAAAAATGCAACTGGCCAGCTTCTTAACACATACAGTAGGGTACAAAACAGGAATTCAAGGGGCACCTTCAAATGGTAATCCGAGGCATGTGATTTTAATGGCTGGCTCGACCTTAATGGTAATCCACTGCCCCTCCCCCCGCATCCCTCAGGAACTCCAGTCAATGACAGGAAACAAACAGTGCCCTGACACTTCTTGCTAATTAGTATTATTAGCATATGGTCATTATGTAGCTGGACAGTAGCATGACAGGGCTCTGAGATGGGCTACAGCGGTGACCTTTATTGGACGACACCAGATGCCAGTAATTACCCATAGCATCGGCCAGATGATTGGAGACAGAGGCGGACTCTGTGTTCTTTAAGGCCTCTGACATCTACAAACATATTTCCTTTTACCTCTTTTACCTTCATTTTGTATTACAAAAAAATATATTTAGACAGGAAAAATGTGCTTAAATGGGAAACAAACATGCAGTCATTTCTTACCATTCTAATTAGGAGCCTAAAGTTTTCAAAGCTCCGGGCTAAGATTTAACTAAAATGTGTAACTAAATGGGGCGATGTGCCTGCGTATCTGCTGCCGGAGGCTTGTGCATGCACACTGGAGACAAAAATATCTTACTGAGTATAAAATAATGACTTACCCTACGCCACCCTTATGTCATGTACAAACCTTTCTGGTGTTTGTTGCCTGAGTGCTGGTAATCAGATGTTGTTTGATTCAGATCTGTGTAGCTTGTAAGAGTCTTTGAAGATGTAATGTTAACTGTAGAGTTCCATGTTTTCTGTCCCCTGTGAGACTGTCTGTGATGAAAAGGAACAAAAAAAAATTTAAGTAATGTGGCTCACTGGTGTAGTGAGAATGTAATTTGAAACTTCAAAATACTTCTAAGGAAAAATATGTGCATAAAGGTTGAATTAGTTTACTTCTGCCACAGTCCACAAATATATTAATCTACAAAATATAAAATGTATGAATGCAAATGCTGGTAAGTGTACAACTTTGAACACATATTAGTTTTTATTCATGTTAAGAGATCACCTTTTTAGCTCACAAACTAAAGCTTCACCCAAACACTGATCTAAACCAAACTAAGCCTGAACCATTGTTGTCTATGCTGATGTGTTATGCTTCACTAGTGTGTTCAAAGGTTCCCTATCTTCCATTTGTCCTCACAAAGACAAATTTAAAACAATGCTAAATCTGGCCTGCACCTATTTAGAATTCCAGGACTAGTCTCTAGTGGCTCTCTTGTTCTGGAGTCTTTAATGCCATTTTTATTTTTACATTATGTTGTCTGTCTTCTACAGGAACGTCTGTCATGAAGGTTACTGCTTCAGATGCTGATGACCCTACATATGGGAGCAGTGCCAGAGTGGTCTACAGTGTACTGGATGGAGAAATGTTTTTCACTGTCGATAGACATACAGGTAAGAAGAATCTCCAGAACCTGCTATTTATTTTCCTATTGTTTCCTGTTCATTTAGAGTCTGCCATATATTCACAGACAAAAATGCTTAATATCCTCAATGCTTTTCATCAATCAATTGGTCTTGCATTGTTATACAGTTCTGGCCAAGAACTTACCTTTCTAATGACTGACAATACTTTGCAGTGTATATCCTGCAAAACAGAGCAACATAAATGTGTTGCAAGCTAATTTTACATAGCACTGGAAAAGTATTTGCCTCTGAATGGTGTTCTTCCAGTTTTGCTTTTTATCTTAAATGTTTTAGGTCATCAAATACATTTTAAGCTCAGTCAAAGATAATCTGTGTTCATACAAAATGGTATTTTTCAAATAATAATATAATGAAGATGAAAGAAAGCTATCCAAACCAACCCTCGTGAAAAAAATAATTGAAATGTCCAGCTACATTTTAGACAAGCTGAAGGTGACTGAGGGATGAGTGAGAGGTACTGAAATAAAAGAGCATTGCAATAATTAATTCTGTAGTAGGATAAAAAAAATTTTTTTAAACCTTGGAGCGAAAGAGCAAGTGAGAAATGGGTCTAAAATATGATAAAATCAAGGGGTCGAGAGGTGTTTTTTTTTTTTAAGAAGGGGTTTGACCACAGCTGGCAGAGTTGGTGAGCTAAGACAGGAGCTGGTAAAAGACAGGAGCACAGAACCAACAGTATTAAAAATATAGTTTACCAATGTAGTAGGAGGACAGTCAAGAGGCAGTCAAGAAATTATTCTTGGGTAGTAGGTTATGGTTTTCATTTGTGATGTGTTCTTACCATTTCTTTGTTCTTGCCATATTCTGTTTCTAATTGTTTGTTAAAGATTGCCTTATTAGTTAATTCCTCTGTGCTTATGTTTCAAGTTTATTTACTTCAGTTCTGCTCCAGTCATGTGAATTAGTCATCTTCCCTCAGCTCCTCTGCCCTCCCTCTGCCTCAGCTCTTCCACATTATCACCTTCACCCATTGCTCACACCTACACTCTATGCCTTTCTCCACACCACTTTCAGTATATAAGCTTTGGTTCCCATTACTCGCTGCTGGATTCCTCTGTTGGACTTTCTTATGTTTCGCTGCACACTGTCATATTCCTTGTGTTTCTTCCACCTGTGTTCCATGATCTGCCCCTCCTTTGAGTTCAAAGGCACGTGAACCGAACTGGTTCAAGAATGCGAGTTCCTTCAGTGGACAAAAGCTAAGAGAGAGCCTCCAAACTTTACCAGGAGTGGTCAACCTTACAGGGTTACACTAAGGGAACTCCGATGAGTGACTCAGGAAGTCAGAAAAGAACCCAAAACAACATCTAATGCAGCACTGGCCCCACTTTCCATAACTGAGATCGGTTTTCATGATTCAACAATGAGAAGAAACTGTGCCCAAATGGCATTCATGTAGAGAGTTTAAAGGCCAAACCCACTGATGACAAAAAATAACACAAAGGCTTATCTCACATTTTCTCAAAAATATTTTGATGATCCCCAAGACTTTTGGGGAGAAAAATGGTGTATTGACGAGACATACAGAGGTTGGACAATGAAACTGAAACACCTGTAATTTTAGTGTGGGAGGTTTCATGGCTGAATTGGACCAGCCTGGTAGCCAGTCTTCATTGATTGCACATTGCACCAATAAGAGCAGAGTGTGAAGGTTCAATTAGCAGGGTAAGAGCACAGTTTTACTCAAAATATTGAAATGCACACATTATGGGTGACATACCAGAGTTCAAAAGAGGACAAATTGTTGGTGCACGTCTTGCTGGCATATCTGTGACCAAGACAGCAAGTTTTTGTGATGTTTCAAGAGCCACGGTATCCAGGGTAATGTCAGCATACCACCAAGAAGGATGAACCACATCCAACAGGATTAACTGTGGATGCAAGAGGAAGCTGTCTGAAAGGTACGTTCGGGTGCTAACCCGGATTGTATCCAAAAAACATAAAACCACGGCTGCCCAAATCACGGCAGAATTAAATGTGCACCTCAACTCTCCTGTTTCCACCAGAACTGTCCATTGGGAGCTCCACAGGGTCAATGTACACGGCCGGGCTGCTATAGCCAACCCTTTGGTCACACATGCCAATGCCAAACGTCGGTTTCAATGGTGCAAGGAGCGCAAATCTTGGGCTGTGGACAATGTGAAACATGTATTGTTCTCTGATGAGTCCACCTTTACTGTTTTCCCCACATCCGCGAGAGTTACAGTGTGGAGAAGCCCCAAAGAAGCGTACCACCCAGACTGTTGCATGCCCAGAGTGAACCATGGGGGTGGATCAGTGATGGTTTGGGCTGCCATATTATGGCATTCCCTTGGCCCAATACTTGTGCTAGATGGGCTACCGAACCATTCTTGAAGACCATGTGCATCCAATGGTTCAAACATTGTATCCTGAAGGCGGTGCCGTGTATCAGGATGACAATCACCAATACACACAGCAAGACTGGTGAAAGATTGGTTTGATGAACATGAAAGTGAAGTTAAACATCTCCCATGGCCTGCACAGTCACCAGATCTAAATATTATTGAGCCACTTTGGGGTGTTTTGGAGGAGCGAGTCAGGAAATGTTTTCCTCCACCAGTATCACATAGGGACCTGGCCACTATCCTGCAAGAATAATGGCTTAAAATTCCTCTGACCACTGTGCAGGACTTGTATATGTCATTCCCAAGACCAATTGACGCTGTATTGGCCGCAAAAGGAGGCCCTACACCATACTAATAAATTATTGTGGTCTAAAACCAGGTGTTTCAGTTTCATTGTCCAACCCCTGTATGTGGAGCTCTTTGAAACATCATATTTATATATATCTTTCTTTCTTTTAATATATGTTAATCGTTTGCAGTTATGTGTAGTACTTTGTTTCAGCTATGATTGTTTTTAAAGCGTTTCATAAAAAAAGTTAGCATCTGGCATAAAACTGAAACATCAGTGCTCAGTTGTTGATTTATGGCTGTTTGAACTCACTACCAACTAAAAAACAGTGAAACATTTACTGTGGTCACAGTTTCAGGAATGTATGAACTGTAAAATATATGTTTTCATCACGAGCTTTATCCCCTGCAATTTAAACTTGAAATAATGCTCAATTCGAGACATCTCTGAAGTCCAAGCTTTTTCACATAACTAATAACTTAAAATCATATTTGAAAAATGATTTAAACTTTGGAAATAAATGAATAAACTTTCTTTCAAAACCTTGTTTTCGTTGTCATCGTGGAGTTTAAACAAAAATTCAACATGGAAGACTCAACACCCCGCCATGTCCAATCACTCCTCACTGGCTACTCCAATCAACGGCAGGTCCGCACTTCTCCTCGACCAATCATCTCCCAGGGCATCGCTTTAAAAGACCTTCTCCATGGAAGACACTGCTCTTCTGCTGAGCTTCAACCCTCCTCCACCCTTTCTCCACCATAGGCTCCCAAATCCTTCCAAATATACCAAGGCCTACGCCACCGCCAGGATCGGATCCCGGGGGGAAGACATACGTAATCATAATCCTAAGATGTTTATTCAAACCCACTTCATCCTGAGCATTTACGTCTTCCTACGGGGTCCGAGCGCCTAAGAAATAATCTGTCATAAATAAACCCTATAACCATCATCTCATTGTTTCTTCAGTATGTGAGTCTTTCCGGGTTCAATTAAAAATTAGATCTGTAAATGTTCTTTCACAGATTTTTAGTTTCTGTTTGTCAGTCAATTTTAATTGTATATAATTAACTCATGTATGCAGCAGTTTTTATAACTAGCTTCAAGCCGATAAAATAAAAATCAAAGGCCCATAGAGAGACACTGACAAAAGTCTAATTGGTGCCATAAACAACCCAGCATTTATTACTATTTTTTCTACCTCTGTGGTGTTTTAGTTACCTCTGCCTTTTAAACATATGACTTGCCATTAGATTGTCTCAAAAAGATGTATCCTTACAAACTATTCATTGTTGAACTCTTAAGTAGATGACAAGTATTTAAGTGAAATTGCTTTATGACTCCCCAGCAGCAAAGAAAATAGATTCGTAGACATATGAGAAGGTTTTGGAAATCAGAAGTTCATGTAAAACCCTAAAAAAGCAACATAATGTCTTCTTTAAAAAAGGCTTTAGGAACAGCACAGGCTTTAGCAAACTTCAAGATCATATCAAAATGGTATCCTATATTGATGACTATATTTCTGCAATTATATTAAGCTCATTAAAATCTTCATATCTACATGAAAAACTTATCATTTCCCTTGAGAATTGTAGTTGAAACTTTGCATTGGTGTTTCTTTGGAATGCATTCACTAGGGGAAAGCATCGAAGTCTTAATGATTCCTTTTTTGGTCTCCACTACTTTGATTTGGTCCACCTGGGTGCCTGGATGATAAATGACTCCACCTTGATGGGATAAGCCAGAAGGCTGGATGGTTTGTTCTAGTTCTTTGTTCACAACTATCATTCCTTCCACCTCCTTACTGCATCGTTTACACAGACATGACTAAAACGTTGCTGGCTGTTAAGGGACAAGATAATGGGGAAGGTCAATATAAAGGATAGGTGGAAAAGCTATGAAATTCACCACAGTAAAATCACTTTATGAATATTCCATTTTTTTCTCAACACACTGAAAGACAAGCTCTCACATAAAAAAGCAAAACTCTTTGATTAAATTGGATTTTTTTTAAGAAGTACACGAGTTATCTCAGTTTTGTATATGGTACATTTGTCTGCTGCAACATCAAAGCAGAATGACACTACCTATGAGAATGTGAGTGCAGCAATGCACTATGTATGGATCATCGGCTTCTATGCACATGGAGGCAAGTAATGGTACTGTGACAGTCTTTAAAAGGGAACTGACATCTCAGTCTTAAAACTGACACTTTTTTTATTTTTATATTGGCTGTAAAAGCCCAAACTGCAGAACAGCTGTAAGAACATGGTATTAGACTTTCAATTTCCCTGATATAAACAGACAATTGAAAAAAAAATTTAAATAATATATATAGGATTTGTTTCCGTGCCACATGCACTTTATTGTAAGTGGTCGTGGAAATATGACCCAGCTCTGAAGGTGGCTGGAATCAGCTAGCTGTATGGCAAAGTGTAAATTTGCTGTTTTTATGTGCTTTTTCTGTTGTTGTTATTTTTGTGGTTTTTTTTTTTTTTCAAAAGGAAAACATCTACTGGTTTAATTTCCTAATCTAATAGGTAGCACAACTGCAGACTTTTTCTGTATACACTTTATCCTCTTCTGGGTCACAGGGTGGCTAAAACCTTTCCATGTCAATGGTGAAGGGGTGGGGTTCAACAAGGAGATACTGTCAGTCCACCACAAGGCAAACACAGAGGCACACAGATGTCGTTAACTATACAGACAAACTCACAATAAAGGTCAATTTAAAATCTCAAGTTAACATGCATCTTTTTGGATTGTGGGAGGAGAAGTATCCAGACAAAACCCACACATGCACAAAAACAACATGCAGAAACCTCATAGAAATAAACCACCAGGGATCCAACCTTTTTAAGTAGACAGTTCTTACCACTGTGTAGATTTTAAAGCACTGGAGCTGATTTTAAACACTTTCCCACTATTAAAAAGACTGAATCGGTATTCTCCAAATTCTTTCTGGATATTAACTTCTTAGGCATGAGTGTTTTCTTACACCACACAAGAATTGTAATGCTGTTCAAGATGGCTTGGGCATGCTTTTATGCTAACTCTATATATTATTCATTTTATTAGCACTAAACCAGAAAATAGTGTATGGACAGAGGGCCAAATGTGACATGGTCTCTCCCATTTAGCCTTTCTCAAGAAGAACTAAAATATGCCTGAGAAATTTGGGCTTTTGCATCTGTAGTCGGTCTGTTTCGCCACACATTTTAAATATAGACTCTGCGTTGTTTGTTGAAATGGAGCAGACCAGAACCATTGGCTTTTGCAGCTAGCGGGTCAGATTTATTCTGATTTAAAGAAAAAAAAAAAAAGATTCAGTAAAAAGCATCACATGTGCAGGCTCCACATGCACATCTCTCCTTAGCAAGGCTTCACATAGAATGAGTGCAAAAGCATAAAACAATTTTCACACCTCACTTAAGTTTACATAGCCAATGCAATCTCATTCCTATGAAACTCCTTGTTCAAAAACCCAGGCTCAAATAAACACTAGGACTAAATTACAATTCAATTCAGTATATTTATATAGCGCCAATTCACAACACATGTTGTCTCAAGGCATTTCACAAAAGTCAGGTACATACATTCCAATTAATCCTAACCATTGAACAGTGCAGTCAGATTCAGTTATTTATTCAAATTGGATAAAAGTTTTTCTATCTAAGGAAACCCAGCAGATTGCATCCATTCAGTGACTTGCAGCATTCACTCCTCCCGGATGAGCATGTAGCGACAGTGGACAGTCACTGGCGTTAACTTTGCAGCAATCACTCATACTGAGCATGCATGTAGCGACAGTGGAGAGGAAAAACTCCCTTTTAACAGGAAGAAACCTCCAGCAGAACCAGGCTCAGTGTGAGCGGCCATCTGCCACGACCGACTGGGGGTTTGAGAGAACAGAGCAGACACAAAGAGAACAAAGAAGCACTGATCCAGGAGTACTTTCTATGGGAAGGAAAAGTAAATGTTAGTGGATGTAGCTCCTTTAGTCGTTTCATCTAGAAAGAAAGAAAAGATAAACTTTGAGCCAGTTTTCAAGGTTAGAGTCTGTCAGAGAGCACATAGAGTTAGTTACAGTCAAATCTCAGTCAGTTGCCATGTCTAGGAGAGAGAAAGGGTTAAACACTGAAAGACAGGCCATGTGGATCATCGGTAGAGGGTGAGCATTAAGTTGTTGCTAGCAGAAGCTTGGACAATGCCCCTCTACAGAAAGGTGTCATAGGTAGACACAGAGTCAGGCCAGGTGTAGCTTCTAGGAAGAGAAAAGAGAGAGAACATAAAGTTTAAAACTGAAATAACAGCAAATAATGCATAATTGGACAGTATTACTTGCCTAGCAGTATAAAATGTACTAGTTTTCTGAACCAATTTATGAACAGTCAATCAGTCATTTTCTATACCGCTTCTTCCATAGTGGGTCGCGGGGAAGCTGGCGCCTATCTCCAGCAGTCTATGGGCGAGAGGCGGGGTACACCCTGGACAGGACGCCAGTCCATCGCAGGGCAACACACAAACAACCATACACACATTCATTCACACATCTAAAGGCAATTTAGAGAGACCAATTAACCTAACAGGCATGTCTTTGGACTGTGGGAGGGAGCCGGAGTACCTAGTGAGAACCTACGTATGGACGGGGAGAACATGCAAACTCCATGCAGAAAGACCCCCGGCTGGGAGTCGAACCCAGGGCCTTCTTGCTGCAAGACAAATTTCCCATGAAAATAAAATAAATATCTCACATATCCATTTAAAAATAAAAATACATTCAGTGCAGCAGCATCACATGACCAGGCTCCACATGCAAACCTTCAATGAGAAATGGAGAGAAAATGGTGAACAATCACATGAGAACCCATATGTCTGCTCCATTAGTCTGACATGTAAACATTAACTGTACAGGTGATGTATATTATTTAAGAACAAATGCACTGTTTAACTATTATGACTTAAAACAAGATGGAAGTGTAATAAAATCAGTATTAAAAAATGTCAACCCGTTAGCTTGCTATACAGGTCATATACAATAAACCCAGCTAACAGCAATTGAAGATATTGGATAGTTATCATAATATGTATTCTGTGACTAGTGATGGAGCCCCCTTTGCCATCTGTGACATTCCTCTGACATTGCATTTTCAGCATGACTTGGCATGGTTGGAACTGCTAGCAAGCAAGCAGGTATTGAAAATAGTAATGGTTCCACGTAACCGTTACTAGGGATTAGAGGAAAAGGGGCAGTGCCAGTAGGGAAAGATATTGCCAAAGGAACAGAAGTTGAGGTTAAAAAAAACAAAAGCCGACCAACTAATTAAAACCCTAAACAGTATAATGATCCAAACCCAATTGAAACGATATGCAAAATGGATTGATTGTGAAATTTAAATCGAATATTTTAATACAGATGTCACAGTTAGCCTCAGATTGGTTTGTTCTTTTGTAGAAAACCATGTGTCTTTCTATTGAAAAGATTAGTACTTGTGTTCCATAAGAGAGAAAAAAAAAAATGTGTCATTCACATTGCAGCAAAATATGATACATGGAGACAAAGTGTTTATTGTAAGAAAACATATATGTTAAATTCACTATCATCATGATCAAAAACATGTACCGGAAATTTGAAAGAAAAAAAAAAAAAAAAGCAAGTTGGAGGAAGTGTCAGGAAACTGCATAAAGCTGAAAGTGTCGCTATGCCTTCTACAGAGCAGTTTATATGGAACGATAAAAAACGATATAATTGAAACACTTTGTCGCCAATGGATTAGCTATGCCTTCCAATGTTAACAAAACATTTTAAACAGAAAACTCAGTTTTTTTATCCTATATAAGAAAGATAGAAGCCATTTAGATAAAACACTAGAGGCCTGATCTTCAAAAGATTTGCGTGTACAAAACCGCATGCAAACCTGTTTGCGTCAGAAAAGCTGATCTACAAATGAGCAGGTAATCGGATTGCATGTGCACAATCAGCAGAACTGCAGGGGCAAACTTTTTAGAGTGTCAGCCTTTATGAATATACAAAACATATGATAATGACCCACACGCACAAATTCATTTTCTTCAAAAATTATTTTTACAGTTCCCTTTTAGCCATTTCTGAAATCTCCATTCCTTCATGTGATTTATGTTGTACACATCAACTTTCAGGAATATCAGGATATGCAAATGTCAACCCTTACCACCCACAATGCAATTTTCAAAGCCTGAAACAGTTTGCAGGCACAATTTGTGCATGTGGATTTAGCACGTTTGAAATGCAGGTGCTAACTGGGACGCAAAAATGTCTGCTGTTACAATGACAGCAGTGACAATGACAGATGACAGGGACAGAGAATATTTTGTCCATGTGCCAACAGATTTGGGTTGTCAAAAATAGAAATATTAAAAAAGGAAGAGAGTAGAGGATTCTATGTAAGATTATCTAAACTCTGATTTTGTGCCAGTCACAAACCAAAGCCATGATATTTCTCCTATGGTAAAACTCCTTGCAACACTTCATTCAACATCATTCCAGCGTAACATCGCTTGTCAGTGATCATCTGCTAAACGCGCACAAACCTGATCATGGCAAAATGCACACATAACTGATCAAGCGCGCACAGCCTGTAATCGCACATCATGCAAAAGACCCACTGTGCTTTGATGTTGATAATATAATAATAGGAAATAACTAAAGCCATTATAAGGCAGATTAAATCATTCATTTGAAAACTGGATGCCAGAAACACTTCTTAGCAGGTGAAAAATCACCATTTTAAGGCAGCTTTTCCATTTGGTGACAAAGACTTTATGCTTTAACCTTGTCACTGAACAAAACACGTTGCATTATTGATTGTAACAATCGGAGCTGGATTAGTTTGATTATGTTGTTTAAATGTGAACACATGCCAGGGGAGGGTTTGTTTATGCAGTAAATAATTTTGTGTCACCAAAAAACAATTTAAACTATCAAACACGTTGTACAGTACAGACAAAAGTTTGGGCACACCTTCTCATTCAAAGAGTTGTCTTTATTTTCATGACTGGTCCAACTAAGCGCAAACTGGATGGAATAGCATGCCGCTGTAAGATGATGTGGTAGCCATGCTGGTTCAGTATGCCTTCAATTTTGAATAAATCCCCAACAGTTGGACCATCATTTATTTTTCAATAGGACAATGACCCCAAACACACCTCCAGGCTGTGTAAGGGCTATTTGACCAAGAAGGAGAGTGATGGGTGCTGTGCCAGATGACCTGGCCTCCACAGTCACCGGACCTGAACCCAATCGAGATGGTTTGGGGTGAGCTGGACTGCAGAGTGAAGGCAAAAGGGCCAACAAGTGCTAAGCATCTCTGGGAACTCCTTCAAGACTGTTGGAAAACCATTTCAGGTGACTACCTCTTGAAGCTCATCAACAGAATGCCAAGAGTGTGCGGAGCAGTAATCAAAGCAAAAGGTGGCTACTTTGAAGAACCTAGAATATAAGACATATTTTCAGTTGTTTCACACGTTTTTGTTCAGTATATAATTCCACATGTGTTAATTAATAGTTTTGATGCCTTCAGTGTAAAGCTGCAATATTCATAGTCATGAAAATAAAGAAAACTCTTTGAATGAGAAGGTGTGTCCAAACTTTTGGTCTGTACTGTATATCGTTCAAATATTGGCAAAACAAACAAAACAAATTCAGTAAAATCATTGGGAAATAATTTATTTTTACATACATAAATGTTCAATTTAACCTTTTTGCAAGACAGTTATGTGACGCTATGTTTTAAAATTAGCAAAGCTATAACATACATATTGCCAACTCCTACAACAATCTATTTTTATGTTGCTAATATTACGTTCAGGCTTAAACATTGTGGCTGTTTATGATAAACTCCGAACTCTTCAAACATCAACACAACAACCCGAGTCTCTGAAAAGAATTAAAAGATCAAGGGAGACAAATTAATTAACAGACATATTTGTCTTTTATATTGTTATTATTAATTGGCCAATTTGTTGCGAGTTACGTCGAGCAAGATAAGAGAAATAATCTCGTCAGGGCAGATGACAAACCTGCTGAGGGTAGCACAACAAAAGTTAACTAACTGCAACAGTCCAGAAAAGCAAGGGCCAAACTAACAGAAGGAAAAAATCAGCAACTGGATCATTTAAATTTCATTCAGCATAACAATCCCTGCATATTTCAAGCAACACAGCAGAGGATATGTTTGCTTTTCCTCTTGTTCCAGCCAGTAGCACATGCAATTTCCTCATTCAAATACAGTGGTATGCACCTGTTTTGCACCTGCTATCCATTGCACACGCAACACGCCCACTTATTGCATGGGCAATTTATTTATAGTACACACAAATTACCACCTGCTATTTGGGATCTTTGAAGATCAGGCCCTAGGTATCTAAGATGTGGCTTGAAATAGAAATTTCAGTCCCAGACTGTGTCTAGTATGACAAATGAAACATGCATGTATAGTGACAAGGATGAGGATTTACTGGACACCCCATTTAATAATCCATCCATCCATCCATTTTTAAACGTTAAACATTATGAGGAGAATTGGTAATTGGCCTCTTCAATACTTTGCTCAGCGTGTTAAATGAGCAGAGATTGCTTTGTTGCCCGCAGAAGGCGACCCAGCCTGTCGGTCTGCAGAGCTTGGCTGCCCCATGAAGACCTGAGCAAATTTGAAGGCCTATGTTTGAGAAACTGACGACATACTGTATATTCTCTCTTGACATTTGTATTCTGACCTGAACAACCTTCAAATTTATTTCTTCCAACGCACTGTAAATCTTATGACACTTCCCGGGGGGACTTTAAATGCAAGACAAAAACCTTATTTGATACTCTTGAAGTGTAACTATCCAGTCAGGTTGAGACCTTAAATGCATTATAGTTTCTGCCAGAATTTTTTGACTTAATTAAGATTTACACACAGAAGGCAGGAGAGTTTTGTTCATGGCATCATGCTTTGTATCTAATCAGAGGTTTATAAACAGTACAAAACTGAATCACAATGCATTTCTATTAAAGACAAATGCTTTTCTACAAATGTACAGACCTGAAGTACAAATTGGAATTGTTTCTAAAGATGCACTAACCTTAATTTCTCAGGGGTTTTAAATCAGTGTTACAAAGCTACTTTTGCAAGTACAAAATATTTTTGGTGCAAATTTGTGCCCAGACATTTGCACCTTTTGATAAACAACTGAGCAGAAGCTTTAATTCAGACTGACATAGAAACTATAGCGTGTTATTGCTTAAGCTAACAACTAACGTAACCTTTCATGGCCTCGCTGACTAACTGTTCAACTTCTCTGCTTTTTGCTTTCAACCTCTCTGAATCATTAGGAATAATCATGACAGCAGTAGCAGATTTGGACCGGGAGACACAGGATCGTTATGAGTTGGTCGTCAAGGCAACAGACATGGCAGGACAAATGGGTGGTCTCTCCGGCTCCACCACGGTGACCATAGTGATCACGGATGTTAATGACAACCCACCACGCTTTCCGCAGAGTGAGTGTTTCCTGCACATTCTCTTACTTTAGACTTCAAAGAGATGGTCATGTAGAAGGACAAAAGAAAGCAATGGGAAATGTCTGAGTGACTCTTTTCTGGAAAGAGAAATGAGAGCATAATAAAAAGACAAATAATGTGCAAACCTACAGGCCATTGACACCAATAGGTAGTTTCATGAGTGGCCCGCAAACAGCCAGAGAAAATCCCTTAAATTAAATATATGGGTCATTCAGCACCACAACAAAGCAGTCTATCAAATGTGGAGAAATTATCCGTATCACTGCACATTTGACTTTTTATTTAGGCAAGACCTTGCAGAACACCTCTTGAACCATTTTCTATTTTGTTAAACCACAAAGTCCAATTTGTTTGGAAGTATATGTTCAGGGTAAGGCACAGTGTTAGTTTTTTCTCCACACATGACTTTCCTCATGTTGACCAAAAGTTTAACTTTGAGCTAATCTGACCAGAGTGTCTTCTTCCACTTGTTTGCTGTGTCTCATAACTGGCTCAAACTGCTACAGGTCTTCTTATCCCTATTTTTGGACTATATATTTTTTCTTGGTACTCTTTAAGGTCAGATACAGTTGGGGCCAAAATTATTTCTACCTCTGACAGATGTAGATATAAAATTATGTAGGACAAGAGATGGGCACCTCTCAAAGATAACCACACCATGTAAAAGGAGTATCAGTTTAAAAAAAAAAAAAACATGTTTTTTTTTTCTATTACATTAAAAAATACCATGTCAAAAATCATTTATACCCTTCACAAATATTAATAATAAAAAAACGTTATTGACCTTACAGAAGTTAAACCTTTGCAATAATAGGTGACAAGCGTTTTGCATATGTCCACAGATTTACTCAAGTCTTAGGTTAGTAAGGTTAGAAATTCTCCCTAATCTTCATCTCCTTTCACTCATTCTTTCGGATTTAAATTGGGATTATAGTTGAGCCACTTCAAAAATTAATATCACTTCCAGTCAGAAGTGACATGTTGGAGTAGCTAAAAGTTTACTTTAAACCTAAATCTGCCAGGGTCATGAATAATTTAGGACCTACCTGTATGTGGAGGGCACAACTAATATTTTTCCTGTCAACAAATTCCCAAAACTGAACTATGTACTAGATGTTTTAAGGTTATAATTTTAAAAGGGCCTGAATACTTTATTTGTATACCAATTTAAAAACTATGAATCATATGAACAATTGTACTTTGTGATCATCTAGTACATAAAATGCCACCAAAATCTTTAAATTTGGTATTTTTTGATGTGAATTCATTCAGCTTGTAATAGTCAAAGTATCCATTCTCATGGATTTGCCCCTTTGTGGAAACTTTACACTCGTCTAATACTGAACACATCTCATCTCATCTTCAGCACTAAAGCAAATTACAAAGAAATACAAACAAGAACATATATTTAATGTTTGGATCCCATTTATGCTTTTTTTCCAGTCCTTTTTAAGATAAAGTAGCACTGTAACCCTTCAAACAGTAGTACATTCGATTAAGCTAGTGTGCAAGCGGTGTACTTGGCAGTGAGTGATATGTCTCAACACACCTTTTCATATTTGTGTATGAATTGCTTTTTCATCTCAGTAAATCATATTTACCCAGTCAGAGTGATAAGCCGTGAAGAATTATAGTACCTCCACTGCAGGATGTTGGGAAACAGAATATGGAATACAGTTCTATAAATCAGTTACACAAGTTGATGACATTTGGTGTATGTAAGGACATAATCACATAATTTGTGTTTCTGCAACAATAGCATTTCATTCTTCTTGCTGTTTATCGAGTTCATAATGATTAATGGTAGATTTTATACATTTGAACGCTCATGTCATGTTGACTACAGCACTGGATTTAGTCTTTCTGTTAATCTTTAAAGCACATTGCAAAATCATTCTTATGTAACATTTTTTGTCAAATATATAGTGAACAATGGCTAAGCTAAACTTAGCATTAAGATGGATGTTATGATCAAAATGTCTTTGGTGTGATCCTATTTTCTTTATTTTCTTGATCATGCTTCTTGTGCATGTTTAGTTCTTCAACCCCTCCACCACTTCCTACTCTGTCTATGGCCATCTATCTCCTTATCCTGGTCCTTTTCCTCTTCATCTCCGTGTGAAATTTGTACCCATGTTCTTCTTTGTGGTGTTTTATATAACTCCATCGATACACGCCTTGTTTGACCTGTCTGTGCCTTCTCCCTCCGGCCACCTCCTCAATTTACCAGAGATGTACCAGTTTTCAGTGTCAGAAGGGGCAGCTGTGGGGACACCAGTTGGACGCGTCATTGCTACAGATGCAGACATGGGGGAAAACACAGATATGAGCTATCTGATCAAAGAGGGAGGAGATCTCTTCAAGGTCACCACAGATGTAGAGACACAGGAAGCTGTTGTCTCCATCAAAAAGGTACAGCTAAATTAAAGCAATTCTGCTGTAGTGTTTTCTGCTTAGGGTTTTATTTTTACGTTAACTGCTTGAACTTCACATTTAATAAAAAGGAATGACTAGAATGTGCTTTGAAAGTGTTACCATTCCAAAAGCACAGACAATGCATGTATTTTTATAAGTGTTTAATAAATAAATGACAAAATTAATTTTCTTATTTGTTGTAATATGTCTTATTTATAGACTGTATTAAATTAGACCATGCATTTGTTCTCATCCTAGTGATGCTGTTGCTTATTGTAGTTTGTGCTAACAATACCACTGGGATGTCTTTTTGTTACATCCTATTCTTCATTATTTGCAAGAATGGTTTAGTGCTGGAAAAGGATAAAGTGTGATTTGCAGTCATTAGATAAAAACAACAATTTCCATGTTGCTTCTAAATGCTGTATATGCTTTTAAGTTATTCCTAATATACACAAAGTACACATTTTCCTCACATGAATAAATGAAAAGCAACTTACAGATATTGAATTAGTAGGAAACTGATTATATCTAGGAAGGATAATGGCAAACTGCATGTACCAGTGAATCAGGAGAGTTGCCCAGAAAGTGTCCAATACATTATGCAACAATACCAGGTACCAGGTATTTTTTCCATGTAAATAAATAAAAAAACATTTTCTCAAAGTCAGCTGCACCCATTTCTATTGGTACCTCTAATAAACCCCTTTAAATCGATGTAACTGAAGCATTTTGTTTATATACATTAAAAATTAGTTTTAAGTTGATCTGAGTGTCTAGGAACTGCATATTGGTAATCCATTACCTCCTATTTCCTTGGGGTATACATATGACTGGATGTTAAGAAAGGTGAAAATAGTATCTAGTGTTCATTAACTGCAGTGACGGATGGTATTTAGTTTTTTTTTGTCAAGTGTAATAAGGTTTTGAAAAATATTGGTTATGTAAGTTGAGGAAATGTAGGTGATTTTGTGAAAGTTGTATGATGTCTTCGAAGTAGGTGTGCGTTCCTTTCAGCATAGTGCATGTATTTGAACAATAGGGTTTCATTTACATTGTTTTGCGGCATCATTATCAGGTACATTACCTTTCCATGACTTCATCCCCTTGTTTCTTATATTAAGGGATCAACTGAGTCTGGGAATTAAATTTCAATGTTCTATGAGTTATCCTGACTGGTCAGTTATTTTTTGCCAAATTAATCAGCATGGAAGCACTTAAGTTTCTCGTTCAGTTCAAACCATCCAGCATCTCCTGGTGAGTGAACCATATGAATACCGTAGTATTAAATTATGCTGTGTTATTATTGGGTTATTGCTCTGACATTTGAGTTAAAGTTGCATTGATTTTACAACTGTAATGGGCATGTTCAGTTTACATGACGTGCAACAGATACAACATTCATGTTGTGGGATTTTTTAACCTGTCCAAAAATCTGTTGCAGCGTGGCTTATGCTGTGATCAAATTGGGTATGCTACAGTGCTAAATACAGGAAGTAGGAAGGAAATGTTGGAGCATTATTGTTTTTATAGCATCATGCTTTCTAATGGCATTAACATGAAAGGCTGATTCTGAATAATGTGTGACCCTCATATCTTGTTTGTTTATTTTTCAGCCGCTAGACTTTGAGAGCAAGAGGACCCACAATGTTGTCGTTGAGGCAGTAAATAAGCATGTTGATCCTCGCTTTGTTGACCTAGGCTCTTTCCGAGATCAGACAATTGTTCGGGTCAGTGTGTCTGATATTGATGAGCCACCCATCTTTCAACCAGCAGAAAGTGCTGTCATGGAAGTCCAAGAGGATGCCAAAGTAGGATCACTTGTTGGCATTGTCTTGGCCAGGGATCCAGATGTGATGAACAAACCTGTGAGGTATGGAAGAGATAGGGCTAATTTCAACAATGGAACATATAATTATATGTATTATAGTTTGAAGAATTCTGTCAACATTTATACATAAAGGTCTGGGCAATGTACAGTCTTTTTTTTTTTTACTTTTTCTGCAGCTCAACTCTTTCACTGACTTAGCTTTAATAAATGAGAATACAAACTCTTCATGTACACATTCATTATTCTGCTTTTGGCTGGTTATTTTCCTAATATATGTATAAAAGACTGTGTTATCTCTCATTTCAACAGTTTAAATTCAAATGGTTGCAATCATGCATCAGAGACAGTTTGTTTGGCCACCCTCTTTGTCCAAGAGATACACCCCAAGGTGGGGGGCTTTAAGGGGTATAATAAAATACTGTTAGATTTGACTGTTAGATTTGTGTGCAGCAGTAATATTGTTTACCAAACTTGAGGCTGCTTGGCAACATCTAACTTTGCCAATCAGAATTCTAATTTAAGATGGTCTTCTTGTTGTATTTTCATCTCTAACTTGGAAAAAATTTGACTTCCAATTACAAAGAGAATGCATAATATGTAACTGCTTCATCCTTAAACCCCTGCACCCAATCTCACACTCTAGATTCTCTAAAGATACTTCTTAAATAATCTATCTTGTTGACCTCTGTTGTAACAGAAATTAAAAGGCTCATCTTTAATTTCGATAAGATTTTTTAACAAAAATACATTTTTTACTAGTTTAAAATGGTATGGGTTCCATTTAAACAAGTTTAATTCATTGGGTGAAATGATTGTGGAAATGCGGATACTTAACTTATGAGAAACACTAAAACCTAATTTATAATTCCTCCTGATAATAGAGTGGAAAAACAAGGACACTGTATCTTGTACAGTAGAAGATGGTACAAATTTTTCCAAGCCTTTGGTTTCTGTGTCCTCTGAAGTGTAATTGCATGGTGAGAAGAGGCTGTAGATAGAGCTATGACTGTCTCATTAACACAACATAAACCAACACCCAGTTCCTGTGAACATCACCTTGATTAAAAATACATGACACTCATTCCTCTATGTGTAATAGAGCACAGCACAATGGTAAGCACATCCATCGTAAGGTATTAGGGTAATAGGTGTGCAGGCAAATATGAGTACACCTGTGAATTTATGTGTTGGATAAAAGGAACAGTGAACTATAAATTAAATCACAAGAGAGCTTGCCACATTCCAGTAACTACTCTTTGGCTTTAGGCAGACACCGCCTTTACAATCAACTCAATAATTTGACCGTAGGACTAAGGTTTTTGTGGAAGAAGTGAGATAGGTTTCTCTTCACCAAGAACACCATGAAAGACTATTGCAGTGGTAGAAAATATCAAACTTAGTGGATGGAAAAATGAACTCTGACTAAAGAGCTCTGAACAGCATAGCAATTCAACTTTTCAGTTCTTCTTCTGGTAAGATCTGCCTCATCTCTTCACATAACTAGATGAGACTAGATGAGAGAGTCTTTTTTCCAAGAAAGCGCCTTGTAAAAAAGTAGTAGCTTTAAAATATAGTGCCAGTTTTGCTGCAGACAGTTAGAGTTTGCACTTGCCTTACGTCATGACACATACACTGGGGTTCTCCAAATATAGGTGCAACAAATCTTACTAAGTAGGAGTTACAATGCACTTGATTGCTGTCTCCTTGAAGAGTAACACAGTTAAACATCTGGTGGGAACAAAATATAGCTTAGGTTCAAGATAAAAATTAAAGGTGTTTGCACACTGCCCATCCCTAGTTGCGAAAAATTTAGTTAAATGTTTATTGTGATATTTTTGAGGTACTTGATACTTCATAGTCACATAATCTTTAAAACAAACAAAAAAATATTGTCTTTTATGCCTTGTACAAGTAATCCCATACCTTTTGCGAACACACTCTGTCGAAACACCTTGACCATCAGAAGCATTACTAATGTGTTTGACAGCTTGCTTAGCTGGTAAAATGTTATCCTATATCCTATGTTGTAGAGTTATATTGTTTTAACCAGTATCCATCATGGCTTCAAAGTACATATTAAGGGATATGCAGTGTTGTGCCAGTTCATCCCTAATAAGAAATAGTTCTGAACTCAGTTTAGCCAGGTTAAAATAAATAAATACATTTTCAAATTTCAATACCTAAATAAAGGCACTGTTCACAGCTCTAACTCGAACTAGGTACTTGATGGATGGACAGATGGATGGATGGATGGATGGATGGATTGACAGGGTGTCCAGCAGCCACACAATTTATGCTTAAATACAAAAAAATACAGATTTAGAAGTTACTAGCGCTAGTACTAAAGATAGTACACATGTTCAGACCGACTGTTAAATTAGCTTATGCTTTATCTCATTGCCTAATATCCATTTTATTATATATATATATATATATATATATATATATATATTTATAATGTATGAATTTCCGAAGCAGCTGCTCATGTGTTTTAATAGTGTCTTTTAACAAAAAATAACATTTTGGCTGTAAAACATTCCACTTAGACTACGTTTTGTAATTGTGGTCACTTATAACCCTCTTATTATCATCAAGTAAATGGGTTTTCTTTTTTGCCTTTGAAACTATTATTGCACAGTCAACCTCACAGTGATAAGCATCCACATACTGAAGACTTAAGTTGTCTTTGACAAAATCAGTCACTCATTGCAGTTTGAGAATTCTACAGCTATAAAGTAAAAATAATATAATACAATTTTGGTCATGATGGAGTTAACCAACCACGATGTTCCTCTTGAGTCTTTTAGGCACATTAGCTGACAAAATCTTAAATCCTGAAGATGAAATTCATCAGTGTGGTTCTTTAAGATGGTCAGAGATAAAAGTTCAGATCTACAGCTTTTCTGCATGTCTATGCTCCATTTTCCATACATAAAAAGCATAAAAAGGACAGCAACACATGCTTCAGTGTAACCTGATAGTTTTAAGGGTCAAACCTTGTGCTTTTAGTTAATATCTTTATGTATGAAACAAAGTTGAAGGTGACATCATGAAGGGGAGACACATAGACCTAAATTGCTGATATAGATCCTCACAAAGCTCTGCACACAGACACTCAGCAGACAATGAGTTCCGGGGGTTGAGATGAAATACTGTAGCTTTTTTTCTACATAAAATCCAAAGTTTGCTACTAAAAAATTGAGTAAATCTTTTTTTTCTTCTCCAAATAGAGTGCAATTAGATGACGTCAAGATGAGCTCATTTCTCGTCATGTTCCTGCAATATGCAATTCAAAGTTACCAGAAATGTCAGCTCCACCTATAAACCCATTCATTTGAACTCATTTGTGCACAATGCTTGAGGTAGTGATGTAGTCATAGGGTATGAAGGTAGGGGAGCATCATGGAAAAAGAGATTTTGCCTTAATAACTAAGTAACAGTAGGAACAGATAACGTGGGACTCTTGTCTATCAGCAAGAATTTCGTTCTTTTTTTTTCTTTTTTCTAAGCCCTGCATTATGTGCCAGTAAATACTACATTTAAAACTAAAATTTAAAATAAATTCATTTAATAAAGACATCTGGGAGACTGGAAAGGAATCTGGAATGTTTTCTATTATATTATACTCCACATAAAATAGTTTTCACTGTGCATCAATATGTATTTTTTGCAATTTTAGGGAACTTGGATTTTTTGGAGAGTTTACTTTTACAGACTAAAAAAAACAGAAAGGTCATGTTTTAGACACACACCTGATTGCATCCAATCTAAAAAGTATTCTCAGTGTTTGCTTTGCCCTGCCAAAATGTGTCACCACAGATATCTGGTGTATTTATAAATACAGTGATTAAACTGCTATTTTCAGTGTAGATTCTTGTTTTCATGAAGTAAAATTCAATAAAATGAGTTGAACAAAAACAGGAAATTCTTCCCTTAACCCTTACTGTTTTATAAAAAAAATTAAGATTCAAAGTCCTAGTTTGTATCCTACTCTGACCTAACATTACATTTTTTTCATATCTGAAAAACCTAGCCTCTCTTCTAATGAGACCACAAGAATGTTGGCTGACAGGTTTTTCAAAAGTCATTAAAGCTGATAGTTCTTTATTTTGGTTTATTGGGGCTCAATAAAGCCATCTGCATGTGTACATCTTTGTCTTCTTGTGTGTGTGTGTGTGTGTGTGTTGTTATGGAGAAGAGCTGAGAACAAAAAAACCTTTCAGCATTTTTTTGTTTACTCTTGAGTCTCTTGAGTGCAACCACAACCACACAGAGGAAAATCCATTTATGCACAATGCAACTTCTGTCAATATATGGCCTCATGCATCTTTTGGCATTATCAACTCTGCATATAAGACGTATTTAACCATTTTTTTTTTTTTTTTGCATTTAGACAAAATTTTTAGCTGGAATATTGACTATAGAGGGTGGCCTTATGTTTTTGACTCTATAATAGTTTAATTGACACAGAACTATATCATATTAAGCCTACCTAGACGAAGGTTTTTTTTCTATGTATATTCATTTTATTTGATTCATTTTGAATTAGTTGGGTTGGATGGGCTAAATAACTGGACAAGTTTAAAAATATATGAAATGTGTTGCACATTTCCTGCTTCTCTTTAAAATCGTTGTTCTTGTTTGTTTGTATTTACTCCAGGTTTTCCATTGATCCGACCACAGACCAGGACATGATATTCCATATTGATGCTAACTCAGGTGCCATCACGTTAGGAAAGATTTTGGACCGAGAGACAGCGGGCTGGCACAACATCACTGTGAAGGCTATAGAAGCAGGTACACGGATTTCTGTTTTATACATCTTTATAACACTGATGTGGTACCATTTATCAACCCCAAATCTGAAATTTGTAAAAACAATTCATTATGCGTATTTGTTTCTATGAGTAGCAACCTGAGTAGAAATTTATTGTCTGTTTTTATCAATTAGACTGTTAATGACATTTGACAAATGAAAGCTTGAAACTGCCACAATTGAGATGATTAACAAAATAAGAAGGGAGTTTATAATCATTTGCAACTTCATTCACAATATTACTGAAGGCTATATAGACACAGAAAATGCTTAATTTAAGGGGGTTTGTAAAATACTGAACAGAGAAACAGAGCTGTCTGTCTGTCAATCCATCCGTCCGTCCGTCCATCCGTCCGTCCATCCGTCCATTCTTCAGACACTTTTTATGTTGTAACACAAGGGATGTAACAGCCTAGGTCCTGACAACATATAAACATTCACAATAATCCCTGTTGCTTGAGCACCAACTACTTTTTTCGGCTCACGCTACATGTAGAAATGATCAATCTTTGTTTTAAAACTGTTTTTTTACTGCACATATGTTATATTCAGATTTTCTGAGAAACTGAATTTTAGGTTTTAACTGTAAATCATAGTGAACTTATTTTTATTCTGCTTGATAAAGTTTTACTTTCTCAAAAATGTTATTTTTGGTAAGGTTATTTTGTATGCTGTTTTGCTTGTTTGTAAATAAATCACATCAATCATGTGCATGGATATAATAACAACATATTGTGCTTGAGTAGTATGCTAATTGTCTTTTAAATTAAAACTCTTGATGTACTCATCACGGACATCTTAGTTGTCAGTTTAACTATCCATGCAGTGTGATTTTTATCATCTTAGTCTTTCAGCTAACAAAACACAATACTAAAAATGAATGGAGAGCATTTATTTTCTTCCTTTTACTGGGAGTGTTTGTCATAGCAAAGAATATGAAGAATGTAAGTAGGAAAATTATTACTATGCCATAAAAAGAAAACTTGAAAATGGAGAAGACCTGGTGTGTCTGACATTTTCAATCATATCTAGATGACATGATTTTGGGATTGCAGTGATGGTTTAGTAGATTGGCTTCTGCATCTAACAGGGATCTTCCACTGAGAGCATGAAAGAAAACAATTCAATAAACAAGACTAAATTTAAAATGTCTTCATATGTGTTCCTGGTTTGTGTTTTTACTGACTGTCATTTCTTTAATTATCAATACAGCCTAAACTGAAAATAATGCAGTCTTACCAAACACAGATATTAAGGCAAAAACTAAGCTGTTTGACTCCTCCTGGAATAATTTGTGTCTCTTCGTGTATGGCACTATGGCGATGGCACATTTTAATGGTAATTGAACATTCAATGCTGCCCAGCACCTTTCAGTGTTAGACATAAACACATGCCTGCACTTCAAAGATAAAGCTTCTTGCATTGCCATCCACAGAAACATCTACATAGACAAAGTCTGTGGTCAGTGGCATTAGAATGTCCACCCAGTATGTTTATTTTATTACCTTTTAAGTCACAAAGCCTGCAGAGCTCAGATGCACAGACAGGAGAAAAAAAGAAAGGGAAGACAGAAAAAATAAGGTCACAAGAGAGAGGGAAATTTGTAGAGAGATTGGCCATTTATGCTATTATAAAAGGTAGTTAGAGCATTTAAAGAAACTTACAACAATAATAACAAGACTAACAAATCAAACAAACATTAATATAGCTTGTAAAACGTGTCTAAAAATAGTTATTATGTGATAAACATTGTGCACTGAAATTCTATACCAGCTACAAAAGTACTGTAACTGTCCTTGAATGACTAAATGATTAAAACAAATGCCTGTAAAAACAGAAATGCACAGTATAAAATCTTCATAAAACTAAAGATGCTGAAACTAAGTATTAGATACAAGAACAAATTCACAAATATTTACAAATATTTCAAGAATATGTAAGAATAACCATTTTAAGGAAATAGATGAGAATAAACATAATATAAAACAAATATGGAATATCTTAATATTATAAAAATGTCACAAATAAATGAGGATATCCTAATTATTTTATTGAGAAAGAAACTGAAAATTACAAAATTAATGATATAGCTGACAGTTAGTTAAGAAATGTTTTGCAAATCTTTGATCTGACTAGGATCCCTAAAACATCAAACACTTCACAGAGTTTGATAAATTAGTAGAAAGAAATCCAAACTCAATGTTCCTTAACAAGATAACAGAAAAATAAATAAATGATATTGTTAAAAATGTAAAAACAAAAAATACACTAACTTACACAACATTGATATGTCCTTGGAAAAACAAGCCAATAAGGAGATTTTTAAAAAAGCTACAATACAAAAAGTTACTTCTCATTTCAAATTCTATTATTTCCTAATAAGGTGAAAAGTAAAAGTAATCCCAAAGTAAAAAATTTAAATAAACATAAATATTCCAACTATAGACCCATAGTGTTTTTTGCCACGATTCTCAAATATTTTAGAAAAAACTGTTTAATAGAAGGGAAACATTCTTAGAAAAAACATAAATTAATCACTGAAAGTCAATATGATTTCAGATTAAAACAATCTATAACAATAGCCATACTGGAAGCAATAGAAGATAATCAGAAACTTGCTGCTGGGGTGTTAGTTGATATTAAAAAAGCTTTTGACACAGTAAGTCATAACTTACTATTAAAAAAGCTGGAACAGTTTTTTAACAGTAAATCATGGGCTTGTGTTTGATTGGGTTAAAGGTTATTTAAGTTGCAGACAGCTGTATGTGAAACTGGAATGAGTGTGTTCACAGTGTTCGGGCATTGTTTGTGGAGTTCCACAGGGGTCAGTTTTGGGCCCTTAATAAATTATAATGTTTGTAAATGACATATAAAAAAACATCTGAAGTCCTAACATTTGTATTTTTTCTGATGACACAAACATTTCCTGTGTTAAAGATATTATGGAATAGTTGTTAAAGGATGTCACTTTGGTGTAAATGAAAAGGTTAAACTATGGTTTGATTGTAACAAACTGTCTTTAAATGTGAGCAAAACCAAAATAATGTTGTTTAGGAACAGTAAAACCAACAAGGAACTGTAAATACAAATGTTTCTATCTTGCACAAAGCTAAGTGTATGTTAGATAAAAAAGCACTCCATGTTCTGTTCTGTTCCTTGGTTTTACCATATTTAGGTTACTAAGCAGAGATTTGAGGAAAACAACTACAAAATGACACTACAGTCATTAATCATACTTAAAAAAACATAAAGAGTAATTAACAAGTCTCAGTACCTGTATCATACTAAACTGCTGTTTATACAATCAAAATTCTTAAAACTTACTAACATAGTAGAGTGCAACCCGTGGTGTAGCAGTAGAGCACGCGACCCATAGAGGGAGGCTTCAGTTCTTGACACAGCTGTCCCTGGATTGAGTCCTGACCCTGGCAACCTGTGCTACATGTCTTCCCCGTCTCTCCATCCCACTTCCTGTCCGCCTACTTTTAAGTAACAAAAAATAAACGGCACTAGTGTTGCAAAAAGAAAAAAAAAAAAACAACAACAACTCACTGACATAGTTAAACTACAAAACAGTTCTAATGTCAGTCAGTCAGTCATTTTCTATACCGTTTCTTCCATAGTGGGTCGCTATCTCCAGCAGTCCATGGGCAGGAGGTGGGGTACATCCTGGACAGTTTGCCAGACCATCGCAGGGCAACACACAAACAACCATGCACACACCTATGGGCAATTTAGAGAGACCAATAAACCTAACAGGCATGTCTTTGGACTGTGGGAGGAAGCCGGAATACCCGGTGAGAACCCATGCATGCATGGGGAGAACATGTAAACTTCATGCAGAAAGAGCCCTGGCTGGGAGTCAAACCCAGGACCTTCTTGCTGCAAGGCAACAGTGCTACCAACTGTGCCACCTGTCCAGCCTTGTTCTAATAATGTATAAAGGTAAAAATAACCAATAGCCAGAAAATACTCAAGAGAAGGAAAGGCCCTTATGAGTTTGAGGTGTATGTCAATATCAAAAACAGATGAAAACACAGAAAAAAGATCATTATAGATGAATATCAAACTTGAATAATAGAAATTCTTATTACTATCATTATTACCACTTACTACCTTTTATATTATTGTAAATTGTATTATTGTCTTTTAGATTATAGTCTACTTTATGAATTGCACTTTATTTATTCACTTTTATTTAATAGTTGTTGGATTACAAATTTTGTATACTATTAAGTATCTTTTCTTGATGAATAAGAAGTGATGGGAATAATGTTGCAGGAGAAGGGGTGTGTTAATATAGGTTTATAATTCTACCCATTCCTTTGAACATGTGAATATTGTATGCTAGTATTGATGTTATCTACTATTATGTTTAATAAATATTTGATTGAATTAAGAACCAAAATCTTATTCATTAAAACCATAGTGATTTTATTCTCTTTTAGGTCTAGGGAGCCACAAGGTCAGGTTGTTTAAGGTCATTGTTAAAACCCTCAATTATTCCAGTCCATTATGGACCTTTGAACTTTTTTTGTGTGTGCATCAGTTTTGGACAAGAGAAGTACGTTTCTTGACAATTTCTGACAGTGAGTGGACCATGAGGTTAACAACTACTGCCCTAAAAATGCACCAAATATCCAGTTGTGCATGTAGTGTAAGTGCAGTTATTTCTGTTTTACTTCCAACACAAATTCTGCTTATTCCAAAAAATTGCACGCACAGCATATATTCAACTTCACCCAATTAAAAGTCTTCAGCTACTTCTGCAGACACTAGTACAATGAAAGATGAAACAACCTCTCATCTGTATAGTGCTTGTCTTCCGTGTACGAAGCACAGAGCCTTCCTAGTACAAGAGAAGCATTTACTACACTGTCACTAGCAGAGTACTCAAGCTTCTTGGCAGTGTTCTCTATAGAAACGTATCGGGTTAAGTTGGAGTGACATATAATTTTTGAGAACTGATAGCAAGTATGATACTTCTTGCAAAACTGCTTTTTCACCTTGACAGGTAGCTGGAAAAAAAGAGCTTCACCCTGAGGGCAAAACACACTGAAGAAGCTGAAAGTCTTTATCTCTTGCTCTGTTGCATGGAAAAGATGTTTACTATGACATAATTTCTCTGCATTTGCTATCTGGCAAACACATGCAGACCTTTTGACTTTTAGACTGTTTGAAGATTATCCATTGTACATCCAAATGAATCACACACTGGTTGGAACGTGTTGAAGGGAAATAAATAGATTCCAGAGACTGGAAATATGAAAGGAACATTGTGCTGAAAAGCAAATCAGCAGTGAACAGTTTTATATGCAAAACATGTGCTAATGCATAAGTTAAATGATATGATATTTAGTAACAAACCCTAGATAAGGGTACGTTACTGTTTGCAGGTAATGCACAACAGAGTTTAATTTGTTAAGTTTAAATGAGTATTGTGTATGGTATTGCATTACAAAGCACCTGTCAACATACATGAGAATATCTAATATTACGCAATTATACGGAGCCCGGCAAGTGTCAGCAAGTAAAAAAAAACAAAGCCGGTGGAAATCCGTGCTCACGTATTACTAAACTGTGTGCTCAGTTTTGCAATCTGTGCGCATGGATTAAAAGAGCTATTTCATCGCTACGTTACTTTTGGAGAGATAAGGATTGTTTGCTTTGGATATTAGGAACTATCAATAATTATCATTAATAAGTATTAACAAAGTTTGAATATTTGAATTTTAGCCAAACAACTTCCAGCCTGTCAGGTATTGTTCTGTGAATATCACCCCAATGCGGCAGTACTATAGAACAATAGATAAAGGAGTGAATTCAAGCAATGGTGTTCTCAAACAGCACGCCCTGCACACATATATAAAATAAACACCAATGACATTCCAAAATATAAGCATTTATTCACAAAATAATTAAACTTCAGGTTAACATAATTCAATTAAACTCTTTAACTGGGCCAGGACCATTAAACTAAATTACTAAATAAAAATGAAAGAATAAGGAAAACTAATGAACTATATAAAAAAAAAAAGGGACCAAAAGAATAAAACTGAAACCAAAAACCGATAAAATGATGCAATAATATCACAGTTTAGTGTGAATATTTGTGTTTAAGAACCAAGGTTTGTCTTGAGGATCTTGGAATGAGGTCAAGTTAGTTTTTGTAGTTCTTAATTAGCTAACTAATTAAGAAAAACATTTCATATGTGTTCAACAACTAGTTGAAAATGCAAATAAACATTAAATATTATTTTAATTAGTTAATCTGTAAGAATAATTTGCTGAATTAAAAATCCATAACCTTTTAGACAGTAGATTCTTAATGTTATGCAATTAGCCCTCAGTAAATGATTATCAAAGCAATTATGAACTCTTAAGATGTTTTGTAGTGCAAATATTCTGCTCGCAAGTTTGACCCCTTGTTCTTACACCAAGTGTTAGACTAAATATTGGTCATGTGCAAAAGTATTAATAAATTTCAAACTTCAATATATTATCCCTTATAAGGTAATTGATCATTCTAATGTTATACCTCAATAGACGTGCAGCTGTAAATGCAGCAAACAATGCTTTTGTAATGTATTAAGTTAGGGGTGTGAATACATACATACTATTTTCAGATTTCTATTTTGAAGCACATTTAAGAAAACATCTATAATTTTGCCCTTACCTTATAATTATAGCACTACTTTGAGTTGTCTGTCACAAAAAACATTTATGTTTTTAATGGAATATGATGAAATATAAGCACATTTCAGTGGTATTAATACTTTTGCAAAGCATAGTATGCAGGGGCAAAATCATTTTTCCAGATTTTTATGCATGTCTAGGTAGTCCTGTGTTCTTCTGTGAAAGAAAACCTGACTGATATCATGCCAAATGTTGCAGTAATGTCAGTGCCTCGTGGGTGCATCTGCTTTTTTTAAAAACATTTTCTTATGGGAAATACTGTTGATATATCAAACAAGTATATACATACAGTTGCTATTGCATCTCAAACCAAAAACCATTGCTTCCAATTAAATAAAGTGTTGTATCACCCTGTCTAATTTGAAGAATGCATACCATGCATATATTTCCAGGACATTTTTTTCTTTGGAAATAGTTGTTTGTGTGTAAGTTAAGGTTTATGCCTCTTTTTTTGTTTTTATGCATCAATTGTAAAGGTGTGTACAAAATTTTAAAATGTTATATTTGCCTTGTGATTCATTATGAGTCTGACATGGGTATCTGGAACTTACAGCCTAAATGGTTCACTCAACACAGAAAACGAATGAATGAATTCACACCAGTATTTTGCTCTTTCCTGACGTGCCTTGGCTAGTTAGAGAAACCAGACTCAGGCACAGTTGAGTACATTTGTATCTTCATGTTATGCTGCTGACAAGGTGATACTTTAAACCAAACAATTTCCTCCAGCAACCCTGAACCATTTGGTCACAAGCCCTATGACACCCCAGACACCTCCTCGCATGCAAACAGACACACCCGATCACATCCTCTGTCTACTTGAACTAATGTCAACATAATGCACTGCCTGAGAGACATTCCTATCATACAATTCTTGACAGCTGGTCAGCGCGGCAGAGATGTAGAGCCGTGCCAATGATCTGTTTAAACCCTTGTATTCTTTTTGTATTATTTTTCCCTGTCTAAAGACATATTTGGAACAGTGCCACTTGGTCTAAATGACTGAACCTGCTTTACAAATTTTTTTACTTCTTACTTGGAAGTTTAAATTGGTAGATGGGTAATGTTTTGTTTCAGATCGTTTAATCCGTTCACAGCTCTTGGTGTAAAAAAACTAAAAGGTGTAACATTGGATGATTGCCTGTTTTTATTCTAACATCAATAGCAACAGATAAAAAAGAAGGAAAGAGATATTTGGGATTGGAGCGCAAAAAAGTCTTGTTTCAGTTGCTCTGACACCTAGTCAGCAAAACCCTTGCAATGATGTAAAGTTTATGCTGTTAGTCAAACCTTGTCTTATCCATAGTTAGACCTCTGAGGTGAGACAGCAAGTGAGTGCTTGAGAGCTCCTCTCCAGCACAATGGAGCTAATTGGTTTGTTTTACTTTGTTTGATGCTTCAAGTCTAGCTCTATCTTCAAATATTCTGTGGCATATTTGTTTTTGTTTTATTTTCTGCTAACAACCAATTTGTATTATTTTTTAAATTGTTTCTAGCATGCAGTACATTGGCATAACTTGACTTCCTACCAATGTTAAATCAATTTTAATTTATCCAATATAATACTTTTAGCCACAGGAATTTGGGTGGATTATTTCCACCTATGGGTAGGTTGTTGCTGCATTTTCTGTGGGGTGCCACTCAAACGTGTTAACTGTGCATTGTTAGCTGCAAATGCTGACTTATTCCTGGGCTGTGTATTTTAATTAACCAGGATACCCAGACCAACGCTGCTAGCAACAAGATTGTTCATTAGGCTCCCACATAATGTTCTCTAACTTTTTTATAAACTTGTACTCGCACATAGGCACACACATCACACACATACACACAGACTGTGGCCCCCAGGCTTCCCTCTCTACCATACACAGTGTTTTGTGAGCATGATGGAAACTATATCAAACATTATCACATGATTAAGGATGAGAATTAAAACTCAGCAAAAAATTTAGCTAATTCAAAATGAGAGTTATTTGTGCTAGTTATATAATCTTCACTCCTTCATTTACATTTTGGTCCATTAAGAAAAGTGTCTTCGGAGTGTATTTTAGATCTATAATATCTGTTCTATTTAGTTCGTAATAGTAGGCGCGCTAAAAATATCTGGCAGTGTACATTATTTGGTCATTAGTTAGGGTGTGCGTACTTGCACTCAGCCATTGAAGAGGTACAGGTGTGTCAACATCTGATGGCAAGGATCCAGAGACAAAAATTTTATCTTTGGTACCATTTGTATGCCAATCCCCAGTGCCAGAAAACACAATTTGATGGGCCGTTGGATAAGCACTGTGGCACAATTCTAAACTGGCTGCCAGCTTCCTTGTGGAAAATTGTGCACATCTGTGTGTTGTATCCCTGCTGCTGAATTTTGGAAAGTCATTGGTAAATACCTTTATTGATGCAATGATATGTCTTACGTATAGCATTCTTGAAAAAAGTCAAAATTTTAGCAGCTGCAGTCTGTCAGTTCTGGCATAAGTGCAGCAGCTAAAATGCAGCTGTGTGTTCAGTGTGTGTTTTGGCAACTTTTGCAGCCACATAATTACCTCACATCAAAGGATATTGGCCTCCCAGAGTAAAACATATGCATTAGATTACAGCAATGTATGTAAAGTGCTGATTAAAATATGCTGTGCTAACACTTATATTGGTTCCAAAAATCACTAATGTTCCATGGCTGACAAACCTGTTTGACTCAGTTTAAGGAATACTGTAACTTAACCTACATCAGGACTTTATTCAGTTTGGAGTCTCTGATCCTAACCAAGACCATTACAAATTTTGCAAAATGGTACATGGGTTCTATGCACTCAGGCGCATCTGCAGTAAATTAGGACATGTGTTCTAATGAGGCTTGTTTGTCAGATTAAAAGTAATTTATGACCTATAAGAAGGAGTTAGACATAAGCCCACATTTTTGAATTCCAGTTTTTTTTATTGGTCTGTTAGAGGAAAATCCTCGTAATTAACAGAAATGAAGGCTTTAAAACATTGGTCTCTGTGTAATTAATCTTTATAATCAGAATCAGAATCAGCTTTATTGCCAAGTTTGTACATACAAACAAGGAATTTGACACCGGTACACTTTGCTCTCTGGTTTTTGTTTTTTGCGTTAAAGAATATACATATATACAATATACAAATATACACATATATAAATAAAAAGGTGCATTTGCAACATCTGTATGCTGTTGTTTGGTACTCTCTTAAAAGTTCAACAGAGAAACAGCCTGGGGGAAGAAACTGTCTCTGTGGCAGCTGGTTTTAGTAAACAGTGCTCTGTAGCGGCGGCCTGAAGGTAAAGCTCTGAACAGTTTATGTGCAGGGTGTGTGGGGTCTGCAGAGATTTTAGCAGCTCTTTTCCTGACCCTAGACCTGTATAAGTCCTGGATGGAGGGAAGGTCAGCCCTGATTATTCTCTCTGCAGTCCTGATTATTCGTTGCAGTCTGAATTTGTCTTGTTTTGTGGATGAGCCAAATCACACTGATGTAAGGATTATGATTATTGATTAATTAATATTCATCAAGAATTATAATTTAAAATCATAATTTGAAAAATGTTTTTATGTTTTTAACCAAAAATCATTACTCACGAATAGAAATCAGAGATATCCTCTGGTGTTGTGATTACGGGCTCAAAGCTCTTTAATAATTACAAATTATTAACCAAGACCACAAACTGTCACTGTTTATTCAACCGCTTCACCAAAGGTGGGAGAACTTCGACCTTGTTTTGACAGATAAATCACTCTTGCATGAAATAAACACAAACGCTTCTCTTAATTATATATATGAAGATTTATTGAAGCCAAATAATCCCGATATACCATTATTCTGGTCCAAAAACCTTCACCTAACTAACAAGCACCATTCTACACAAAGGGAATAAAAATGACTACCTAACAATGATAATAAAATAAAAAAATATAGATATATGCGCAATTAGTGTCTATGAAGATCAATTCAGTAATTTTATGGACAAAATGTGTAATTTGGGTTAAATGGAAAGAAGTCGTCCTGTTGTGCTGATGTCTTGATCGCAATGATCAGCTGATAAAACGGTGGGGCCACGCCCCTTTAGCCACAACCAGCTGAACACTCCAAATTTTAACAAAGGGTCAAAAAACTCTGAGGCAGAAACTCAGTGGAAAATCTCCAGCAATAACACTGGAACAAAGAATGGTCAGGCGAGGCCCAGACCGCAGTTGCTTTGAATGAAAAACTTAAAAGTCCAACTTCTAACTCCTGGCTGATTTGAGATCAGCCGGACAAAACATTAACCACGCACAATTCAGCAGCGCTTGCAAAGAAAATCAAAACACAGCTCAGCATAAAACACTTCAATCAGTATTGCATGCAACAAGTTAATACCTTAGATTAACTACTGGTGATCCTAAATCACCTTAACTGCCTCATCCTGCCCAGACCTCTAAATGCACCTATCCGGTTTAATATGAAAAGAACGAAATTACTTTGAAGTTGATTTCTGCTCTCCACCGGCTGAGGATGGGTGAGGTCTGAAGAAAAAGGAGGGGAGGGGGGATCACGCGTCCGTGATCAAATTAAAGAAAAAAAAAACGGTAATTTCTCATCCGTCCAGGAGGGGAAAAGATGAACCGTTAGTCGACTGCATTACACAAGGAGCAAAACGCATCTCCTTGGACATAGAACCTCTGTGGGTTTCCACCTGCGCCTGGTGTTGGCGCGGTCTTCAATCGGTAAATAAATCTCCTGATCTTCTTGTATCAGACAGATTTCCATCTTTCAAGCTCTTCTGGGAATGGCCTTGTGGAGCAAAAGTTTGCCTGCGAGCCCTTGTCTCTCGAGATATGCGCCTCCGTTGCCCTGTCCTTTGAGGCAGGCGGGAAATGGCCCCAAAACTCTCCATCTCAGCCGGTTTATACTCCCAGTGGCGTCAGAGCTGCGATATCTGTTGAGCTGCGCATGTCAAAATGTGCGACCAAAATGGATGGCCCCAAAACTGAGATGGATGAAGACAGGACAGACGGAATGATGGCAGTGTAGAAGATGACCAGCAGCTCCTGTGGAAGGTTGTACTTCTTGAGTTGCCTCAGGAAGTACAGTCTCTGCTGGGCCTTCTTTCGCACAGTGTCTATGTGTGAAGACCATCTCAGGTCCTCAGAGATGGTGGTTCCTAAGAACCTGAAGTGGTCCACAACCGACACGGTGTTGTTGAGGATGGTGAGGGGGGTGTATGGGGATGGTGTTCTCCGAAAGTCCACCACCATTTCCACAGTCTATAATGTATTTCACTAAGTCAGCTGTTACTGAAATAAATGAACTTTTCAACAATCTTTTAATTTATTGATGGGGTCTGTACTAAAGTACTTCTAGGCCCTTGTTTCTGTGCTGTTTGTGTCTGTTCTTATCTTTTTAACCACCAGCCACTCAGCACAGCACTTATACTGAGCCTTGTTCTTCTGGAAGTTTCTTCCTGTTAAACAGAATTTATTCCTTTCTACTGTCACCACATGCTTGCTCAGGAGAAAGAATTGCTTTTAAGTGAATAAATCAATGCAAGTGGTTTTTCCAATTGGCTTTATTTCCTCTGTTAATCCTGACTGTAATGTAATGAAATTGCGACATCATACCACTAATCATTATATTGATATTAATCATTAAAGATATTTGGATCGGAATTAGACGTGCTAGTCATTCAAAGTATGTTCAGATGGTATTTGTTGTGAATTGGTGCAATACAGAATTGCCACCACTCTAAATGCGTTTTACTTTGCTCTTCTGCAGATAACCACACAATGATGTCCTTCTCAGCCATTAGTATTCGAATCCTGGATGTAAATGACAATCCTCCCGAACTGGCTACACCATATGAAGCCTCTATATGTGAAGATGCCAAACCAGGGCAGGTATGTTTGTTATTTATTATTTTATTATGCTGGATGTGGTTCGTCCTTCTTGGTGGTATGCTGACATTACCCTGGATACCGTGGCTCTTGATACATCACAAAGACTTGCTGTCTTGGTCACAGATGCGCCAGCAAGACGTGCACCAACAATTTGTCCTCTTTTGAACTCTGGTATGTCACCCATAATGTTGTGTGCATTTTATTATTTTGAGCAAAACTGTGCTCTTACCCTGCTAATTGAACCTTCACACTCTGCTCTTATTGGTGCAATATGCAATCAATGAAGACTGGCTACCAGGTTGGTCCAATTTAGCCATGAAACCTCCCACACTAAAATGACAGGTGTTTCAGTTTCATTGTCCATCCCGTGTTTTGGTGCTAAGCCATTCAGTGATTTATAGACTAACAGAACTATTTTAAAGTTTGTTCTCTGAGCTACAGGGAGCCAATGTAGGGACTTTAGAACCGGGGTGATGTGCTCCACTTTCTTAGTTCTAGCGAGGATGCAATCTGGATCAACCGCAGCTGTCTGATCGACGTTTTAGGCAGAGCTGTGAAGACACTGTTGCAGTAATCAATTCTACTAAAGATGAACACATGAATTAGTTTTTCAAGGTCCTGCTGAGACATTAGTCCTTTAATTCTGGAGATGTTCTTTAGGTGATAGAAGACCAACCTTGTTACTGTCTTTATGTGCCTCTGAAGGTTCAGGTCTGAGTCCATCACTACACCCAGGTTTCGAGCCTGACTGGTGGTTTCTAGCTTTATTAACTGTGCTAACTTGTAAACGCTCTTCCTTTGGTCCAAATATTCTTCAGTTTTGTTTTGATTCAGCTGAAGAAAATCTTGGCCCATCCATGCATTGATTTCTTCTATGCATTCACCCAGCGCTTGAATGGGTTCATAGTCACCTGGTGACATTGTAACGTATAGCTGTGTGTCGTCTGCATAGTTATGATAACTTACGTTGTTGTTCATTAAAATCTGAGTTAGGGGGAGCATGTAGATATTGAATAGGAGGGGCCCTAAGATGGATCCTTGGGGAACACCACGTGATTTTTGTGGTCTCTGATGTAAAGTTACCTACTGACACAAAAAAGTCCCTGTCCTTCAAGTAGGATTTAAACCAATTGAGTGCTGTACCAGAAAAGCCAACCCAGATTTCCAGGCGCTCTAATAAAATGGAGTGATCAACAGTGTTGAATGCTGCACTAAGGTCCAATAATGCCAGCACTGTGGTTCTTCCACAGTCTGCATTTATACGGATGTCATTGAACACCTTGACAAGAGCAGTCTCTGAACTGTGGTGAGCACGGAAGCCTGACTGGAAGACATCGAAGCGGTTGGTCATTGTTAGGAAGTTGTTTAACTGCTGAAACACAGCTTTTTCAATAATCTTACTGATGAAGGGGAGGTTTGATATAGGCCTGTAGTTCTGTAGTAGTAGCTTGTTCAAGCTGCTCTTTTTCAAATGAGGTTTGATAATTGCCGTTTTCAGGGCCTTTGGGAAAACACCTGACAAAAGGGACACGATTATTATTTGTGTTAAATCAGATGTTATTACAGGCAAAGCTTTCTTAAGGAAAGCTGTGGGTAAAACATCGAGACAGCAGGAAGAAGAGCTTAGTTGCTTTACAATTTCTTCTACGTTTTTGTAGTTTATTTGGTGAAATTGGAAAATTTTGTCTAAATCAGTTCTAGTTGGAGATAACTTTGGTAGTGGAGTTGATGTGGATGTGCTGACTGCCCCTCTGATCTTTTGGGTTTTTTCAGTGAAGAAGTAAGTAAATTCATTGCAGGCCCTGGTAGAGTGGAGTTCAGATGCTACAGTTACAGGAGTGTTTGTTAGCCTGTCGACCGTGGCAAATAATGCACGAGCATTGTTAATGTTTTTGCTGATGATCTCAGAAAAGAAAGATTCCCTTGCAGTTTTCAGTTGTAGGTTTTATCTGTATAGTCTCTCTTTATAGATAATATAGTGAACCTGGAGTCCAGTTTTTCGCCACCTGCGTTCAGCTTTTCGACTCCTTTTTTTCACTTCTTACTGGTGGAGCACTTCTCCACGGAGACATTTTCTTCCCAGAAACGACTTTTACTTTAATTGGAGCAATTAAGTCAGTGATATCCGAGGTTTTAGGATGAAAGTTATCTACCAGCTCATCTACAGTGTTACAGGGCAAAGTGGAGGTAGAAGAGTAAATCTAGTTAAAGGTTTCAGCAGCACCATCCTTAAAGATGCGTTTTCTTATAATGTCTCTTTGGCAAACTGAGTGATTGGAAATTATGCTTTCAAAAATAACAGAAAAGTAGTCAGATAGGGCAACATCAGTTACAGAAACCTAGGACATGTTTAGACCCTTAGTGATGATCAAGTCCAAAATATGTCCCTGTTTGTGCGCTTGCTGTTGAACATGTTGAGTCAAACCAAAATTTCTAAGAGTGTCACATAGATCTATTGCACTTCTGTCTTCAGGATTGTCCATGTGAATGTTGAAATCTCCCACAATAATTAAACAACCATAATCAACACATATCACAGATAAAAGGTCATTAAAATCACTGTTAAAGACATAACATCAAGATCGTGGTCAGTAATGAAGTCATTGATTAAAAATGATTTTCCTGACAAAGATCTAATGTTCAATAAAGCCCGTTTATATGACTTTGTTGCTGCTATTAACTCTGTGTCTGGTTGTACCTGACAGTTTATGTTTTTTTTTTTTATTGTTTATTACTGTCTCTTATACTTTTGCCTTTCTTCTTTCTGTCACGTATAAGCACAGAGATTTTACAACTATCTCCTATTAGGGGCCCAGGTTTTTCCTGGACATGCTCATTTCTGATAGTTACCACTGGGGCCCAGATTGTATCATAGAGAAATGATTTGGAGGTCCTGATTAGGAGGAGATAGATTATGAGGTGGTGGGGCTCTGCGGCATTTGGAAGATGTTGGTTCACCTGCAGGGCCTCGGCCATGGGGGGTGTTGAATAGAGAAGATGTCAGAGCCATTTGGGTCCCGATTTTAAGAGCTCCTTTCATGTTATCAGAATTCAGTAAAGCAAAAAGTGGGCTCAGTGGGGAGAAGCAGGTGATGGACGGAGAAAATTGATGGATGTCTGTTATTAGCACATAATTTTGGGTTCAGGAAACGATTAGAGTAATTATAGCTAGTTCAGAATTTTATTATAGAACATAATCCAATTGAAGATAAAAAGGTGGCAGCATTTATATGTACTCAATAGTTAAAATAACCACTCTATATCTCTGGAGCATTATGCATTTAAAGCAATATGTTCTGTTTTCTGCCTTCCCAAATGAATGAAACCAACAAAGCAAAATGTCACATTGTTAGAATATCTGAGTGTTAGCATAAAAACTGTTATGCTAACAGTTGAAGTTATTTTAAGGGCTTGTCATATAAGGACAAGTACGATCCTGATTTAGCCTAAGTTTAACATAACTTAGGGTTTAAGGGGATTTTTACATGTGTGAAATTTGTCAAACACATGCACAAGAGCATTATTTAATATTGCATTTTTGTCTGTCAGAAATGTGATTAAAGCTTGTAATATTCTTTCCTTCAAAGCATTTTCAGAATAAATTTGAAAACAAATCTTCTCTGTCTTTATGAAGCATGTTACAGGAGAAAAATCATACTGAAGTTGAACACATCAACAAATAAGCATGACCTTGCAATCAGACAGTTGCTGTTTGCTTTTTAGAAAATATTTTTTAAAATAATGTTTAAATCAATATGACATTATTCCACTAGAAATTAAAACTTGAAGAAAACCTGAGGAAACCGCTGTTTGATAAAATTCTGTTCTTTGGGCAATGAAATAGCCTCATATTAAATCAAATTATTATTATTTTTTGGCTACATTTCAAAAAGATAAACAAGTAGAAAACTGCAGGAATCAAAAACAAAATTATGGACAAACATAAACTCAAGAGTAATTCAGTCAGTCAGTCATTTTCTACCGCTTATTCCATAGTGGGTCGTGGGGGAGCTGGTGCCTATCTCCAGCAGTCTATGGTCGAGAGGCATGGTACACCCTGGACAGGTCGCCAGTCCATCGCAGGGCAACACACATACAACCATGCACACACTCATTCATACACCTAAGGGGAATTTAGAGTTACCAATTAACCTAACAGGCATGTCTTTGGACTGTGGGAGGAAGCCAGAGTACCCGGTGAGAACCCACGCATGCACGGGGAGAACATGCAAACTCCATGCAGAAAGACCCCAGGCTGGGAATCAAACCCAGGACCTTCTTGCTGCAAGGCAACAGTGCTACCAACTGCGCCACCGTGCAGCCCAAGAGTAATTGATAAGTCATTTTTTTTTACCATGTACCAATCAAACAGTGGGTGCCTTTCTAGAAAATCAAGACCAAAGGTGCATTCTTCCAATCATATAAAGGTCTAGGTCCTTCAGTTGATAACAATTAAAAAACTGACAAAGTAATTAGGGTGTTTTATTCACCTTACACCGCCAACAGGCCTTGGGTAGTGTTAGACCCAATTACCATGGGCAGAGCAAAGGAATAATTAAAACAGCAAGACTTTAAAGTGGGGCCCCCATGCTGGTAGCTGCATTTACATGTGTAATGAGACTCAGGCCTCTCCTTCCATTGATCCATAGGCTCTTAACCACTTATAGCCCCCTTGTGCCTCTGCTATACTGCCAGTTTGAGCCTCAGCTGAGCACTGTCTGGTCTGTTCTCTCCCACTCCCAGCTCCTTTTCCCATCTGCAAGAGCCCACATTAACCTTCAGCTCCTAATCACAACAAGACGATTAGTCTTCCAGCTAAAAAAAGAGAATTACTGTTTTTTTTTTTTCGGTTTTTTTTGGCTCATTAGAGAGAAAGGCAGTAACATGTGTCATGCTGTTATTTTGAACCAACAGTACAAAAAGCAAACTATGACATTAATTGAATTTATATCTACACTTTGGCTGGTCCTTTGGTGTAAATGTTTATCAGTCCATCAACTGCTCAGTTTTTTTGTTTAGTTAAGTTTAGTTTTTTTTACTGCATCTTTTTTTTTTTTTATAAACATTACATTTTCTTTTGTGTTTTTCAAGTAACTGAGCAACCACATGGCACTAGACTCAAACTCCATAACAGAGTTAGGGATAATCACTTGGTACTGTTGTGGTGACGATCAAATAGATGTATTCCTGAATAAAATCAAAATATTTGGAGACTTTTGAACTTCACAATGCTGTTTTTTTTTACGTGTTGAACAACTCTACCTGGCCCATTCAGCAATACATTTTTCAACTATAAAACGTTTCGGAAAACCTTTAGCTATTTTATGTAGAAATGAGTTGCAACATTTTTGTTTAATGGAAGAATAAGCATTTTGGATAATGGTTATGTTGCTTGTGTGTGCATGTGGGAGCATTTTATGCAGTTACAAAAAGGCCTCATAGTTTCAGTGGCCAACAGGTGCAAATGCACAGCAAACAGCTGAATGCTCCAGTAATGGCAAAAACAAACTTGCAAACATGTGAGTGATGCAAACTCCAAACTGCACAAACACAAAAAACAATGCAACAGAAAAACGCTGCAAAAGGAAAAATGCTGCAACAATGAAAACAACTTTTTTTTGTGCTACTTTTTTAAATTGTTTTTTGCAGCACTGTTGTCCTTTATTTTTTTCATTTTTGCAACAGTAAACAGGTGGAGAGAGGGTTGAAGACATGCAGCAAAGGTCGCATGGGCCGGGAGTTGAAACCAGCAACAGCTGAATTAAGGACTAGAGCCTCTGAATATGGGTCACTTGTTTTACCACTGCACCACTGCCCCCATGTTTTTGTATTTGAGCATTTTTCCTTTTGCAGCTTTTTTAACTTGCTGTGGTTTTTCTTGTTGCTGTTGTTTGCATATTTGCAGCAGTTTTCCATTTGCTTTTGTCTATTTTCTGTGATTGCAGCATTTTTCTTTTGCAGCATTTATCTGTCGCATTGTTATTTTGTGTTGTGTGAAGTGTTGTGACTATGAATCTGAATATATTATTTGATATTTAATATTAATACTTTAATATTTTATCGAATAATATTTCGGTCTGTTAAAGGTTGTCCTGTGAATACCAGCCCAGTAAGGCGGTGGTATTAGGACAAAATCAAAAAGGGTGAGCCAAGTTCTGACATTATTGAACAGCAAAACTCTGCACATACATGGAATGAGTTCACACAATTTCTTAAAATACAAGAATTTATTAACAAAAATAAGTCAACTCAAAGTCAAACATATTTCAATCAACAAACTCTTTACCATGCTAAAACAATCCAACCAAACTACCAAGCAGAATTAAAGAATAAGGAAGACTAACGGGCTATGTACAATATAAACAAGTTGATTAAAGATGATTGAAAACCATGACCGAAAGAGTGATGCAACATTACCATGCAATGTTTATGTTTGAGAACCAAGGATTATCTTGAAGAATCTGGAAATGAAGTTAAGTTAGTCTTGGAACCAACTTACGCAATAATCAGTACACCTTTAGACAACCATTCACAAAGCAAGATCAGATAAAATATTATTTTATTAAAATGTTTTAAAGAATGGGGGCTGCACGGTGGCGCAGTTGGTAGCACTGTTGCCTTGCAGCAAGAAGGTCCTGGGTTCAATTCCCAGCCTGGGGTCTTTCTGCATGGAGTTTGCATGTTCTCCCCGTGCATGCGTGGGTTCTCACCGGGTACTCTGGCTTCCTCCCACAGTCCAAAGACATGCCTGTTAGGTTAATTGGTCACTCTAAATTGACCTTAGGTGTATGAATGAGTGTGTGCATGGTTGTTTGTGTGTTGCCCTGCGATGGACTGGCGATCTGTCCAGGGTGTACCCTGCCTCTCGCCCATAGACTGCTGGAGATAGGCACCAGCTCCCCTGCGACCCACTATGGAATAAGCGGTAGAAACTGACTGACTGACTGTTTTAAAGAATGAAGTGCTGAATAAAACCAACCTTCTGGATGACTAATTCTCAACGGTGTCTCATTAGCTGCCTTTATTTATTAAGGAAATAGTAAAATATTTAAGGAAATATTTTGGAAAAGAGCCAAATCTTTCTGGAGAAATGGGGCTTAATGGTGTTTACTTAGTTATCAAGTTTAGTAAAATAATGTTTAGGGAACTATTATTTACTGGATTGAAAACTAACAACCTTTCTGGGTAAATATTATTTAGCAGGCAAGCACATGTTCTTAGCTGTTAGCAGTTAAAGCTAACAAAAGAAGCTGATAGCTTAGCACCAGAATCAAACACACAGCTTTAAAATATCGTTAATAAAAGGGTTAAAATTCATAAGTGCGGACGGCGCGTTATGATCAATCTTCTGTGTTTAAAATCACCCTTTAAATAAAATTTCTCTTAACTTTCAAAACACACTTACACAGAACACAAAACTAAGCACGTGCTGAGCAGATAGCCTGCTAGCACCAAGATAGCTGAGTTCAACACAAACGAAACCAAACTTCATAAAATTAAAAATGTTTACATTATTTCATTCTAAATCACTTCTATCACTCTGCCCAAACCCTAACCTCGTATGTGAACCGTGCTGAGGAAAAGTTGTCCGGGCGACGACGAAGTTTGAAGAAGCCTCTGTGAACAAAAGGGTTAGCTTCCAGCTAACCTCCGTAGCTGTGGGGAGGATGGCTCGTTCTGTCGGCTGGCCAACTGCACAGTTACTGCCGTAACCACGGTGATGCGGTCCTGCTTCACCTTTTTCATCATTCATGAATTTTGGAGTTTGTTTGATTTTTGAATTCTGGAGTGTGCATCATTTATTTGTTTGCAGGGAGTTTTTTACATTAGTGGTGCCGTTTACTGCACATTTGCACCTGTCAGCCACCGTGCATAGTAATTTATGGGATAGCTGCAATAGGGGTGGGCATTTATCATATCGTTTATCGTTATTGCCAAAAATGTCCTATCATGATAAGAATTTGGACTTATGACGACCATAAATTCCATGTAATGATGTTTGAAAACCCCAGTTATTGTGTGTATTGTCGGAATTGTTATATTTACTACAACCCCAATTCCAATGAAGTTGGGACATTGTGTAAAAACGTAAATAAAAACAAAATACAAGGATTTACAAACCTTGTTCAACCTACATTCAATTGAATATACTACAATACCAAGATATTTAATGTCCAAACTAATAAACTTAATTTGTTTTGCAAATATTCGCTCATTTTAAATGTGATGCTTGCAACACGTTCCAAAAAGACTGGGACAGCGGCAACAAAAGACTGTGAAAGTTGAGGAATGCTCAAAAAACACCTGTTCACCACTTTGTGAACAACAGCGTAAGCAAATAGTCCAACAGTTTAAAGGCAACATTTTCAACATTAAGTTGTAAGAAATTTAGAGATTTCATCTACAGTCCATAATATTATCAACAGATTCAGAGAATCTGGAGAAATCTCTGCACATAAGTGGCCAAAAATGAACATTAAATGCTTTGGACCTTTTATCCCACAGGAGGCACTGCATTAAAAACAGACATCATTCTGTAATGGATATTACCATGTGGGCTCTGGAACACTTCAGAAGTGCAAGTTAAAACCCTACCATGCAAAGCGAAAGCCATAAATAAACATCACCCAGAAATGCTGCTGGCTTCTCGGGGCCTGAACTAATCTGAGATAGACTGAGAAGTCCACATTTCAAGTTGTTTTTGGAAATCATGGATGTTGTATCCTCCGGGCAAAAGGACAATCCAGATTGTTATCAGCGCAAAGTGCAAAAGCCAGCATCTGTGATGCTGAAAGGTACAGACTAGTTTTGGAGCAACATCTGCTGCCATCCAAGCAACAGGGACATCCCTGCTTATTTCAGCGAGATAATGCCAAGCCAAGATTCTGCACATGCTACAACACTGTGGCTTTGTAGTAAAATAATATTAGAGTACTATGGTAATAGACTGACTGGCCTGCATTCCAGATCTGTCTCATTGAAAATGTATGGCATGTTATGAAGCGCAAAATACAACCACAGAGACCGCAGGTTGTTAAGCAACTGAAGTTGTACATCAAGAGTGGGAAAGAATTCCACCTACAAAGCTTCAGCAATTAGTGTCCTCAGTTCCCAAATGCTTATTTAGTGTTGTTAAAAGGAAAGGTGATGTAACACAGTGGTAAAGATGCCCCTGTTCCAGTGTTTTTGGAACATGTTGCAAGTATCATTATCAGTTTGAACACAAAAATATCTTGTCCTTGTAGTGTACTGAACTGCAGATAGGTTGAACAGGATTTGCAAATCATTGTATTCTGTTTTTATTTTTATTTTACACAACATCCCAACTTGGAATAGGAGTTGTATTATCTCCATTGTTTGTTCCACAAGTGCATCGATAAATTAGAAAATTTGATTAAATGTAGTTACAGTGTGCAGTTTAGTGATAAAAATCACACTGCCTTATGCAACTGGTGTCCTAAGGAATGTTATTTAAAAATGGGTTGGCTTTTTAAGAGTAGTATTTATGTTTGTGAGGCTATGAACAGCCATACATTTACCTAAAAAAAAGACTGCAAAGATGTTTTTGATTGTTTTCACAAATAATACCATAAAATATCAAGGCAAGTCCTTATCACCTACCCCTTGGCTGCAATATGAAAGTCTAAATGGGAAGATTCTCTATTACAATTTCAGCCCCCACTTTCTGCTGACAAATAAAGCTGGAACTAAAATAACAGTTTTGTTGTATTGCTCAAATTAAAATACAGTTTGTTAGTGAAGAGAACAGGAAACAAATTACCAGATATAAAAAAGTTAGCAAAGTCCAGGTTTCAACTTGTATGTTTATGTGATGGTTGTAAATTTCAGTAAAGTGTTAAGATGATGAACTATGAGCTTAAGTTAATTCAGTTTTAACCTGTGTAAACCGAAATTAGAGCTAACTCCTGCTAGGATAAGATGAACTTGCATAACATTGTAAATTGCTGACATCAAGGACACAAATATGTATATCCTCCCTTGCTGTATGAATATTGCAAATATTGGAGAATAGTACGAGTCACACAATACTTATAAATCAACCAGTGTCACCATTAATATTGTCTTTTTATTGTTATGTTTCTAAACCAGAAACTCAACTAGTTTCTGGACTCAACACATGTACCAGCAAGTGTGACACTGCTAGTATTATAAATCACAGAAATCCAGGACTTTAAAATACATGGAAGCAGAAGTTACACTGCCAATATACACAGTGGGGAGGACAAGAATTTGTTCTGCCCACTGTATTCACTGTCGATTTTGCAGGTTTTCTTGTCTAGTCTTTGATTTGTATCATAGGTATTCTTCAACTGCGAGTGATGGAATTTAAAACAGAAATACAGAAAATTACATTCTGTGACTTTTAAGTAATTAATTTACATTTTATTGCATATCATAAGTATTTGATCACCTAACAACCAGTAAGAATCCCAGCTTTCACAGGCCTGTTAGTTCTTCTTTGAGAAGCCCTCCAGTTCTCCTCATTATTAACTGCACCTGTTTGAACTCATTATCTGTATAAAAAACACCTGTCCACTCACTCAATCAAACAAACTCCAACCTCTCCACAATGGCCACGTTGAAGAGTACCTATGATAAAAATTAAAGACATCTACATGCTTTGCAAGTGGGGAAACTTGCAAAATCGGTAGTGTATCAAATACTTTTTATACTCTTGATTACAGTCATATTCAGTAAATTAAAATATACATTCTGATTAGGCTTGTTTGTTACATTAAAAGCACCTTATGAAAATAACATTCTTTTAGTAGGTGTTAAACTTTTAATTAAGTCCACATTTTTGTATTATAAATGTTTTTCTCATTGGTCTGATGTAATATTCTATTCTAAATCATGATAATTAACAGAAATAAAGACTTTGAAACATCAGTCTGTGTGTATACTGAATGTAAATGGAGATTCATTTTGTTCCAGTTCCCTTGTATGTTGATCAATTTGGAAGTTGGACAAAACAGCAGCTCTCAGAAATAGGCATAATTAAGTCTAATTTACTTTTGCCTGGAAATAGGAGATGCTGGTCTTCTTCCCTCCTCTACCTAATGCATTTCCCTCTGGATTCTCAGAATGTTCATGCCAGGCAGTTGCCCACTGTGTCTGAATTAGGAATAGGTTATTGTTGCTTCATTCACTGTCGACCTGTTTCAGATTAATTACAGCATGCAGGCCACCTTGTATTGTCTAAATGGAGTGACATTAATTGCTCAGCTTAAGATGCAAAACCTTCCACAGGAGGGCTGAACGCTAATTGTTTTGTTTTATGGTCCCGTTTCTTATTGGTAGAAACCTAGTTTGAGCCACAATTCAAAGATCATGATAGCCAGACTTCATTATGGCTAATTATAGGTAAACAGTAATTATTTTTATATAGACAGTCCAACTTGGCTGTCAGTAGAACAACAGGACAGATACCATCTATAAATGTATTTCATTTGTTTATCCCATATTGCATTTGTAATACCAGTCTCTGCAGAGCCACAGTATAGTATAACAAAAGGCTTGCTTGAACACACCATACTCGCACGGCCTTTGCTGTTATACTTTTGATCAGACCCCAGTTAACTAGCTAAAGAGGGTTGTTCCATTGCGGCCTGTTTTTGTGATGTGTTATTTCCCAGTTTTGTTCACAAAGTGTAGGATTTCTGGCCCAGCTTTTGCTTTTAGTGGAACCACGGAGAAAATCAGATTTACCTAAACCTTTTAACTGCGGTTGTGTTTGATCCTATTTGAGGGCTGGCAACACAATCATTTTTGTGTTTAGAAGGAAAATACACAAGAAGAGAGAGAGAGGTTAGGTAGGAGCAGAATAATAACTAAATGACATTGGTTAAACATGTTGTCAGCCTGGGGCCACGGAACATAAGGAGAGTGGTTTACTTCAGTTGGTATTAATACATTTAAATGACAAAGACAAATAAAGTAATAGTATTTTTTTCCTTCAGCCACACAGTTTGTGATAGTAAATAAAGCAAGCCTCTCCCAAAATATAATGACCCAATCTTTAAGTATAAAAAAAGCATTCTCTGCTCTTTATTTATTGCAGTGCCTTGCGAAAGTACCCGGCCCCCTTGGACTGGTCAACCTCTTGCCACATTTCAGGCTTCAAACATAAAGATATAAAATTAAATTTTTTTGTGAAGAATCAACAAGTGAGACACAATTGTGAAGTGGAATGAAATGTATTGGCTGTGTCAAACTTTTTTAACAAATAAAAAACTGAAAAGTGGGGCATGCAATATTATTCGGCCCCTTTACTTTCAGTGGAGCCAACTCACTGCAGAAGTTCAGTGAGGATCCCTGAATGATCCAATGTTGTCCCAAATGACTGATGATGATAAATAGAATCCACCTGTGTGCAATCAAGTCTCCGTATGAATGCACCTGCTCTGGGATAGTCTCAAGGTTCTGTTCAAAGCACAGAGAGCATCATGAAGACCAAGGAACACACAAGGCAGGTCCGAGATACTGTTGTGGAGAAGTTTAAAGCCGGATTTGGATACAAAAAGATTTCCCAAGCTTTAAACATCCCAATGAGCACTGTGCAAGCAATCATATTGACATGGAAGGAGTATCACACCACTGCAAATCTACCAAGTTCCAGCTGTCCCTCTAAACTTTCATCTCGAACAAGGAGAAGACTGATCAGAGATGCAGCCAAGAGGCCCATGATCACTCTGGATGAACTGCAGAGATCTATAGCTGAGGTGGGAGAGTCTGTCCATAGGACAACAATCAGTCGTACACTGCACAAATCTGGCCTTTATGGAAGAGTTGCAAGAAGAAAGCCATTTCTCAAAGATATCCATAAAAAGTCTCGTTTAAAGTTTGCCACAAGCCACCTGGGAGACACACCAAACATGTTGAAGAAAGTGCTCTGGTCAGATGAAACCAACATTGAACTGTTTGACCACAATGCAAAACAATATGTTTGGCGTAAAAGCAACACAGCTCATCACCCTGAACATACCATCCCCACTGTCAAACATGGTGGTGGCAGCATCATGGTTTGGGCCTGCTTTTTGTCAGCAGGGACAGAGAAGATGGTCAAAATTGATGGGAAGATGGATGGGGCCAAATACATGACCATTCTGGAAGAAAACCTGTTGGAGTCTGCAAGAGACTTGAGACTGGGATGGAGATTTATCTTCCAACAAGACAATGATCCAAAACATAAAGCCAAATCTACAATGGAATGGTTCACAAATAAACGTGTCCAGGTGTTGGAATGGCCTACTCAAACTCCAGACCTGAATCCAATCGAGAATCTGTGGAAAGAGCTGAAGACAGCTGTTCACGGACGCTCTCCATCCAACTTCACTGAGCTCAAGGTGTTTTACAAGGAACAATGGGCAAGAATTTCAGCCTCTTGATGTTCAAAACTGATAGAAACATACCCCAAGTGACTTGCAGCTGTAAGTGCAGCAAAGGGTGGCGCTACAAAGTACTAACGCAAGGGGGTTGAATAATATTGCACGCCCCACTTTTCAGTTTTTCATTTGTTAAAAACGTTTGACACATCCAATAAATTTCATTCCACTTCACGATTGTGTCCCACTTGTTGTTAATTCTTCACCAAAAATATAATTATGTTTGAAGCCTGAAATGTGGCAAGAGGTTTACCAGTTCAAGAGGGCCGAGTACTTTCGCAAGGCACTGTACCTTTCCAGCAACAATACAGGTATGAATTTAAATATACTGGCTTGCTAAGGCTTTGTAACTTTTGTTGCTGTTAATTTTTCTGTGTCTGTCCTTCTTATTCTTGCTGTATTTTGTATGCAGGTCAAATGTATTCTGTTTTACAGGGGTTGGACAATGAAACAAACACCTGGTTTTAGACCACAATAATTTATTAGTATGGTGTAGGGCCTCCTTTTACGGCCAATACAGTGTCAATTTGTCTTGGGAATGACAGATACAAGTCCTGCACAGTGGTCAGAGGGATTTTAAGCCATTCTTCTTGCAGGATAGTGGCCAGGTCACTATGTAATACTGGTGGAGGAAAACGTTTCCTGACTTGCTCCTCCAAAACACCCCAAAGTGGCTCAATAATATTTAGATCTGGTGACTGTGCAGGCCATGGGAGATGTTCAACTTCACTTTCATGTTCATCAAACCAATCTTTCACCAGTCTTGCTGTGTGTATTGGTGGATTGTCATCCTGATACACGGCACCGCCTTCAGGATACAATGTTTGAACCATTGGATGCACATGGTCCTCAAGAATGGTTCGGTAGTCCTTGGCAGTGACGCGCCCATCTAGCACAAGTATTGGGCCAAGGGAATGCCATGATATGGCAGCCCAAACCATCACTGATCCACCCCCATGCTTTACTCTGGGCATGCAACAGTCTGGGTGGTACGCTTCTTTGGGGCATCTCCACATCGTAACTGTCCCGGACGTGGGGAAAACAGTAAAGGTGGACTCATCAGAGAACAATACATGTTTCACATTGTCCACAGCCCAAGATTTGCGCTCCTTGCAACATTGAAACCGACGTTTGGCATTGGCATGAGTGACCAAAGGTTTGGCTAAAGCAGCCCGGCCGTGTACATTGACCCTGTGGAGCTCCCGACGGACAGTTCTGGTGGAAACAGGAGAGTTGAGGTGCACATTTAATTCTGCCCTGATTTGGGCAGCCGTGGTTTTATGTTTTTTGGATACAATCCGGGTTAGCACCCGAACATCCCTTTCAGACAGCTTCCTCTTGCATCCACAGTTAATCCTGTTGGATGTGGTTCGTCCTTCTTGGTGGTATGCTGACATTACCCTGGATACCGTGGCTCTTGATACATCACAAAGACTTGCTGTCTTGGTCACAGATGCACCAGCAAGACGTGCACCAACAATTTGTCCTCTTTTGAACTCTGGTATGTCACCCATAATGTTGTGTGCATTTCAGTATTTTGAGCATAACTGTGCTCTTACCCTGCTAATTGAACCTTCACAATCTGCTTTTACTGGTGCAATGTGCAATCAATGAAGACTGGCTACCAGGCTGGTCCAATTTAGCCATGAAACCTCCCACACTAAAATGACAGGTGTTTCAGTTTCATTGTCCAACCCCTGTACTTCTAATATGCATTCATCTTGACACCAGCAAACAGCTATCTGGGGATTTTGTTATATAATTTAGGGCGTCTTAAAGTCTTTTTTGTGTCCAGATTGTTCTGTAGATTTATAGAATATTTGCTAACTACTGATATTGTATTATGTAATTTTATATATTTTGTATATATTTTCTTTAAATCACTTAACATCTGTTTTATATTTCTAACCAGGGTCAGGATTTTAGCTTTGGATGATGTTACTATATTCCTGAGTAGCAAAAAACATCATAAGCTAATATCCGTCAAATGCTGAGTCAAATGTAGTAACCATAGGGGTATAGTTTCCCTTGCCACTGGCATAACCATCTAATCTCTAGTACAAGTCCATCAAAGAGTCAGAGGTAAAATGTTATAATCTTAGGACGTTTTGTTTTACAACACAGATTACCACTACTTTGTAACCATGTTCAAAGTAAGCTGAAATAAGGGTTGCTTTGGTAACAAAATTATATTTTGAATTAAATTCTCTCCTAATTTCTGTAGTTTTATATATCTTAAATGTTAAGGCCAATTTACACAGTCAACCCATTGCTGATCTTGTGGTATTTGCCTGACAAAATACAGAAGGACAGATATCATATAGTGCCATGTGCACAAAAAAGGGCTATTTGGACTAAGTATGGCCTTGGGTAACACTGGCCTGTCAGCTTTACCATGTCATCTCAGAACTGATGGATTGGGTCACTGTGACAGATCACCTCAGTTTAGCCACAGCACCGCCATCCTCCAACCCCGGTGAGACACAGTTAAATGTTAAGCCTATGACACACACTCCGATGATGCACCTATACGCAATGCTTGCACACCTCATTTACATGGAGAAAAGATGTAAAAATAAACACAGACACATTAGGCATATTTATAGGAAATGTACAACAAATCACATAACAAAAAAACTCAGACTCCCAGATTTGCCAGATATTTTTCCATGTGGAGGAGACTGCGTGAGTCATCTGTCCTACTTACCAAATATGCTTCCTCCTTTTGTCTCTGAAATATTAAAGATGATCAGATACACTTGCAGCCTGCATGACTAGATGGTGTCCATATCCGTATTATACAGATAAACCAAACGACACAAATAAAGTAACAACATGAAAACTTTATGGTTAAAAGCATGTCGGGATGGCAACATTGACAGGTTTGGTCACATGTTTTGGCCTAAAGTTTCTAGTGTTTGGGCTCTGTAGTAAGATTTATCTACAAAGATTACTCTTAAAAACACTGTTCCACTGTATTTACACTATACAACGCTATCTAATCATATAGCACCATTAGTAAACGCTGGCACTCTCCACTTTCATCACTTTGCGATGCTCCTCACGACCAGCGAAACTCAACGAAGGGGGTCCGTAAAAAAGCTTGTGGATCATTCTGGGTTCCATTCACTTGCACTAGCAAGACAGCATAGACAGCTTATTCCTTCTCATTTAAACACTGAATTTTAAATTTAGTAACACAGTAAATAATCTTGGGACTATTTTTGACAAGGATTTTAAGTTCAACAAACAGGTTGATTCAGAAGTCAATCAAGCTTCTATCACCTTTCTCTCTTAGCTAAAGTTAAGCATTATTTAAATTGTGATGATCTTGAGAAGGCTGAACATGCTTTTATCTGCTCAAGAATTGATTATTTTAATGCTCTTTGTGTTGGTGTCTCTTAATTGTCCCTCAACAGGTTTAAATAGGTTCAAAATAAGGCAACACGTTTTTTTAATGAGACCTCCACATGCACACACACCACCTCTAGTTTGTCCTTCCTCCACTTGCTCCCTGTCTGTTATACAATAGATTGTAAACTTTTATTGTTTGCTTTTAAAGCACTTAATGGTCTGTCCTAAGGCTGCAGCTAAGAATTATTTTAGTAATCAAGTATTCATCGATTATTTAGATGATTAATCGAATAATTGGATAAAAAAGTGGCACACTAATTTTTTATTTAACTACTTAAGATTATTATATGAGCAATAGAAATACATAAAAGAGGAAATGCAAGTAAACAAATAATGTGATTCCTTTGTTAAAAGTAAAAATCAACATTGTATTGCATTAAATGGAATAACACAGCATGTCTGTAGTGTACACTTGAACATTTGCTGCAAAGGATGCCTCTGCAGGTAAAACAAAAACTTTTATCAACATGTCAAAAGTTCAGCACCTTCTGGTTGACCAAAAAAGTGCTAACTTGCCCAGTAGTGGAAATGGTCACAAACAAAAAACTGCATGAAGTGTCACTTGCATATTGGATTCTGGATTTTTAAAGACATTTTTTTTTTTTTACATCAAAAGCATAACGTTATGCAAATAAAGTAGAATCCTTGTAGTGTACGTAATTGCCAAGTAACATTCTTCTTCTTTATTTATTTTTTTTGTGCAAAAACAGAGAAGACATTTAAAAAACATTACCTAACATGTTTTTAAAAGAAATTGAACCAGGTTTTACTTGAAATGTTCTGAATAGAGCCTATTTACAGAAAAAGAAGGTTTTTCATATTAAATACAAAATGTACAGTTTTGGCTAAATTACTGCTATGAGTGGGTTGTTCTTTTTGCAAATAGAGTCCTTATAATTAGTTAACGATTATTCAATTACTAAACTGGTTGACGATATTTTCAATAATCAATTAATTGTCATTAATCTGATTTAATTGTTTTAGCCCTAGTATGGCCCAACCCTACATTTCTGATTTATTGAGTTTTTGTGTGCCTTTTAGATCCCTGAGGTCATTATTCCAGTTCTTCTTCAATGTTTCAAGAACTAAATACAATAAACATTGGGATGACTGGTTCCAGTCTGGTAGCGACTGAGAAGGCCCAGTCGTTGCACCCAGACTCTGAACCAGCTCCCACTGGATCTATCTTCAGTCACTGATCTGGCCCTTTTTAAATCCATCCTATCAACCTATTTATACACTACCTGGCCATTCTTTATGTTCATTACTTTCTGCATTGAAGATAGATATTGCAGACATCAAGGCTATGAAGCAAAATATATAGAATTATGTAGCAAACAAAAGTTGTGAAACAACTCAAAACATCTTTCATATTTTAAATTATACAAAATAGCCCCCCTTTGGTTTGATAACTGCTTTGCATACTCATGTCATTCTCTCTTCTCATAAGGTAGCCAACAGTTTTGAAGGAGTTCCCAGAGGTAGTAATACAAAAATTACAAACTATTAAATGAGAAGGTGTGTCACAACTTTTAAACGGGTATTGCATATCTTGATACATTTAAATAAAGCATGAAGTGAGATCTCATATGTATGCATATCTTCATTTAAAGCTTTACAGCTGCTTTGACTTTCCTTCCAGGTTAGTGCCTGTGTGTCCCTGCAGTAGAAAGAGTTTGCCCTCCTTGCTTTTATAAAGAGAGTAAAAGCATGAATGCCTACATTGCTCCTTAAACGCACAAAAAGTTCTCATTCTCATGGCATTAGAAATGCTATTTTTTTTATACGCCCATAGCAGCTCTCATATATGCAAAAGGTGTCATTTGTTTTTTTTGCAATAATCCATTAAACACAGTAATATTTGATGCTGGGAGCAAGTCTTACTTTATAAGTTGTAACAGTTTCCTTTGTACTCAACAGGGGAGGTGATAGAACAAGCAACAAAAGTTTTAGAATCATACACCATACAAATAAACACCAATGTTTATTTGTCCAGGTGTTCATCTGTGAATACAGAGTTAAAAGTAGCTTTTTGTTGTGTCTTTTCAAAGAGTTTTTGTTATTTGTTTCTGATAGTATCTTTAGGGGCTGCATGGTGGTGCAGTTGGTAGCACTGTTGCCTTGCAGCAAGAAGGTCCTGGGTTCAATTCCCAGCCTGGGGTCTTTCTGCAAGGAGTTTGCATGTTCTCCCCATGCTTGCGTGTGTTCTCACTGGGTACTCTGGCTTCCTCCAACAGTCCAAAGACATGCCTGTTAGGTTAATTGGTCACTCTAAATTGCCCTTAGGTGTATGAATGAGTGTGTGCATGGTTGTTTGTGTGTTGCCCTGCAATGGACTGGCAACCTGTCCAGGGTGTACCCCGCCTCCCACCCATAGACTGCTGGAGAGAGGCACCAGCTCCCCTGCAACCCACTATGGAATAAGCAGAAGAAAATGACTGACTGCCTCTTTTGTTCAAAAGTTAGAAATATTGTGGTTAAGAGAATTGAGTAGGACCTCTGTAAGGCAAGCCAAGCACTCCACGAATCAGAAAGGGGATGACAAATGGACAGCACAACCTGCAGATGTGTCATTGCATCCTTGCAGCTTTGAGAAAAATTTGTTTGCACTTAAAGACAACATGGCTTGGATGATAACAGTTTGGCGCAGGTGTTGTCATTTCTTTTAGTTTAATGTTCTCATTGGTCTTATATTCCTAGTCTGTAAAAACTAAAATTAACTGACAGTCATGTTTTCGTTTCAGCACCCAAGCTCTTTCCGCCCACCAGTGTTGTGCAACACTTTTCTGCCATGTTGCCAATCCCATGGCTTAAAAGTTCAGAGATGTTTTTTTTGGGGCAGTTTTTCCAGCAACGATATATTTCCATGTTCTCTTAAGCCCAAAATGATTCATGCCCCTGGCAGATTTACATAAAAAATATTTTCATTCAACTAAGAAGTTGGTTTCTAACAGACAATGAGACTGACCTCTCTTAAAAGATAAAGGAAAATGTAAAAGGAGTTTTAATTTAGAAAAAAAGTAATTTATCAGTTTTATTTTTATTTAATAAAAAATGGCATGTTGGAAATTATTTATACTTCAGTCAATAGTCAAGTAATTTTTTATTGACAACATAGCAATCAAACCCTTCTTGCTAATGCTGACATTTTTTTTTTTTTTTTTTGCATGTTTCCACTGGTATTTTGATGATTTATCTTTTATGATCTTCAATCTTTTTATGTTAGAAGACTTTCTTACTGCCTCCCTAATCTTTAGCTCCCTCCACAGATTATGTCACTGGGTCACTCCCTTCAGGAGAAATACTGTATTTTGGTCAAATTTAAAGTTTATTTTAAACCTATATCTGCCAGGGTTAGTAATATTTTTGAGCTTAGCCAATGTCAACGATGATAAGAAAGAGACAGATTTATCATGTATGGAAAATCAGGTACCAGATTAGTAACCATGGACTGAATATTTTGAACATAACCAATAATCATAAGTGTGTTTAATGACTGCGTGAATTTACATATTAAAGTTGCTTTTTTGATGCACAGAATTAAGCTCTTCAGCAATAGTTATTTCAATCAGTCACTAATAATAATAAAACTGCTTTATTCTAAAAGCCTGACACAAACTGATCCAGTACAATAAACACTAATCTCCTCTTCACTTGTAAAATACTTTTGTGTTTGCTAAATAATTTTCTACAATGATTCTACACTCATTTAGACACATTTAGACACACTTGCAAACTGCGAGTTTGTTTCATGGTGGTCTTGTTTATGCTGCTATGATACAGTAAACACAACAAGATGCAATGTGGGTAAGATCTATGTTGCAAAGATCATTATCGTCACCTTCCTAAAATAATGGCCTAAGTAATTTTTTCAAGTTTTTCAGGAAACACAAAAAACTAAAATATATATAATATTTATTAACAATTTATCCCAAAAAGGTAATAACAACAGATGAGTGTTGACATAGACATTTCTTATATTGCTTTGCTACATATCTTTCTCAATTAGATCATATAATGTGGAAAATTAAAAGAAAAACAGTTGATGAAATAATTTTTTAAAAGAAAGAAAAGAGGAGTTGACAAAAAACGATTACTTGTTACAGCCACAGGTTCTGGAGCTCTTCCACTCTTTACCAAATGCTAGCTTCATAAATGTAGCTACTTTGTGGAAATAAAAATGACAGAAAGACAATATTAAAATACTAAATATTTATAGTATATTTAATGCCTAGCCTATTTATCATCACTTACCAATAGGGGATAAGCCCTGATTTCTTAAAAATAGCTTAAGTGGCTGAGTAGATTTTTGTTTTTCCTGAAGCGGTCGCCATTTTGAAATGCCTGTCAAACTGTCTAAGTCACAATCTTGACATAGGCCATTATACAGGTCCTTCTCAAACTATTAGCATATTGTGATAAAGTTCATTATTTTCCATAATGTCAAAATTTAACATTCATATATTTTATATTCATTGCACACTAACTGAAATATTTCAGGTCTTTTATTGTCTTAATACGGATGATTTTGGCATACAGCTCATGAAAACCCAAAATTCCTATCTCACAAAATTAGCATATCATTAAAAGGGTCTCTAAACGAGCTATGAACCTAATCATCTGAATCAACGAGTTAACTCTAAACACCTGCAAAAGATTCCTGAGGCCTTTAAAATTCCCAGCCTGGTTCATCACTCAAAACCCCAATCATGGGTAAGACTGCCGACCTGACTGCTGTCCAGAAGGCCACTATTGACACCCTCAAGCAAGAGGGTAAGACACAGAAAGAAATTTCTGAACGAATAGGCTGTTCCCAGAGTGCTGTATCAAGGCACCTCAGTGGGAAGTCTGTTGGAAGGAAAGGTTGTGGCAGAAATCGCTGCACAACGAGAAGAGGTGACCGGACCCTGAGGAAGATTGTGGAGAAGGGCCGATTCCAGACCTTGGGGGACATGCGGAAGCAGTGGACTGAGTCTGGAGTAGAAACATCCAGAGCCACCGTGCACAGGCGTGTGCAGGAAATGGGCTACAGGTGCCGCATTCCCCAGGTCAAGCCACTTTTGAACCAGAAACAGCGGCAGAAGCGCCTGACCTGGGCTACAGAGAAGCAGCACTGGACTGTTGCTCAGTGGTCCAAAGTACTTTTTCGGATGAAAGCAAATTCTGCATGTCATTCGGAAATCAAGGTGCCAGAGTCTGGAGGAAGACTGGGGAGAAGGAAATGCCAGAAGTCCAGTGTCAAGTACCCACAGTCAGTGATGGTCTGGGGTGCCGTGTCAGCTGCTGGTGTTGGTCCACTGTGTTTTATCAAGGCCAGGGTCAATGCAGCTAGCTATCAGGAGATTTTGGAGCACTTCATGCTTCCATCTGCTGAAAAGCTTTATGGAGATGAAGATTTCATTTTTCAGCACGACCTGGCACCTGCTCACAGTGCCAAAACCACTGGTAAATGGTTTACTGACCATGGTATCACTGTGCTCAATTGGCCTGCCAACTCTCCTGACCTGAACCCCATAGAGAATCTGTGGGACATTGTGAAGAGAACGTTGAGACACTCAAGACCCAACACTCTGGATGAGCTAAAGGCCGCTATCGAAGCATCCTGGGCCTCCATAAGACCTCAGCAGTGCCACAGGCTGATTGCCTCCATGCCACGCCGCATTGAAGCAGTCATTTCTGCAAAAGGATTCCCGACCAAGTATTGAGTGCATAACTGTACATGATTATTTGAAGGTTGACGTTTTTTGTATTAAAAACACTTTTCTTTTATTGGTCGGATGAAATATGCTAATTTTGTGAGATAGGAATTTTGGGTTTTCATGAGCTGTATGCCAAAATTATCTGTATTAAGACAATAAAAGACCTGAAATATTTCAGTTAGTGTGCAATGAATCTAAAATATATGAATGTTAAATTTTCATCATGACATTATGGAAAATAATGAACTTTATCACAATATGCTAATACTTTGAGAAGGACCTGTACAACAGGCATGGAATTGCATGAATTCAACTCAGGATTGAGACAATTACAAGAGATAGCTAGCATCATGAGGAGATGATTTAGGCAAAAAAAATCATTTTTGACAAAAGATGACTTAGGCCATTAATTTAGGAAGGTGAAGATATCATAACTTACCATGTAATGGAGTGCACACCAACAGATGCAGTGCAGCAATATTTTGTGATTTTCTTTCAAAAGACAATGCTTGTTAGCTAAAAATACCTCAGATATAAAGAATCTCTTGTGTACCAAAAAAAAACAAAAACAAAAAAAAACAGTTTAATTATCCAAAGGGCGCAATAAGAAGGATTTTCACCTGTCAAAATAATGGAAAGATTTTGGCTTTCAATGATGAGCCTGCCCAGCACATTTTAGGTTTTAATGTTTATTTATTTATTTTTTCATGTATTCATTAGCTTTCTGGTTTGCTGATTTCAACTGGGAACAAGAAAGACACCTCCTTCTCACAACCTTCACCTTTCAGACACGTCTAGTGCAAATAGGCTCCACATTCGGGAAAATCTCCCCTTCTAGCTTTCCAAAGATGCAAGAGATTTAAGGGGGTCAAGAAAGGGTATAGCTAGATAGAAATATAATTAGGTGATTTTTGCTAGAGGGAGCTTTGCTTGGCACTCGATAAACTCCCACACAGTCACTTTCCTTTGCACTCGTTTTTCTCTGTTTCAGCGCTCAGTTTTCAATCACCTTGAGAATCTGCCTGAGAGTCCCCAGCTGAGGGCACCGTAACAGAGAGCAGATCATGGTTCTCTTACAACATCTCCATTGGTATTCATATTCTTTAAAAAAGATGTAGATTTCATCCTCAGTTAATAACTTTTTTGATTACCAGATTTTTACCTCTTTGTTGCTCATTACTCTTTTATGGTTACACTGAAAAACAATACCTGCCTATGACAGGGCTTCAAAGACTGATTTGAAGAAAAGATCAGTCCTGGTTTCACATTTCACAGCCCACTCAACAAAATTTTTTAGACATCTTTGTGGGTGACTGGATGTGTATTTTATTCTGCTTTATGTTTTTTGTGTGTCTTGCTGTATGAGTGCACATACAAAAAGGTGTTGGATTAATTTTCAAACACCTGACAGGTGCAAAAACTAATTTCTTTGATAAAATAAACATATTGTCCTTTTTAAAAACAGTTTGTCTTTTTCCCTTTTTCTCTTTTGAAAGGTTTGCATGGTTTGTTTTGTTAATTCTTTAACTCATCTATTAATCCATGTCACATTTTTGGACAATTTGGGTTTGTCAAAGCACAAGATAAGTACCTGCTCAGAATGGGTAGCGCACATGTATTCAATGCTTAACATAGTCCATTTGTTAGTGTATGTCTGTGTGAAATTAAGGTGTAGCAGAGGAAACCAATCTGTCAGATTTATTATTCATAGCAGTGCAAACTGATGTTTTGAAGTGCAATATTTCAGGAAATACATTTGTGTGTCATATTTAGTTTTTTTATTTTATTTTACCTTTTCAGAGATGGTCGAAAACATAAATAAAACATTTAGCTTCTCAATAAGAAATATCTTAAGAAAGCTGTGACTAAGATGAAGATTTCTCAGGAGGATGGCTAGAGCATGTATGTGTGTGTTTGTATGTGTAAAACATATTTGACCATTTGCGCAAAACATTTAATAGTCCTACCACAAGATCATGACCAGTTCACAAGGAGATTTAAACAATCTGTTCTTCACATCACTCATGCATAAATGTGCACCACAAGCAAGGGTCTCCTGGATCAAACAGATTCTTTGTTTAAGAGAGATAACATACTATTTGTCTAAAATTGTCCTCAAAGATTTTTCATAATGGAGTCATGTCAAAATCTAGAACTGTATTTGAAGGAAGGAAACCTGGAGCTCTAAAGTGCTCTCCAAGCTGAGGGTTTTGAACAATGGGATCTTTCAGCAAGAAATCTTGGAAGCACACATTTTGAAAATGGGCCACTGTGGAGCACTGCATGCAGTTACTTTAAATAAGATGGGTTTGCCTTGGATCTGTTCAAAAGAAAAAAATGTAAACCTGAAAAATAAAAGTTTGTTTAAAAAAAACAACATTTGAACCTGAAAACGATTTTGAACTGCCAGTGGTTCACTTCAGCCCGTGAACCACTGAATCACCGCCCTACACAGACAAAGGGCGAGCGCAACATCAAGTACACAAGAGGCGACAGTTTCTGGGGCGCTGATATTTTTCTGGACCATTGTACCTTAAACTATGCCATATCAACCTCTTAAGGATAACCTTTATTTATATGACTCATAGCTGTTTTTCCTATTTATACCATAATGATATAAAGCACAAGTTCTAATGTTTCCTTTTTGTTAGAATAGGATAAGAATGCTCATCGACACACATTACAAGGATAAATGGCCCAAGGTTTGTCATGAATGACCTGTGGCTGGGGCACTGGGTTTGATGGTGGAGCAGGCTGTAACTGGTTTGATTAGAATGCAGCAGCACACTTAGATTAAGGATGGACACCAGCTACTACACAACCTACCAGATAGACACCACAATGGTGACACATAGTCTACTGATAAACACTGAGGGAGGGAACATCCATTGCATCGGAGTGCCAGATATAAAAACTATAAGTGACCTTCTATCGGGGCTCTTCATTTCACAGACGCGACGGTCCGAGACGAGCCTCGTCGCTGATCTCTGTAATCATTCCTCTGCCTAATTTAGATTAAAGGAGCTGAAAGTTAGAAACTGTTTGAGAGTCGTTCCTTTAAGAGTCATTTTTAGATAGAGTGTGATCGCTTCTGGGGACCAAGGATCGGATAAACTCCGAGAGGTCTGACTGCCAACAGGGTGCGGTAGCTCGGACAAACCTCTCCTCTGTTCCAGTCAGGCAGATCAGCTCTGCTGCGCGTTGGCGAACAGCTGATCTGTAACACATGAACATGCGCTGCAGGGCGGCCAGTTGAAGCCAGTGGTCCACCGGGGATTTTCCCGGTTGCCCCGTATGCTAGTTTGCCCCTGGCTGTGAGTCACTTCACTAAATGGAGACCAAACACGATTTAATCAAAAATGCACCAGAAACCGAAATCCGAGTCCAGTCCACGTGAAAACAAGTCCAGGCTTAATTATGCAAGGATATTTGGTACCGGCTCGTTTTGCATCTGGTTTCATTCCCGTCGCTTAGTCTGGCGGTTCTTTTGCTTTGTGTTGAGAGCATGGGAAATCTCCAACACGGACTTAAAATGTTGTGCAAATCTGTCAAGATCATATTTTCTCCTCTGAGATGCGCGTCGTGTTTTCACGTAAGCTGCTTCTATCGGTGAAGCATGTTATCTTTCAAAACCAATCACATATATATAGAATATCGATGATGTATTACAGATAATTCCAGTTCCCACGGTCCCTGAATGCAACAGCTGGTAATATGTTGTTCAGCCGCTGTGTTGAGCTGTCAGTCATGATTCCGCACCCCGTGATCTAAGGCCCCGCCCCCCACGCCAAAACAGGGCCAATAGTTTGAAGCCAAAAAAAAAAAAAAAATCTGCAAGTTCGAAAAAAAAACTTTAATCTGAAAAGTAGTTTTGAACTTTTTTTTTTCCAGTTTCACATTTTTTTTTTTCAGTTGCAAAACTTTTTTTCCAGTTTTCAAATTTTTTGGGGAGAGGTTCAAAATAATTTTTCAGGTTCAAATGTTTTTCTTTTGAACAAACTTTTATTTTTCAAGTTCAAATTTTTTTCTTTTGAACAAACTTATTTTTTAGGTTCAAATTATTTTCTTCTGAACAATCTTTTATTTTTCAGGTTTCAATTTTTTTTGTTTGAACAAACTTTAATTTTTCAGGTTCAATTTTTTTTTTTGTTTGAACACACTTTATGCTCCATACATTATGCACATTTTGGGGTTTAATTTGGTACTCCACAGTGTGATGATGTGATATGGATCTTAGTGCTCTCAAACAGAGACATGACCTCATCCAGCATAAATGTGACTGCTTTAAATACTTATTTTTTGCAAGCATGCATTTAAAATAACAAGGCAAAACAAAACATTTGGAGAGAATGCATTTGTGTTTGAACTATGATTACATTTTTGATTGGCATACCAATAATCTTATGGTGCTGTGAATTAAAAACTGGAATGAAATATGTTGTTTTTACTGTCATGCATGGATTCATGCATTACATTCTTGGGCCACTGAATACAAAGAATAAATAGGGGTGTGGCTTTTAATTTATGATTATTATTAGCTGTCACATTTAGAAACATCTGTTTGTTTGTATGATGGAAATGGTCAGTATACACACTTTCATAAATCAGACTTATAAACCCCAGTTTTTGATAAATTAGTGCCACTGAGGGGAAGGCTCTTATGAAATAAATTTTTAAAATGTAGACATTACTGCCACTCATGCAGATCAATATTAAGATAGCAGCCATGATTAGATCCAAAATTATTTAGTGAATGTTTCTGTGAATATTTAGTCCTAGTGTTTTGTTTTTATTTGTTTTCTTTTTTTAAATTATATAACGCTTTAATTACTATGACTGTTAACTACTGCACATCTTCCATCTCCAAGAACTATTTTAATTGATAAAAACATAAAATTATATTCATCTTGCTTTTACATTCATGTTTTTTTCTGATGCTGCTCATTCAATCAAGGACTGCCAGCTGGAGAAAAATCAAAATTATGTAGGTTTTCTCTCATTAGGGCTACAAATCCAGGACAAAACAGCACCTGTTGAAGTAACATTCCACACATGCATAACTTATTTTGTTCAGAGACTCAGGTTATATAATGACTAGATTCTTCTCACTCCTTACTGGTCCAACAAAGTATGACATGATTAGTGGTGATGATGAGTGGAAGAAGAAATGTTATGGCCTAAAATGTTTTTGTAAATGAAAGGTGGTGTTTGATTAAGGGAGGACAACAATGAGGTCTCAGCAATGATTGTTCAGGTAAATGTACGTGGATGTGACCACTGAGCTGGTATATTTGTTTGAAATTGTTTGTAAACCCTGTACACTGTGTATGTGTTAGTACTTTTCACGGAGCATACATTTTGTGAACCTATTCAGAGACATGGAAAGAAAGATATTTAAAAAACTTTGTGGAAGCAAGAAAATAAAAATAAAAACAGACTGAGTCAAAAAAGACAAAGAGGATAAGGAAGCACTGACAAGATAAGATACATTAAAACATTCAATCCCAGCATGTTGGTCAGACACTTGCATTTTTAAGGGAAACCTTGGGGATTGCCACTAGCAAGATGGATACTGTAAAATGCAACATCAATAAACAATGAAGCAGTGAGCCACCATTATGTGATTTACTGATATTTTCCTCTCACTATTGTAGGAAATTGATTTTACCTGTGAAAGCCCTGTATTTAACCTGCACTTATAATGTCAGAAAAACATGGGAAAAAACAATTGTTTTTTTTCTAGAACAATTTGATGTGTCATTCAACGTGGTATATATTCCAATGGTCCTAAAAGTAACAAATGTAAAAGGAACTGTTACTCCTGTTTAGTTCATGTTAGCAGTGTAAGTATTGCTAATAAAAGATCAGTTGTAGAATCAAAACAGCAGCAGAAACCATGAAGTTAAAACCCACTCCTTTTGACAGCCTTTGCAACATTAAAAAAAAACATTGCAGTATATAAAAATGTTACAGCTGCTGTCAGGATGTTCTAGTTAAAGTAACAAATGTAATAAAAATCTGAATTTTCTAGTGCATTGCATGGTGATAAACAGGCCAGTATCATCTACACATAAACATAGACTGAGAACAGCTGAGGATGCACATTGAATTTTTTGTTTCTTTGCATTTTTACAAATGCATCACATGCACCTTCACAGTGCACCATTAGAAACCCGTATCATTTACCCTGAAGTCATGCCGCAGAATTTGTAATTACAAACTAAGCCACATCATCCCAAACAGCCTCCTTGAGGGTATGACTAAAACTGTTGTGTCTGTGATGCTGTCAACTCTCAGAAGCCATTTATTGTAAAGGTACAACTGTGTCCCAGAAGTATGACTGTCATTAGCTCAGACCCAGTAATACCTAAGCTGCACTTGTTCTCATAATTCAGATTGGTGAGCAAGGCACATAGAGGGCAGTCAGTTAAAAGCAAACAGGATCTTAAACACACCATTGTAAAGGATATATTTGGCATGAAAATTGTCCTAGTTAAAAACTAGATTTTTTGGAATCAGTTTGCACATACAGAATGAGTGAAAGGCTACATTTATTTGCAACACCTGCTTTTCCTGTGATATATGTGAAAAACCAGGCATTCAAGGAAATGACAGATGTTGTTTTTTTTTTTTTTACATTTTTACTCCTGTGAGTGTTTTTAAACCTGGTATGTGAAATTAAAGAGAAATACAGTTAAGTGCAATAGAAACCAATTCAGTGAGTATAATGACTAGATTGATGTTCATAAATTATACAGCTTCAAAAAATTTTCAACTCTGTTGTTAAAACTTAATATTAGTTTTCCAAATAACCAATTTTCTGTTGTTTAGTCGGTTTCCCAGCTTTTCATCAGATTATTTTTTCATTTAGTGATTGTCTTTGTTTGAGGCATGATTACAACTTCCTAATGAGATAATCATGTTGTTCCTGGCTTTTCCCTCAGTTCTGGTTTAACAAAATAAACATAAAAGAAAACAGAAAGTACATCTCTTCACAAATCGATCAAAACCTAAAAATGAAATAGCAGCAGAAAATGTTACTTTGCATTTATGATTTCAAATGTAAACCATCTGTGTTCTCCCAGTGGAGAGAAATACTTTAAATGGATACAAATAAAACAAAAGCACTGGAGCAGTATTCAGATAATTAAACAAGTACATTTAACACTGTTTTGTTTGGCATCTAGAAGCAATTTTTCCAATATACATAATAACTGTGTTCTCTGATAACATGTTTTTTTTTATGAGACCAGACAAGACAATTAAGCCTACTGAACCAGTTGGTTAACTTTAAAATTTTCTGAGGGGTGCATAGTAAATCTGTTTTTTGTTTTTTGATGTGTATCTTTACTAATTTGAACAATGCTTTTTAGCAGTTCACCTGGGTGCTGGGCCCTGTTTTTGACTGATAGATTGGAATAGACTTACCACAAGATTAAATGTTTTTTTCTCAACCAAAATAGCACTCACTATACAGTGGTTGCAATATACTAAAACATATGTTTTTATAGGATATACAAATATGAGAAGCATTTTAGTTATTGGAGTAAGATTTGCACAGACATCTAACTTTGCATAGAAATGACCCAAATTATTAATCTGCACCATATACAATATAAAATCTACCATGTTCCAAATGGGTTTTTCTGTCTACATAAACGTCATGGACAGGTGGCACTGCCCACCTAAACCTAAATGATTGTCAGCAACGCTCCCCCATCTGTGGAGAAGTCCGCAGGTGTGCTGCAATCTTCTCACTACCTTCTGATCGCAGCGGGAACCAGAGCTGCCTATTGCCTAGTCCTAATGCTGAAATTCAGTTAAATGTGATTTCACAAATAATATATGGATCTGTGAAATAGCCTTTTAGTTTAAAGATAGGAAACTTCATTTTGGATGTCAACATTACCATTGTTAGCGGCTAACAGTTGGATAATTTCGGTCTATGATTAATTAGATGGTTGAACAGTTTTATTGTGTTAATAACAAAACTGCTCTTTAGAAGGAACAGATTATTTTTTTTTGAATCACTAATATTAATACTTGAAAAAATAGGAGAATTAAAAACAATTTAAATATCAATAATTCTGTAATATTCTGAACCACCTTAGTTGTTGTATGCAGTAAACGAAAGTGAAAAGAAATCAAAATGTTAAGACTGTGGATTCATACGTCGTGTGGTGGGAAAGGAAACAGAGCAGACAGATGTGATGGTAAAATATTATTTATCAGCTTGTGGTTTGATTCTGGCTACAGAGTAATAGTTTGAGAGGAAGACGAATTGTCCCTGAAAGCTGTGCGCTACGATGTAAACATCTCCAGGGGCTGTTTGATGTCTGTTCAGCTTACATTGAATCCTACCACATCTTATTGTTTTCTCATGCAGTTTTCAGAAATTGCATCAGTTTTTTTTATGTGAATCAGTATTATTGCATTACACCACCAATAATCTTAGTCCGCTTTTTTCTTTTCCGCTTATCTCCATCAGGGCCTCTCATCTTCTCAGAGAAAATGTGCCAACCACACAGAGAATGTGCCCTTTTCTGCTCACAACTGAACTTTATGATAGTTTTGCATTTCCAACACTAGGGCATTTTTCATAATGTTGTGTCAACTCTTAGGCAAAATAAGTTTAAATCTCTTTGTGGCTGTGACCCCTTTGAACTACTGTTTCAAACAAACCTTTTCAGTCTGTTGCATCTCACTCCACCTTTTTCCCTCCCTGGTGAAAAAGGCATTTGAAATGCAAAGTGATTTTAAATGTATTTCTTTGTTCCCATTGAGTAGATCTGAATAGAAAATCTAACTTTTTCTTTCTTGTCCCCTTATTTCTTTTTTTCCACCATGTTTCTCTGCCTTTAGTTAATTCACACCATCAGTGTGGTGGATAGAGATGAACCACAGTCTGGACATCGCTTTTTCTTTACACTACCATCTGAAGCTGCCAGCAGTCGTCATTTCACTCTGTGGGATGTCAAAGGTAAGATGGACAATATCATCAAATATTTTACGACTACCACTGCTGTCATCTTGATGAGAAATGTTGAGGATTTAGGCGGATGTCATGAAAAAGAGGAGGTCCCAATGTGTCCAAAAGTAATTGAGAATGTTACAATTAAAAATGCACCTTGTTGTATGAATGAAATTGACAGGTTTCTAAAACTCTTCATTACTTTCAGTATAAATGTAATCTCATAATTGAAGTAGTAGTTCAGAATGTGGAGTTTGAAACAAGGTCAAATTTGATGCAATCTGCTAGGCCTTCATAGATAGAGTTTCGGGGAACTAAGAATCTATTTTTAAAGTATAAAAAGGCGTAGACAATGCTAAATCTTTAACAAATAGAATGAAAGTGTCATAAATCTCAGACTGTGCTTTGAGAAATCTGTGTGGTGTACTGACAAGTTCAGGTTTGACCACTCGAGTTTAGATTCCCTAAAATGATTTAAATAGCCCTTTAATTTTGGGGCAGTAGGATGTTATGAATCAGATGCCACCATAATTAAAAGCTAACAGTCAGTCGCAGCTTTCTCACAGTGTTTAAGTGGTGGGAGCTTTTCAGTGCTAAGGTAACCAAGTACCTATCAGCTGACTCTATCATACACCCAGATAACTGCTTTTTGTCTTACTTCAATATAAAGGTATCAAACAAAGATACAAAATCATGGTTTAAAACACACACCTTTATATCTGGAGCTCATAACAGATGAAAACAGCAGCTAGATAGCGTTTTGTGAGATGGACTTTACTTTAATGGCAAATGCCATGGCATTTCAATATCCCTACTGTAATCAGTGTAGAACAATAAGATCCCTACTTCTTATCATCTGACATTACTTGATCAACTGAATTTGAGTGTATTGTAAGATAACTAGGATTGAATTGAATCTGGATATTGTATATGGATTACAGTATATATATTTCAATGAGATTGGACTTATTAGGATGAACTGATTTTGGACTGAATTGGATGCCAATTATGGAGGAATGAACTGAGACCCTTTGTTTTGTAAAGTACATTGAGGTCATATTTGCTGTGCAATTGTGCCATATAAATAAACAAAATGTTAATAATTTCAGTTTATTTAAAAACCAGATGGTTCAATTTATTGACATAAGGTTATAAAAATTAACCTGTAGACTTTTTCCAGACACAATTGTGGGTAAACATCATTTGTTAGGATCTTAGAAGCTAAGTAATAAAATAATAATTATAGGTTACTACATGTCTGATTCTTTGTTTTTGCAAAAGACGTATCCTGCCTTTTGTCATTTTCTTCTAAATAGATCTGACCCACATGCAGAAGAACACTCAGAGGAAACAACTGAATAAGTGAAAGGTGTTTATTTACAGCCAGTGAGTCTGGGACATGAACGGGTAAATTCGCAAACTGTATGAAAAGAGGGAAGAGAACTGGTGAAACAGGGAATTGATATGTTGCGAAAAATGACATAAGGTAATTTCTGTAATCAGGAAAATGGCTTACTAAACAAATACCGTCAAGTCGCCAGAGGTAGAGGGAGTCGGGACCCAGGTGTGCGAAGCAGAGTAGTCCAGATGATTTTACTTGAGCTGAAGAGTGAGTACTGGTGAGTTCAGGAGTTAGTTCAATATTCAGGTACTTGCGTTGGAGGGTGGACAGGGTACGCTTCTGCCTTGGTTCAGGAGACTGAGGACAACAGGAAGCTGCCAGCTTGATCCTTGGAAACGAAATCCAAACGAAATCCACCAAATGTAGGTAATCTTGATCATCCAGAAACTTCTGGGACCGAAGTCAAAGTTCAACAAAGAATGATCAAAAGGTTCAGGTTTCTGCCTGCGAAGGAACATAAACAACATCAGCTTAGAGACCAGAAACGAAGCATAGCTTAGAGGTGAGTGAGCTTGTTACCACTGAAGGCAAACTCTCTGGCATCGAACTGCTGGCAGCCGCTTGCTTAAATACTCCTACAATGTAATCAGCAGATCAGTCGCACCTGTCACCCAGCACACCTGAGAAAACTCCAGCACCATCTGGAAACTGAAAACAAAGTGCAGACAAAGACACAAACACACACACAGAAACCAAAACCCCGACACCTTTGTTTGAAAAGTTTGTCTGATGCTTTAAACAAAATAAACTGAATTAGTACATTATCTTTGAAATGCAAGAGATTTCTTTGGGAAACTGTTTTGAAAATTATTTAACATTAATTTAAATCCATTTTTTTCTTTCAATTGCCATGGCAATTGCATTACAGTTATCATGTACAGGGGTTGGACAATGAAACTGAAACACCAGTCTTGCTGAGTGTATTTGTGCATTGTCATCCTGATACATGGCACCGCCTTCAGGATACAATGTTTGAACCATTGGATGCACATGGTCCTCAAGAATGGTTCGGTAGTCCTTGGCAGTGACGCGCCCATCTAGCACAAGTATTGGGCCAAGGGAATGCCATGATATGGCAGCTCAAATCATCACTGATCCACCCCCATGCTTCACTCTGGGCATGCAACAGTCTGGGTGGTACGCTTCTTTGGGGCTTCTCCACACCTTGACTCTCCCGGATGTGGGGAAAACAGTAAAGGTGGACTCATCAGAGAACAATACATGTTTCACATTGTCCACCGCCCAAGATTTGCGCTCCTTGCACCATTGAAACCGACGTTTGGCATTGGCATGAGTGACCAAGGGTTTGGCTATAGCAGCCCGGCCGTGTATATTGACCCTGAGGAGCTCCCGACGTACAGTTCTGGTGGAAACAGGAGAGTTGAGGTGCACATTTAATTCTGCTGTGATTTGGGCAGCCGTGGTTTTATGTTTTTTGGATACAATCCGGGTTAGCACCCAAACATCCCTTTCAGACAGCTTCCTCTTGCGTCCACAGTTAATCCTGTTGGATGTGGTTTGTCCTTCTTGGTGGTATGCTGACATTACCCTGGATACTGTGGCTCTTGATACATCGCAAATACTTGCTGTCTTGGTCACAGATGTGCCAGCAAGACGTGCACCAACAATTTGTCCTCTTTTGAACTCTGGTATGTCACCCATAATGTTGTGTGCATTTCAATATTTTGAGCAAAACTGTGCTCTTACCCTGCTAATTGAACCTTCACACTCTGCTCTTACTGGTGCAATGTGCAATCAATGAAGACTAGCTACCAGGCTTGTCCAATTTAGCCATGAAACCTCCCACACTAAAATGACAGGTGTTTCATTGTCCAACCCCTGTAGATACATCCCTAGAAAAAGTATAACATAAATTCAGTGTGCACCCTGGCAATAACTTTGCTTTGTCAGGAACATTATTTTTTTCATACTTGTCAGTGTTTTTGCATGCACGCTTGCAGATCCTTCATTTAGGGATGTGTATCTAAGTAAATGTGACATCTGGCTAAATCAAGATTGATCTGACACCGGGAAAATGTCAGAGGAGCATTCCGAGCCAGTGAAATGTCATGGTGTGAAGGCAGAAGAGTCTCCTGCTGAACCATGCATGTGCATTTAAATGGAAAGGTGCATAGCTTGTGCCTTTATGCAACATACGTGCACACATTGTACTGTTTATACACATACTATTGGATGAGCAGGGAATAAGGAAAATGCGTAAGCCTATTTGGCTTTGTTCTTTTTTTTTTGTTTTCAAAAAAGTGCATGAACAATGACATGAAAATTATCATCATACTACACTTTTTTAATGTCACTTTAATGCATGTTTTATGTTTTTCAGGGTAGGTATGCATGTAAATGTATGGGTAGCCTGAACAATATAACACCTGAACTGTTGGATTTTTACATAAAACCTGATACATTTATATACAAAACCAAATGCTAATGCAACCATAAATACTATATATAATCATGCCAGCCAATGGTACTGTTGATACATATTAACAATTTTAAGCAAACAAAGCACCACATAAGTTTTAAATTCTACTCTAGTGTCTTTTTTCATGGACACATTTGTCAAACTGTCACTTTCAATCTGTCACTTCATCTCTTGCTCTTCATGCCCTCACATTGCGTTCTGTCTCCAGGCCTTGACAGACAATGATGACAAGGCATTTTTCCCATGTTGCTAAACTCTTTGAAGTCTTTGCTGCCAGTCCGTAGAGGAAACCTCTAATCTCACCGTATAAAGTTTCCTGCTATATTATACACTGCAAGCCATTTCTTTCTATACTTTATAAAAAAGGTGATTTTCAATGTGTTCAGTTGTGTTCAATGTGTTCATTTTAAGGTAGAGATCTGTAAAACATAATGTTGTGTAAAAGTCAAAAGGACAAACCCCTGAACATAAACGATAATATGAAAATTGTTCTACATGTGCAAGAGGAGTTCCAGGGTGACAAGGATAACAGTGATGAATGTTCTGGGAGATGGATTACTTGCTATCCTCTATGCAAGTCTTCCCCTGAGCCACCCTGACTCTATTTTTCAAAGCCTCATTCTTTATATTGTGTTACATTCATCTAAGTCTCATGCAGAGCCCTCATATACACGTCATTGAAGTTTAATTTGAGTAGAGCTCACTCTCATTTTCTATTCTGTTTTTTATTTGCCTAATGAACTCATGATCCAGCACCCCCCTCAATTATTGGCAGCCTTGATGAAGCCATGAATTCCCTTTTTTATTTGCATTTGCATGGTCTTACAAAAAAACGAATTACTTTTAATATAATCAGTGGTGCCATACTTATTCACACCCCTAACAAATTTTGCATTTTTGAAATTAAGATGATGAGAGTATGCAGGAAATTAGTAATCCATGATTTACTGTTTTCATGGATATAGGATTTGACACAGATGTATGCTTTTGTGAGCCAGTCTTCAAAATGGAGAAGTAAAGAGAAAATGCCATTCAAGTAAAGCAGATGTGTATTATATTATAATTGTCATATATCAAAAGGTGGCTATTGTAAAATTGCTACCCACCTAAACTTTCCCAAAGGTTTACTCAGTGAAATAGTTAAAAAGTTTAAAATAACTGGAACAATAACATTAAAGACTGCTTGATCTTGCAACCATGCACATTGAGGAAAATGGTAAAGGTAAGTTAAAATTATTATCTAAATGTCAATTTTAGAGAATTACCTAAATGAGTGGCATCTTAGATGTTATTTACATGCCAAATAGAGTGCAAGATATAATGAAAATAGTCAGTTAAAATCTATCCAACTGGCATATCATCATTACCTAGCCTTAATGCCTTACACTTGAAATATAGTATCCAAACAAATATCCTTTGTAATTGGGATATTGCACACACTGATATTGGGACGACAACCGCGATTCAATGTTTTCTACATCTCTAAAGCAGGCTGATTGTTTAGAGACAACCGTTCTGCTCTACTAGCACAAATGTAAACTTCTAAATTTTACTGAATGCTACTGGGACCAAATTGTTTGATTAGCTCAGACAAAAAGAAATACTGGCAACAAGCCCTCCTGGCAGGTCTGGCATAAAAAAATCAAGAACAATTTGACAAGGCGCCACAGACCCAGTAGTATGGTGAAGAATCTGTGATGTTGTGGGCTGGTTTCTCTTTCAAAATATCTCAGAACCTTGTTATATGATTTAATAAATTCTTTGATGTACCAGAATATTGGTAGTTAAAATCTGATGGCCTTTCAGCAGGATGAATCCAGACAAATGGCCATATACTGTAGGCTTGGTGAAGAAATTAGACGTCTTACAATCCAAAAGTTGCGGGTTCGATTCCAGCTTCCTCCTGCTACCTGTTGGTGTAACCCTGGGCAAGGCACCTAACCTCAATTTTCCTACCGATGTGCAAATCTGTGCATGCTTTCGAGTGCAATTGGGTGAATGTGTGGGTCTAGTGTAATGCGCTTTGAGTGGCAGGTATGACCATGTCCATTTACCATTTTAACCTTCTTCCATGACCATCAAGGTCCATAGACCAAAATCATATAGAAAATGTGTGGTTAGCTGAAGAGAATAGAATATAAGAGAGGACCCAAGGCTCTGGAAGATCCTTCTTTCTGTGTGCTCCAACCCTGTGAAATGTTATAAGAGAGGACTTATTGCTTTCCGCTCTCAGGTGTTTTCCCCCAGCCCCTAAAAACAACAATTATCAAACCTCTACTCAAAAAGAGCAACTTGGACAAGCCACTACTACAGAACTACAGGCCTATCTCAAACCTCCCCTTCATCTGTAAAATTATTGAAAAAGCTGTGTTTCAACAGTTAAACAACTTCCTAACAATGACCAACCGCTTCGATATCTTCCAGTCCAGCTTCCATGCTCACCACATTACAGAGACTGCCCTTGTCAAGGGGTTCAATGACATCTGTATAAATGCAGACTGTGGAAGAACCACAGTGCTGGTATTATTGGACCTTAGTGTAGCATTCGACACTGTTGATCACTCCATTTTATTAGAGCGCCTGGAAAACTGGGTTGGCCTTTCTGGTATAGCACTCGATTGGTTTAAATCCTACTTGAAGGACAGGAACTTTTTTGTGTCAGTAGGTAACTTTACATCAGAAACCACAAAAATCACATGTGTTTAAAAGCTAGCACACAGCTTCAGTTAATACAGCTAGAAACCACCAATCAGGTTCGAAATCTGGGTGTAGTGATGAATTCAGACCTGAACCTTCAGAGGCACATGAAGACAGTAACAAGGTCAGCCTTCTATCACCTAAAGAACATCTCCAGGATGAAAGGACTAATGTCTCAGCAGGACCTTGAAAAACAAATTCATGCATTCATCATTAGTAGAAGTGATTACTGCAACGGTGTCTTCACAGGTCTGCCTAAAAAGTCGATCAGACAGCTGCAGTTGATCCAGAACGCTGCTGCCCGCATCCTCGCTAGAACTAAGAAAGTGGAGCACATCAACCCGGTTCTAAAGTCCCTACATTGGCTCCCTGTAGCTCCTAGAATAGACTTTAAAATACTTCTGTTAGTCTATAAATCACTGAATAACTTAGGACCAAAATACATTACAGACTTGTTGTCAGTGTATCAACCACCCAGACCTCTCAGGTCATCTGGCTCAAATCTACTCTGCATACCCAGAACCAGAACCAAACTTGGAGAAGCAGCTTTTAGTTCTTATGCTCCACTAATCTGGAAAAAACTCCCAGAAAACTGTAAAAATGCTGAAACCTTAAGTTGCTTCAAATCAAGATTAAAATCTTATTTGTTTAGAGTGGCTTTTGACTGTGCTATCTAACCTTTATTAGTTAAGTTTTCAGTCCAACTTTTCCTTTTTTCACCGGTAAAAACACGGACCTCCGCGGATCAGCGGTTCTCTGCTTTACCGAGACATGGCTGAGTGAAAACATCCCGAACCGCGCACTGCTGTTGCCGGACTTCCAGCTGCTCAGAGCGGATCGCAGCGCGGAGTTATCAGGGAAGAAGCGAGGTGGCGGAATCTGCTTTTATATAAATGAAAGTTGGTGCAGAGACGTAAAAGTGCTGGGAAAAACATGTAGCCCGGATCTGGAGTCATTTTTCATTATTTGTAAGCCATTTTATTCACCGAGAGAGTTTTCCTCGTTTATAATAATCGGCTCATATTTTCCACCGCATGGCTGCACTTCGGCCGTGGAAAAACATCTTGCTGAGCTGATTACAGACCTGGAGAAAAAATACACGGACTCTTTCATCATAATACTGGGAGATTTTAACAGCGCAAACTTCTCAAATGAACTCCCCAAATACAGACAGCATATTAAGTGTCCCACCAGAGACAAAAACACTCTGGACCATTGTTACACAGCTTTAAAGGACTCATATCATGCTGTTACCAGGGCTGCTCTGGGTTTTTCGTATCATTCTCTTATCCACCTCATCCCAACCTACTGACAGAGACTAAGAGCTTCCAAACCCAAGGTTCACACTGTTAAGAAGTGGACTGAGGAATCAAAGCAGATGCTACAGGCCTGCTTTGAATGCACAGACTGGACTGTTTTTGAAACCTCAGCCACTGACTTAAACCAACTAACTGATGTGGTGACATCATACATCAGTTTCTGTGAGGACATGTGTGTGCAGACCAAGACCTTCTGCACCTTTGGGAACAATAAGCCATGGTTTACTCCACACCTCATGAATCTGCGCAGGGAAAAGGAAGAAGCTCACAGCAGTGGAGATTGGGCGCGGTACAAGCAGGCTAGGAACAGACTAACAAAAGAGATCAAAGCAGCTAAGAGAAGCTATAGTGAGAAGCTTAAGAACAGCCTTTCTACTGGTGACACTTCAGCTGTATGGACTGGTCTGAGAAACCTGACTGCCTACAAGAGCCCCTCCACCCATCCTGAACAGAGTTGTCTCCTGGCCAACCGTCTGAATGGCTTCTACTGCAGACATGACAAGAAGCCATTCACACCTCAAATCATCTCCTCCACATCCCATTCAGAAACAAATTCCTCCCATAAAGCAACCAACCCCCCACCATCAGATCCTCTGCCTGCACTAAAGATCTCCGAGGAAGAGGTAAATAGGCTCTTTCAGCGCATGAAAACAAAGATAGCTGGAGGACCTGATAACGTCTCCCCATTATGCCTGAAAGCCTGCGCACATCAACTCGCTCCGATCTTCGACAAGGATCTTCAACAAGTCACTGGAGAAATGTGAGGTCCCCTCCTGCCTCAAACGATCCACCATCATCCCGGTTCTCAAGAAACCCACCATCGTAGGATTAAATGACTACAGGCATGTAGCCCTGACGTCTGTGATCATGAAATCCTTTGAGCGGCTGGTGCTGAAGCACCTGAAAGACATCACAGGCCCCCTGCTGGACCCCCTGCAATTTGCTTACCGAGCAAACAGGTCGGCAGATGATGCTGTTAACTTAGGTCTACACTTCATCCTGCAACACCTCGACCATCCAGGGACGTACACCAGGATCCTGTTTGTAGACTTCAGCTCGGCCTTCAACACTATCATACCAGACATCCTCCACCAGAAGCTCACACAGCTCAACGTCCCAGCCTCCACCTGTCAGTGGATCAACAGCTTCCTGACAGACCGACAGCAGCAGGTGAGACTGGGGAGCATATTCTCCCGATCCAGATCAATAAGTACTGGTGCCCCCCAGGGGTGTGTTCTATCCCCACTCCTCTTCTCTCTGTACACAAATGACTGCACCTCATCGGACTCGTCCGTGAAACTCCTTAAGTTTAGTAAACAGAGCACTGTTTACTAAAACCAGCCGCCACAGAGACAGTTTCTTCCCCCAGGCTGTTTCTCTGATGAACATTCAATAGAGTACAGAACAACAGCATACAGATGTTGCAAATGCACCTTTTCTGTTAGATATGTGTATATTGTACATTGTAAATTGTAAATTTGTATATTCTGTAATGCAGAATATTGCATAGTACATTGTATATTGTACATTGTAAATTTGTATATTCTATAATGCAAAAACAGAACAAAAGAGCAAAGTGTACTGGAGTCAAATTCCTTGTTTGTATGCACGAACTTGGCAATAAAGCTGATTCTGATTCTGATTTTTCTTATCCATCATTCTATTCTCTTTATTTTTTAATTACCTTTATGTCACTGTAATGTACTTTGCCTATTATGCTTCTTATTTATTTATTTATTTATTTTTTTCCTTCATGTAAAGCACTTTAAATTGTGTTGCTACTGAAATGTGCTATATAAATAAACTTGCCTTGCCTTGCCTTGCCTTGTCTTGTCTTTCCTCGTGAAAAAAGATGGTTGTAAATGGATGAACAGCCAGGGTGCCAATAACTGCTACAACATTGATTTTGTTAAGAAAAACAATATTTCTCTTTTACACTTAATACAATTATTCACATAAAAAATTGTATTTTAAAAAAGGTGAAATTATGCAAAAGGAGATATTTATTATGGATGCCACAAATTGCAAAGGGTACTGTAAAAGTCAAGTGGAATCACACATCAATGAGGAAGCCACGACAATTTAGACATGAATTTTATTCTGGCCAGAAACTACTTTTTTAAGCTGCCTTTGCCCCTTTCCTCCATCTCTAAAGGGCGTTTTTGGCCAGAAAATCTGAGCGTTTTGTAAATGTTTTCCAAAGTGAAGTTTTCATAAGCTCAGGTTTTAATGTGTACATTTAAACTATGGGGGACCAATGACACACAATTTTTTTTTTCCTCATACCTGTTTGTTTTTATATGTAGCTGGACTTTTTCTAATCCCAGTGTTATAAAACGTGCTGAGAATGGTACTTGCTGAGAAAAAATGGCAAACAATGTCAATGAATTGTGACTTTTTAACTATTACCCATTGCTGAAAGTAATGCCTTCCCTTTTGTTTTTTAACATATATTCAGGTTAATGTCATTGCCATTCACTATCATGTTGGCATGTGTTTTGCAAGATAAATTTCTACACTATAAACAGTTTATTTAACTAATTAGAAAGGTGATGGACATGTGCTGTCGGATGATGACAAAAATCTATTCTAGAAGTTTTAATTACAATAAATGCACATCTACAACTAGTTTGTGTCTATTTGCTTAACAGTATTAAGGTATCATCCATAGGTTTTAAATCTACAACAAAAAACAATGTCTCACTGTGATGAGCATGAGATGAACGTTTTTTTTTTTTTTCTGCTAACATATAGTGACTCATGTGCAATTCTCTGCTTTGTCTTATCTGTCTGACCCCAACGCGCCCCTGACTAAATCACATCCCCCATCAAGACAACACAGCTGGCATTCGTACCCAGAAGTCAAGCTTCAACCGCCATGAACAAAATGTGTACTTCCTGCCCATTCTTGTTGTTGACAGTGGACCTCCCTCCCTCAGCTCAACAAGCACCCTGACCATCCATGTTTGTGGCTGTGACACAGGTGAGAGCCGCTGCGGGGGCAGCACCATTACTAACATTAACATCACTGTCACCCTTGGCAGCAGCAGCGGCCCTATGAAAAGGTCAATGTGTCATTGTTTTGCTTAGCAAACATTTCTTCTGAGCCTATATTTATGGAAAGCAAAACAACACATGGCAATAAAATCTGCAGACAAATGGCATTTTACAGAGATTTGAAATTTTTAAAAAATGGACATGGTGAAAAGAATGTTTTTACTTTGGAGAAGTAAGTGATGGCCCATGTAACAGGCTCAACACTAGTGTAAAACCTGTTGTGGCAGATGCTTATTATTTTCTCTTTCTCTCTAAATGCAGAGGGAGCTATTCAGACCTGCAATGCAACAGCCTATGTAATGAGTGCAGCTCTTAGCCCTGGGGCGCTTATAGCTCTACTGGTCTGCATGCTCATCCTCATAGGTAAGCAGATAAATAAATTCATGGATGTATACGACATTTGAATAAATATGGCTGTGAGATAAATGGATCTTCATATGTATAGTTATTTTGAGTCTAATTGATTAGTTTTGTTTATATTGGGTAACAACACAGGTCAACTCCAGTTGTGCAGCCAAGTGCATTTTAATCAGTTAATTACCTTTAAAAGTTATCCATATTTCACTGATACATTTGAACAATAGCAGAAATACAGAGATTAATGACATCAAAACGCTACATACTTTTGATCTTTCCATCGTGTTCATTTCGGACATTTTGTGTCTGTTTTTATGACAAGGAGGCTTTGTTTAAAGGTGGAGCGCACATTCTGCTTGGTTTTATGATTGATATGAAAGTACTTTGATCCATGAAACACAGGCAGTGATAAAATGGATGAGAGTGAAGTGAAGGCAGCTCTTTGCCTGCACAAGCAGGCAAAGAGCTGCCTCAGCACTAGTGACTTTCTACATAGGATGCTTTAAATAGTCAAATCTCTCCAGACAAGCATAGATTTTTATATATAGACAGGCACTCAGTAATATACGTATGCATACACATGCTCACGCTCACAAATACAACAGATGGCTGATAGTGAAATATTTGAAAAATGTATGAGTTCGGCCCCCTACCACCCACCACTACTGTAAGTCTTTGAATTCCAGGTTTTACTGACAGCAAGAGGCGACAATACTGTCAGTGATTTGTCTCTCCGCCTTGTGAGTCTACAAAGTTTATACAGTGCAGGCAATGAATGATGGATGATGTGACACGATGTTGCTTTAACTATGACTTACATTGTTCTCTTTTTATTTTAAGAGCTTTCCTAATGAGTGTTGTTGATAAAATGTATCCATTAATGGAACCACAGTGAACTCAAAAAGCAGAGCATCACTTATTTATCACAGTTATAAAAGCCTCAACAAAAATGTTATGTGCAAATCTGAAACAACCTTATGGCTATAAAAACTCTCTGTAGTGTGTCATGGTTTCAGTGTTGTCCTAAACATGGTCCCATCATCAGCACATGGTGAGAACTAATAAGATTGCAAGATCTTGTGCAGAAACTGAATTTTTTTATGCTGTCCTTGGTACAAAACACATGTATTATGTTTTTTCATGTCTTTTGATAGTGAAATGTCTCCATGGTTATTCCAGTTGCAGCAGTCATTTTATGCCAGTTTCTTTCAACCCTGATGGTAGAAAATAAACTGCATTTCTAACCTACATCAAACCAATGAACAACTTGTTAAGTTGCAGCTCCTACATTCTGCTAGTAATCCTGCAAGACAGTGAAATCTCAGGGTTTTGGTTGAGGATCAAAGGACAAGTAATGTTTTCACAACTATCATGTGTTATAAATAATGACAGCAATCTTACTATCTCAACAGCCTCCAACACTTTTCTGATTGCCTTTAGTTACTGTACCACATGCACCAAACTACAAATTGCTTGAGCATGCAGCCCACATCAAGATGCTCTTAACTGCAATGCAATCAATTTATTTTGTGGTCTATTATTGTTTTCACATTGTCTTTTCTTCCTTGCGCACATGCATGCACAGTCTTCCACTGTGCACACAATGACTAATCAGCTGGCCACCACTCCTTCTCTAGAGGCTGGACCACCTCTATTGCATCAATTGCTGAATGATGGGAAAAATGAAAACAAATTTCTGCCTAATTACCGTACAAACAAACAGTCCCTCCATCAGCTCTTATATGGGCCTGATGTGATGAATCCATTTCATTGCATCGCAGCATCTGCTTGCATCCATTCCAATTACCTCACATCTGCTTGTGATGAACTCCCGCGTGAGGGCAACCAGCACAGCCCAAGGGGAAATTAACTGCCTTGTCAGGAACAGTTATCACAACATCTGTACACATGGGTATCAGCTCTGTATGTATAGGAGCTGACTAAACACATGTACATAAGCTTCAAGCAGGAGTAAATTCTGTACATGGAGTTTTATTGACATTTTCAAAGGTATGCTAATTACAAAAGTAAATAGGTTTTCAGTCTCACAACTCAGGCCTCCTCACACCTAAAAGTAAGTGATAATAAACTTTTATCAAAATGTCCAATAATGCAACATATTCTTTAACAAGTTTTACTGATCTGCTCCAAGAAATGAGCTCAAAACTAGAACGTTTCCTCCCTCTTTTACTTCCCTCATTAGGGTGAATTTGGAGTAATTGTCTTAGTGCTTGTTTAGTATGCATGGAAGAATACACTGCAGGTTATACAAATCCTGACTCTTTCTTAGGCCTCATGGCAATTAATTTGTTTCATTCATTGAATATAAGAATAAAACAATGGTAACAAATGCTGCTTCCCCAATGATGCCCATCCAAACAATGTGAGTGGAGAATGTTATCAATCATAGATTCCATATAAAATCCACTGAAGATCATAAAGAGCTTTTTAGTCTGGCAAGAGCGTCGTAGTTGCATAGTGATATTTTTTAGTCCTACTTGCAGGACACGCGTGACAAATTGAGAAAATTACAGAGAATAGAAAAAGGACTTATTTATTTGTATAATCTGTGCTTTTTTTAAGTAGAGAATAGCTAACTCAAAGATCAATTTAAAAGACGCCATCTGTCCATGTACATTTTGCATGCATACATGTTGTTTATGTAGTTCATTGTGTGCTTTGAATATACACACTTCATGAAGGTCCAATATCAGACTAGTATGGCAATAAAAGAATGTAGCCATATCTTATTTTTATAGTGGACAGATGGGTGTCCTGATGGGCCAAGCACAGACCCCCAGTATAATTAAAAGTCTTTTTTTATCTCTGATAGCTTGTTGGTTGTTTGGCAAGTTGTTATCTGTTCTCAGCGACTCATGGTGCCTACTTCACAAAAAATCATAACTCTTTTCTTGTATTTCTTTAAAAAAGTTGCACTCTGTACCTCCTTAAGGGAGGAAAAAAGACACCTTCTATTTGCAGTGTCACAGCCAAAAGCTGATTCTTGGCAACAAATCAAGTTGCCAATTGTTGTAGAAAAATTCGCATCCAGAGACTGATGACTGTCACTCAGAATCAGCTTTATTAGAATCTTGCAAGAGAGAAGGATTTTACAGCATTGGTGATGCGCTCAGAAGTGCTGCCAAATCATTCTGACCAGACAAAGTAAAAGTTCTCCTATAAGCTACAACAGTTTTCAAGGTGACTCTCATGAGACCTATTGTCCTAGACATAATCTTAACAGTGTGGCATACATATTATCTCACACAGCCGCAAGCAGAAGGCTGAGAAACCATTACTCTAAGACTAAACAAGAAGATTGGAACAACACAGAGGGCTTCTAATACTTTTGTCAGTTCCTGTAGAGTATCAAGGAGCAAATCAAGCAAGGCAATAAAATTTCCATAACACAATCTTTCTAAGTACACACCAAAATGTTGTGCTTTCCAAATGGCCTTTTAGAATTATAAACTGCTCTTACTTAACAAAGAATATTTAACAATATTTTGGATCCATGATAAGTGCCAAAGGTTATCATAATGTGTTTGTGCCCAAATGACAAATTCACAACAAATTAAAAACTATCAAAAACAGATAGCGATCACAAAATAGTTAACTTTTTTTTTTTTACAGAAATTGAAGTCTGACTTGTAACAAATTAATAATTCTCCAAGATTGTTGAGTTTACTCTCAATTTTATTGCAGTTTGGCATTCATTTGTGAAACACCCATGTGCCTCTAGCTGTGGTCTGTTTGCAAACAGCTCATGCAACTGCCTCTTGGTGAACAAATTGAATGAAATGAAAGCAAATTATGCAAATTAATGAAAAATGGGTCAGTTTTTTTAAAATGACCACTGTAACATCATTTAAATGATTTACTTCTCTACATGTTAATAGTGGTAAGTGACAGTGGTGAGAGATTTTTTTTTTTTTTTACCAAGCTATCTAAAGTCATGTAATCATTAGCTATCTTTGTCGTAAAGCCACATGTGGTTTCTCCTTTTTTATTTTTACCTATGGGTATCTATAATGTTTTAGTGCCAGTCAGATCATAAGGCTGTTCTTGGCCAATCATAAGACATCAGTTGCACAGTTTCTCTTTGAATGTCTACCATGCATCTGTCCCCGTTTGTTCTTCCTTACTGATCAAGAACAGTTTAGGTCCCCATTAAGACTTATTATCCTTTTTTATTTTATTTCTTAAAAGAGGACTAAATGAATCAATTGTAAATGTATCCACTCAATAACATAGCCTTCAGCCAGCCAGTTCATAGCGGAGACCTATTTTATATTTTGTTAATGTGGCTTTGTGTCTCTTCCCCGTTTGTATCTTCCTTCGTAATGTTGTTGCAAGGAAAACATGGATTTGTGAGGCATCTATTAGCTAAAACCAGACTCATCATGAAAAACAGTGTTGCTGCTTCACCAGATACTGATCAGTTTGTGTATTTTTACCGTTGTTTAAGGTTCTAAAAATACCTGGGTGTCAAACTTTTCAGCATGGTAGCACTGTTGCCTTGGAGCAAGAAGGCCCTGGGTTCGACTCCTGGTCGGGGGTCTTTCTGCGTGGAGTTTGCATGTTCTCCCTGTGCATGTGTGGGTTCTCACCGGGTACTCCGGCTTCCCACAGTCCAAAGACATGCCTGTTAGGTTAATTGGTCTCTCAAAATTGCCTTTAGATGTGTGAATGAATGTGTGTATGGTTGTTTGTGTGTTGCCTTGTGATGGACTGGTGACCTGTCAGGGTCCAGGGTGCACCCCACCTCCTGCCCATAGACCAGCTTCCCCACGACCCACAATGGAAGGATTGGTATGGAAAATGACTGACCGACATTTTGGCATATTTCAAACAAGGAATGTCATCCACAGAAAACTTTTTTCTGTGGATGACAATGAAAAAATCCTAACCTTTCCATAGATCTACAACATGGGTTTTGTCCCACAATGTCATTTTCCATATATAGCAGGGGTGAAAGTTTTCACCATTAGGCTTACAATGAGGTTCAAAAATTCATCAAAATTTTAGTAATGTGTTAATTTTATTCCATTTATTTGGTCCTGTTCATTTATATTTGTTTTGTAGTAAAACAAATGGTGGGAGAAGACATTTATGGTTAGGGTTAGTCAATTAATAGAAAAAGAATGGGCTAAACTGCATCCATGGGGGACTTCCAGGGTGACAACCATTCCAGTCCAAAATGAACACGAAGGCTCAGCTCATGTTTCCGAAAAACCTTCCTGTGTTCCTCAAGACGTTTAGTAAAATATTCTTTGGACTGAAAAAAATGACACTTTATGGAACGAGTGCGTCCTTTTATATCAGTCGTTAAACATAGCATTAAAGATATAACATTTTTGCATTAACTGAAATTAGCAGAAAATAAAGTCCTATATTTTCTGCTATAAACAGAAAGCCTTCATTCTGCTTTAAATCCTTTTTCTATCATAATACATACATTTTTCAGTACAGACCCAGGTGTCTACGATCGTATACTTACGTCTCTTTCACCGTATGCTTATATTTCAAAGTTTCTAAACCACGTCTCAATTTTGTCAGACTTGAATGAGTATTGATGTTGTATCGGCCACAATTAGGCCTTTTTGTAGCATATATTTTGTAAGGCTATCAGAGCTGTGAAAAATCAATACTCATGTATTTAGAATGGAAAACTTGCTTACATATTAACCTTAAATATGAGAAATCAAAGTTACAGAAAGAATGGCTGCAAACTTTAAATAGTTGCAAGGCCATCATCCAAGGGGCAAATTTGGCAAACACATTTAATCATTTTTTATGTAGCACAGGTTGTTGTCAGCTTTAAATTTTATTTTTTAAGACGGCAAGAATTTATATCCTAATGTTGAAGCCTTTCAAACTAAGACTGACTCATATTTCATACATACAGTATGTCACTGTCACTATCTTCTACATTGAGCTTTTAAAATGATTTCAATGTAAACCTGCCTCATTTTTTAATCTCTGCCTAGTATTTAAGGTATTTTAAAGATTGTATGTTAAATCTGTAATTGGAGCATTATCTTTTATAAAGTGGTCTCTTCTTCTCTTGCTTTCTGTCTCTCTTTCAGTTCTTGTCTTGCTGATTCTCACTCTGAAACGCCACAGGAAAGGCCAAAGGATGACAGAGGACGAGGAGGACATGAGAGATAACGTCATCAAATACAATGACGAAGGCGGAGGGGAGCAGGACACTCAGGCGTATGACATGAGCACTCTGAGGAACCTCTATGACTTCCCGGAGGCCAAAAGCTGTGACACTGGACCGGACATCCACTCATTGCCACAGTGGATACAGGCAAACAGAGTAGGAGGGGGGGCGGACGGAGCTATGGCAGCAGCCACAGACTTCTCTCTTTTCAAAGGCTACATACGAAAGAAGGTGGAGCAGGCTGACGCTGACCTGTCGGTGCCGCCATATGACTCATTCCAGACATATGCCTTTGAGGGCACCAGTTCACCTGCACTGTCACTCAGTTCAATCCACACCCTGTCCACCACATCTGAGCTGGATTTCTCCTACCTCAGCGACTGGGGGCCACGCTTTAGGCAACTGGCAGGCTATTATGCTCCAGGAAAGACTGAGGAGGAAGCATCCTAGCACAGTTTCTTATCTACAGAGAGACAGTTAAGCACTCCGTTTTCCTCATTTTTTTTTCTGTATCCTCACCCCCTGGCACTAAACTGAGATTATTAGAGCTAACCCTATGTACTTATTTCAGTGAGAGTGCAACCTCTTTATCTCATTTTCGAAATTCTCAGATGTAGATGTTGAGCTCTGAGAAAACATTGATTTTCAGATTTTTTTACACTTTTGATTTTTGTTAAAATATAAGGTTCAAATGAAATATGGGGAAAAAGTGCTATTTAGTCATTTGTTTGAGTGTGTAAAGGGATTATTTTCTGCTCCCAACATGAAACGCTTTAGTTAAACCTAAACTGACACTAATGAGAGTTAAAATCATTATAACTTGGGTATTACTCAGTGATGTGGAAGTGCACTGTATGAATGGTATACACATTTTTAAAGAAATAAATATTCATGTATTTATTTATTTTTATTTATTTATTTATTCATACAATGGTAACAGCAAAAATTAACTCAGTGTTGAATAAAAAGTAATTAAGAACGACTTTATTAAAGGAGAAGAAAGAACTGCAGTGCCATAGCACTACACAAAACATTGGTTCAGAAGTGACATATGGGCCATATAACCATTATGGAGTAGAAATATGTCTTATTTTTATAAGTTTTGAAAAATCACCCACGGAAGAGAAATACAAAAAAGAAAATGGAGGTCCAGTTAAGTCTGAATTTTCAGGCTAAAAAAGTTTTGTTGTATTTATTTATTTTTTTTGTGGTTTGTCAAAGAAAGAGAAAATCTTTAAGGTGAGGAACTGAGGACAGTTGTGTGTTAACAGTGTCTTTTCTTACTCTCTCTGCAGTCAATTGTTGAGCAACAAGGCACAAACCGCTGCAGGGGTCCACAAAAAAAAAAAATGACTGTTTTATGAAGCTGGCTGGTGGTCAATTTTGTGACACGAGCAGCCAAATTATGTTCCATATTTTTTGTGCGAGTGTGTAAATTATGTTCATCTCATTTTATAATCAAGTTTATTTATTTTTTTTTTTTTTATCTTATTTGTTTGTTGTTTTTTATTTGGGGTTGGGGAGGTTTATGTGAGAAGAAATGATGATCGGATCACATCCACCTAATATCCCAACTTATTCCATGTTTATCCTAAATTGCAAATGTATGGAAAATTATAAAAAAGAAAAAGACTAATAAATATTTAACTTTTTTGTAAATCTTAATGTGTGCAGTTGTCTATTGACTCAGTAAATTGCCCATTATGAGATCGCAGCAATAAAGTAAATAGAGCCCCCATGTTAATAGTTGTTTTGTGTGAATTGTTTGTTGAAGACATCTCCTGAATTATGAATAATTGCGGAGCTAGTTTTTGTTTACACCAGGGATAGATGCAAAGAGCAGTTTTAGGCTGAAACAAACAAACCATATGACAGGACCCAGCCAAACAGAGAATTTCCACTCAGTGCATCTCCCTCCTGGCTGTCTTCTGCCAAACCATTGTAATTGCCAAAGCCACCAGAGAATGCCAAAGATATGAAGTTGTTTTCATCTAAATTTAAAATGGCCTTTAAGACAGTTAATGAAATTCACTTTCACCTGTTATGACTCTCCTTCCACTATTTGTCCTCTGTTTTGTAGAAAAAATGTTCATCAGAAAACAATTTGTTTAGCAAAACAGCAGCACAATGATGTTTTGAATTTGTCATGTAGCAGTACAGTTTCACCTTATAAAGTTGCAAATGGATTAAGGTTATCATTCTTGTGTCATAATTCTAACCTAATATCTAATAGCAATACATGAGATATTTTATTGGGATTTAATGTGAAAGTCCAACACAAAGAAGAACATATTGTGAAGTAAAAAAAAACAGTAAATGTTTTTTATTTTTATTTTTATCACACAGAAATCTGAAAGGTATTGAATTCAGCCCCCCTGAGTCAATACTTTGAAGAAGCACATTTTGCCGCAACTACACAAATATTTAAAGATATGTCTCTAACAGCTTTATATAACAAAACAATGCAATTTTTGCACATTCTTGTTTACACAATCAGTCAGGCTGAGTTCCATTGGATGGAGATCAACTGCAACCATCGGTCTGGACTTTGCCTTCGTCTTTCCAACATCTGAATACAACATCTAGAATTGTGCCGCTCAAGGTGGCAGCAGGTTGGAGTAGCTCTGTTACTTGATCTGCTGTAAGACAGACCGCTACAGGAGATCCTTCCTGCCCAAAGCCATCAGGATCTAAAACAACTCTTTTAAGAAACCTGCATAATATGAGCTACAAGAGCATTTAATTTCCATTTGGGATTAATAAGGTATCTTTGAGTTTGAATTTAAATATACTTTGAGGTAATTACATTATAGCTCTGATTGCATGTTTGGTGTAATTTTCCCATTAACAGATGAGCCCCTGCTTCAGTATCAGATTTTTTGCAGCCTCTAACAAACTTACTTTCAGGATCGCTCTGTATTTAGCTCCATCCAACCTTCCATTAACTTTGACCAGCATCCTCGTTTCTGCTGAATTACAGGAACCCTAGAGCATGAGACTGCCATCACCAGTGTGTTTCACGGTTTGGGGTGACATAAAATACATGAAATCTTACTATTACAGCAAAAAAGCATTTTGCATGCTGACCAAAAATGTCTTTTTGTTCAGCATCAGAGGACTTCTTTCATGTATGTTGTGTTGTGTTGTGCCATACTTTTTACATTCATTTGTGGTTGATAAAGTTAACATTGATCGGTAAGATTTTCAATGGTTGCGTTATTGTTTTAAAACATAACATTGCTTTTAACTCCTGACCAACTTTATATCTGATAGAGCGGTTCTTCAATCTTTATCATTCTGTTTGTTCAATAATGTTTACTGACAAACATTTGAGGACTTCACAAAACAGCTGCAATTATGCTGAAATTAAACTACACACAGGTGGACTCTTTACAAATTAGGTGACTTCCAAAGACAATGTGTTGAACTGGATTTTATTTAGGAGTACCAGATTAAAAAGGTCTCAATAAAAAAACACTAACTAGAAAACAAATGTCAAATCACTTTTTTTACAGTTATGCATCACTATGCTTTAGTCTGTTAACTAAAATCCTAATAAATAGTTCAAAATGAGTGTAGTAAATTTGAAACAAAATATAAAAAACTTTAAAAGGTATGAGCAGTTTTGCAAGTCACTGTATGTGGGCGACTAATTTAATAAGATGCAACAAATCTGAACAGCAAATACATGGTTAATTGCTGTACATGTAAGTGTGTTTTCAGCTTGTCTGACTTTGAGGTCGGAATTGGTTAAAAAAACATGCTCCACCTTTTGAAGTCAGACACCCATGGGGGGTATTCCAGCTGATTATTTTTACTTGGAATTTAGAAACAAAAAATTTTAAATGAAACATTGCAATAAATCAAAAAACATTTATTAAATTAGGATAAAAAACAAACTTAGATGGATTTTAGGAAGAAGCGGTTTGGCATCTTTTATCAATCACATCCCCTATCCTAACAGCATTTTCTGAATGGCAAACTAAAGCTATGGGCTCGTGGACATAGACAGTTGTTGGTCAGGATGAACTTCAAAGTCAATAGGAATGGACATAAATATAAGAAAGAGAAGAATGCAGTGCAGCCTAGTTGGTCTCATGTCATGTTATTAAATCTGTAAAATTTCAATTGTCTTCAATAGAACCAGAAAGCTCCCAGTTGTGTTCCTTTTCTTTAGTAGCAAATGAGCCTCTCATTTAATCTTTTTCACTGTCAGGGAACATGTTACTCCTTATTGATGACCTGCACATGAACATGTGAATGTGTTGCCATCAGTCAGAACACCGGCCCTCAAATTCCAAGGGCATTACGAAGTTGCCCATTAGTTATGCAGATAGATCTTTAGTGACTGACAGTTCTCGGGGGGTTAGTGGAGAGCACATTAAATCTCTGCTTCTCTTCTCTTTGTACTTGACTTGGTAATGACAATTGATTAAACACTGGTGGTGGGAGGGGGACATAAATGTGAACTGCAGGAAATATTGATAATATGTTGCCTAATAGCTGCAGTTATTCTGTTTACAGACACATAAACACATCTTGGTTTTCAGCAGGTCAAAAACAAATCTGTTTTGATAAAAAATGCATAAACAAACCTGACCTACATTACAAAGCGAATACTGCTCTCTGAAAAGCATAATTTTAAAATGAGATGAATATTATTTTAAATGGCCATTGACTCTTTACAAAAACTGCACTCAGGCAGAGTTTTAGAGTGTGTCCTTTAATCATAAAGTGACTTGTTTTCATCCTGATGACCTTTATTTCACTCAAAGCTTTAAGAATGAATTTCACTTCTTTGTTGTTGTTTTACTTAACAACTTACTTGTTGTTTGATTTGTTTTAATAAAATAAAAATATATATTTAACCTTTTGTAAAATAGTTTTACATCAAAAAATGTAAAAAGGAAGACAGGTCCATAAGATAAAACAGTACGAAGGCCGAATAAAGGCATCAAGTTATAACACACATCTAAATTGTAACTCACTCCCCTGGTGTAAGATGCAGGGAAGCAGAAGCCTTTGAAAGAGCCTGAGGCAGCTACATCACAGACCTGGTCCTGGTTTTGCATAACAGACACATGGGAACTTGAAGAGATCATGTTTTAAATATTACATGTCCATGCTCTTTTTTGTGCCTATTGTGTGTAAGACACCTGCTGATTTCTTGACTGAGGTGTGCTAAATAAACCAGTTGGCTACACAACTTTGCCCCCTCATCTTATGATCTTTTGGTGTTTGGGTTTTGGTTTTCTTTTGTGTTATGATCACTTCTGAATTCTTTGAGTATTGTTTAAAAGGTCTTGCCATATTCAGCTCATTTCCCTGTGTTTGTTATTGCTAGAAGAATGTTGCCAGATTAGTTTATTTTTTGTGTTTAGTTTATTTGTTTTTTCTTGTGTTCTGTTCTTTTTGCATTTGGATTTATTTCTCATAGATGAGTGTTACTCCTTTCCCCCATAGTTTGTAGTTTCTTATTGTACAGTTCAGCTTCCTTTTTGTTAATTATTCATCTTCCATCAGCCTGCCTGTTTGCTCTCCTCCAACACTGTTCCTAATCCTCTGATTACCTCACCTGCATTCAGGTTCATTCTCCACTCTCACCTCATTATATTAACTCACTGATTTTTATTGTTGTTTGCTGGTTCCTCTGTTGCAATTACCTGTGCTCCATGCACTGTTCTTTCTGTCATTCCCCTGTAAGTTCAATTAAATTTCAATTCAGTTTATTTATATAGCACAAATTCAAATCACATGTCATCTCAAGGCACTTTGCAAAGTCAATTCAATCGAATCATACAGATTTCAATTCAAGTACATACATTCCAATTGATCCTAACTATCAAATAATGCAGTCAGATTCAGTTTGTTATTCAAATTGGTTAAAACGTTTTTCTATCTAAGGAAACCCAGCAGATTGCATAGAGTCAGAGACTTGCAACATTCACTCCTCTTATGAGCATGTTGCAACAGTACGTAGTTGCTTGCATTGACTTTGCAGCAAGTTCTTCTTATTGTTTACAAAGCAATGACAGAAGTTTGGATATTTGGAGCAGAGTCTTTGAAAAACAAACTGCTTAGTCTATCACCTGGATATTATTAAATTGGACCCTGGTAATCAAGTAAATAATCTTGGGGTTATTTTTGACCAGGACATAAATCCAATATTAAACAGGTTTCTAGGATTATCTTCTTTCATCCATGTATTATTGCCAAGTAACAAAGACATGCAATGTTCAGTCTTACTACTGACAGAGCAATGTCCAGTGTCAGGAGTGGCACTGAACATTGCATGCATTCTTACTTCTAGGCTGGACAATTGTAAGTTTTTCTATCAGGGAGTCCACAAAATACAGTTGAAATCCTTAAGCGGATCCAAAATGCTGCAGCAGTTCTGATGAAAATTAAAATGAGATATTATATTTATGCTCCTGTTAAATCCAGAACGGAAATCATAATTCTTCTTCTCACCCATAAAACCCTTAATAATAAAGCTCCATCATAGAGATCTGATTGCTCCATATGTTCCTAACTTTTTACATTCAGATTGCAGTTTAACTGGTGGTTCCTAGAGTTTCTAAAAGTAGAATGGAAGGCAGATCTTTTAGTCATCAGGCTCCTCTCCTGTAGAACCAACTCCCAGTTTTATTCTGTGAGGCAGACGCCCTATCTCCTTTTAAGACTATGATTAAAACTTTCATTTTTGATAAAATGTATAGCTAGTGGCTAAGGTTATCCTGAGTTATCTCTGTAGGTATGCTGCTAAAGCTGGGGGACATAATGACCCCTGCCCTCATTCTGCTATATTGTCATACTATGCTCCAATTTTGCATTATTGCTATTATTAAAACTTTTAACTTTATGTTTTTTGTGTTTCTTTTTCTCTTCATAGAAGCTATATCTGGCCTTCTGTTCTGTTTAGCTGTGACACCTTCCTGGAACGGAGCATCGGCTGAGCTACTGCTGCCAACAACTTAATGTTTTTATTCTACAGAAGATACACTTGGCCCTGTCTTGGAGTGTTTAACCCTTTATCCCCAAGACATAACTACTAGCTGAGCTTTTAATGCAATTAACTGTATGTGCTGCATTTCATCCTACATACTTGAACACTGGTTCAGAGTTTATCTGCATAGCTGTGATTCACTCCTAAATAAATCCACTAAAGAAGCGACTACTGCCATTAACTTTTTCACTTTTCTTCAACATAGAAGGTACTTCTGGAGCAGTTCTTCTGTGTTTTTTTTTGTGTATGCTCGGCCTTCTCAAACCTGTAGTTGGTCGTGGCAGATAGCCACTTACACTGAGCCAGGTATTCCTTGAGGTTGTTCCTGTTAAAGAGGAGTTTTCATGTCCACTGTCACTCCATGCATGCTCAGTATGAGGGATTGCAGCAAAGTCAACGACACAATCCACTGTCACTACATGCTCATCCAGGAGGAGGGAAGTCCCTGAGTCAATGCAATCTGCTGGGTTTCCTTAGATAGAAAGCTTTTCAACCAATCTGAATAATAATCTGTATTTGAGTACATTGTTAGATAACTAGAATCACTTTGGAATGTATGTACTTGACTTGAAATCTGTATGATTCGATTGAACTGACTTTTTTTATTATAAAGTGCTTTGATACAACATGTTGTGAATTGGCATTATAGAAATAAAGTGAATTGAGTTAAATAAATTGTTTTTTGTCAAAGCCAGTCTCTACATTTGGGTCCTTTACTGACCTCAAATAATGTCATCCACCCCACCTACCAGCCTACCAACAAAGTAAAACAAGCATAGTCTGCTGCTGACTGGCCAGAAGACCACATCTAGCATTAAAAGAAAACCTACATGGAGAATCATAGATTACAATCCCGAACTAGTGCACAGAAAAACCCAAGGGAATTTAGTATTTCCATAATGAGGCATCACTGCCACCAACACATGCAGGTATCTGAGAGGTAAATATAACAATATTAATTATGGTTTTGTTTTTTGTGTTATTGAGTACATTGTGTAGATTGTTTTAGCTCACTAGGTTTCAATAGCAAGAAGTTAAATTAATCCTTCTGTTTCTTGAAGGTTTAGCCTGCAGGAAAAGACACACTGGAGGATCAGAGGTTGTGCACTAACACAGTGAGGGACAAATTGTTTTCTTTACAGCCAGAGATCAAACCAAGTCAGCTTTAAGAGATGGTAAAATTTAAATTAAAGTGATCAATTTGCAATTTGATTAATTCTTTATTGATTCGCACATGGTATATTCCAATCCTGTATTGATCCATAATCCAGTTGACATAGCACTATGCACAATTATTGGCTCCCCATGGTAAAGATGTGTGCGAAGGCTTTTAAATAAATTGTTGTCATTGAGACTTTGGGACCCCAAGCTTTCACTCTTTGCTGTCTCTCTAACATTTTGTGTTTACAGCTGTTATACCCCTTTGCAGTCCTACTCACCATGTATAGTGTGCAAAGTGGCAAGGTTTCTGTGAGGCCTCAACCAGCCTTGTTTGACATGGTTCTTGTTGTTTCCAGACCTATGAAAATCAATGCATGTCCCATATTAAAAAATATTTTACAATTAATTTGTTTTCCTCTACTAAATACATTAAAATTAATAGTTGATTGGGATGCCACTTGGCTCAGTGGTGAATTAGGCACACCATAGATGGAAGTTATAGTTCTCGACACAGCTGTCCTAGGTTTGATTCTTGACCTCTAGCCATTTATCACGTCTTCCCCTTCACACTGCATCTTTCTTCCTGACAAACTACTAAAGAACGAAATCCTCTAGAGCCACAAAATCTAAAAACAATGAGATGGTTGATTTTTTTTTCTAAATTATTAATTGTCAGACTATGCTACCATAATAAAAGTTTAATTGTAGGATTTTTACATACATTTACCAAGGATGCTGATAATTGTGAAAACCGCTATATGTAATCCAATGCAGATTTATAGTAGCCCTAATAATCTTAGCATGGATAAAAATGACTTAAAGACTTCAACCAAGCAACATCATTTGATGCTGCCACATGTGTACTGCTGATCCTACTAGGAATCAGTTGTTTTATGCCTGATTCTTTATACTATTATTTTATTCTTGTGGTTTGATGTTTCTGTCTTATAGTCCCCATAGACATCACAACTCCCCCACATAAAATTTTGTTATCATGGTAGCTACTTGAACTTAAATACTTGTCAAGTTTAGATGTTGCAAGACTTATCTGTTTTTTCTAAGTTTTCTGTGTCCTTCTGGAAAGTTTGATGCTTTGTGCACCAATGTTTTCTTCATTCTGACAGTTTTTTTTATAATTTTTTTATGTGTATGTGACACAGTGTAAAAAGTTTTATAATGAATTTGAGGGATATATAGATCTTTCAATCTTTCTATTTAAGAGGCTGTGATGAAATGGTGAGGTACCGCTAGATTTAGCAACAGAAATTAATGTGGTTCAGTTTCTTATTGTCATGTGGTGACTAGCAATTACACACAGATAACTGAAAATTGTTCTGTAGTAATCTGTCCCTGCTGCATAATATTTTCTTTATTTATGACCTTCCTTTGTCTTCAGGAGGGGGTTGTGTGTAAGCATGTAAGTAATCGCAAACTAAAAAAAATAATTATCTAATGCACCTAGAGGCAATGAGAGGGGGTAAGATACAATAAGTACCATAACTGTTGACTAAGATAAGACAGTTTATTAAAAATAGAAAAAAACAAAATAAATGAATACTGCTTCTGACATACAGCAAACAATTTGCCAGCAAACTGACCAGATTTCTAAATGATTGCATAAGAAGGTGACTAGAATCTAATATGTGCCTGTGTTTTGGTGAAAAGCACAGTCAAGGGAGTTGACTGAAACACAAAGCTCTGAATAAACCTTCTTGATGGCTCTTTAGTGTTGTCTCAATCTTCCAGATGTGTTGGCACTAGCAGCCTCCTCCAAGCATTTTAAAATTTAAACATTTATTTTACATGAATAAATTATGATTTATAAATGTTTTACACTGTTAAGGGTTTCGTTATGAAACAATTTGTCATGATGTGAGTGGATGATGGCTGGAGAGTGGGTGAAAACACAGGACATGGGAGGAAAGAAACGGGAGAAACAAATGACTTGATTGCACTTACTGAGCCGAAAGAGACTACTGTGTAAGTACGACAAAAGTTCAAATAGCTGGAATACTTTAGGACATTTAAAATATTATTAAACCTACATTTATATACCATGGTGTGCAACCAAATGGTTTGTCTGTTAAATCCTAGTTAAGAAATAATTTCAATGTTGCCTAGCCAGAGGCATTGTGATAGGAAGTCTAGCTCTTGATATGTACCTGCTTTTGCATCCAAGTATGTTTGTTAGGCAGGTGATGCTTGAAGATGGAGACAATTGTTATTTTTCTCCTTTCCTCTGAAGTGCTATTTCTGTAAAGTGCTCTCAAAGCTCTCCACTCCTGATCTCTCTACACTGTTCTGCATTAGTCTAATAATTTAATTCACGATTCATGTGGTCACTGCCAAACATTTTCATGGTCAAGCATCTTCGTTTTTAAATCAGCTTATTATTTCTTGCTTAAAATTGAGCCAAAACACAAAACTAATGGTGATGGAAATTGTTCTTCTGATTAGCAGAAAAGCAGCATAACTAAACCTGCTAATTTATGAAAACAGGCAATATTTACATGTGAACATTGTTCTGTGATGATTCAAATTCTGAAGTTTACATACACTTATATAACTTTGCCTTTGAACAGTTTGGTCAGACCCAGATAATGATGTCAAGGCTTTGTAAACTTCACTTTATAGGTAATCAGATCTCAAACATGGGCTGCACGGTGGTGCAGTTGGTAGCACTGTTGCCTTGCAGCAAGATGGTCATGGGTTTGATTCCCAGCCTGGGGTCTTTCTGCATGGAGTTTGCATGTTCTCCCCGTGCATACGTGGGTTCTCACTGGGTACTCCGGCTTCCTCCCACAGTCCAAAGACATGCCTGTTAGGTTAACTGGTCTCTCTAAATTGCCCTTAGGTGTATGAATGAGTGTGCTTGGTTGTTTGTGTGTTGCCCTGCGATGGACTGGCGACCTGTCCAGGGTGTACACCGCTTCTTGCCTGTAGACTGCTGGAGATAGGCACCAGCTCCCCCGCAACCCACTATGGAATAAGCGGTAGAAAATGACTGAGATCTCGAACACCTCAAACACCTTCCCGGAGTGACATCATGGTCAAATCACAAAAGAAATCGACCTGGTTCCTCCATTCATACAATTTCCAGATGTCTAGGCGTGGAATGTTCATCTGTTTAAACATGTGTATCCAAGTGTAAACACCATGGGCATGTTCAGGCATCATACAGTTCTGGAAGGAGACAGGTTCTGGGCCGTACAGATACATTTGTTTTGGTCCAAAATGCGTATATCAGTCCCAGAAGAAAAGCTAAAGACCTTATGAAGATGCTGTTAAGAGAGTAGCCACATTGACATGAGTCCTTTATTCACATGGGTTAAAAATGATCAGAGAGGAAGAAGCTATTACTCCAAAAGAAGCAACATAAAATGCCAGATTACAGTTTGCAAACATACTCGGGGACAAAGACCTTAATGGCTTGGACATGTCCTGTGGCCCATTTGACCATCTGTACATTTGCAAGATTAAAAACACCATCTCATATGTGAAGTACAGGGCTGGCAGCACCATGTTGTCTGGGTGATTTGCTGCAAGAAGAACTGATGCTTTTTATTATATAGCCGGCATCATTTGATATCCTGTGGAAATATTAAAGCAATATTTCAAGACCTCAACAAGAAAGTTAAACCTTGAACATAAATGGTAAATGATAGTGACACTAATCAAGCCACTAATTTAGCTATAATGTGGATGAAGGCTAACAAATCTATGTTTTAAAATAGCCATCACACAGCCTGATCTCAGTCCGATGGAAAATTTGCACAGAGCTTTAAATGTGTGTGTGAGCAAGGTGGCCTTACACCAGTTCTGTCAGGAGGGATGTAACTGGTAGACACTCTAATTATCCTGGCATAAATAAAATATATATAAAAAATTGTTCATCTTAATTGACATATTTAATTTGATTTAATGTTAGAGTTAGATGGAAAGGTTATGTCTTTTAATATAGTGCATGTAAATAGTTGATTTGCATGCACTATATGCATGTAAAAAGTTATATAGCCATATAACTTTTGCATTAAACACCTGGGATATGATGTAAATGATTCTAAATGGAGCTTGCTTTCTCCACTAATTTACAGCTATATTACTGCATGTGAAGAGATTGAATTTAAGCAGAGCTGACGCTTGCCACCGTCTTTTTTGCATGCATGTTTCAGTTGCATTGTCGTTTTGCTTATTCACACTTGTTTTTATATTTTTTATTTTAATCATTGTATAAAATAAAAACATTTTCTAATAGCATTTTAAAGAGTGGTGTTCTGCCTTGATGTTTCAGTATTTTAAGTCCATGTTTATATAGCCTTTTTGTTTATGTACTTCATAAATGCCAATCTCTCTTGTCAGTATGACAACTCTACCTATGGGTATTAGCAAAGTCACCTTGAACCTTATACTTTTGAAGGAAAGTTGGCTCTAAAGATGCTGTCACACTCTTTCATTCTATTGCCAAAATATATGTTGGCATCCCTAAAAACGTTTTTCACGTGGGTCTAAATGTAACCAAATTATGGACATTTTGTGAAACTTTTATTTTATTTTTTTTTATCACATCTATGAAATGTATGCACTACTTCTGATGCATTCCCAATTTGTATAGTACATGTGTATTGGGATGAAAAGAGTAAAGTCCACAGTGCTTGATTAGGTCAGATCGAGTATGTTTGTCATATCCACGGTGGTTTGTGTACAGGCTTTGAGCAGGCTGCATGCAGGCTGTGTTTGTGTGCTGTGTTCTCTCTGTGCAGGGTGTGACTGGCAGGTGCTGCTGCACAGGTGTTGCTCATCTGAGAGCAATCAGCTGGGCTACCTATGGAGTGGAAACCCAGAGGGAGGCATCAGCTTGTTTTCTCTGATCTCCTTGTTTTTCTGCCTTGCAGATCACCCTTTGCTGAAGAAGGTCGTGGAACCTTTCTGGTCTCCGTTTTCACTCGTGTCATGTTCGGAGGAGTTTGGGAACTCCAGCCTCGACACCTCAGCCCTGACCCTCCTCTCTGCTTTCAACTCCAAGCCCAGCTTCTCAGGAGCCACCTGAGAACCACCCGTCAACCTGCCTCTCCACCCTCCAACGTTAAAAGTATCCAACCATAGTGGAGTGTCCTGGAAGAGAAGAAACAAAGCACTTCATCCTCCGAAAACTGTTCACAGCCTGTCAACCTCAAGCCACCGTGCAGAAGGACTTATTTCCCCCTTGTCTTGCCAAGAACCCAACCCCTGTAAGTCGGTATCTAAAGAACACGTTCACATTTTCTCCGTTTTCAACCAGAGTTTTTACCAGCTTCTGTCTTTCTCCTTCAGTTTGTCCGCCAGCTCCAGCCCTGGTTCCAGTCCGACCTTTATCCATGTTTCTAAATAAACTGTTAAAACGTTGTCTTTCTCCTCGTGGCTGTGTATCTCAGAGTCTAAGAAAACCCCATTATGACAATGTTACCTTTCTACCGTCATTTGTTTTCCATACTTAATGTCGACCTGACCATTTTCAGATGAATGTCTAATGCTCAATACACAATCTACTGTATGAGTGCCCTATGGTCAAATGATTATTAGCTGAATTAATCAGGCAACCTGTGCAGGATGTCGACTGCCTCTCAATGGATGACCTGCCCCCATTCAACTCTGCATAGGTAAGCTAGGATAGACAATGGATGGTTGGATGCATTAAGGAAAAGTTGGATAACTGCCAGTTAGAGCTGCTCCAAGCATTCTGCATGCCAAGATGAGTGAAACTTTATAAGTGCAGATAGAGTGTATGCATAGTATGGCATGAGATCAAGTAATGCTTTTAATGGGTCATTGCTACAACCACTCAAAGATCTGTGCTCATCTGACTTAGTTCAAGATCAAATTTTGAAGAATGCAGTTTATGAGGTGTAATAAGGCATTAGGTTTTTATTAACCTAATGCAATGTATCTTTATATGACTGAAATGCAAGGTTTTGCAAAGATTCATATATATGACCTTTTTGTTTATTGAATGTTTTTAAGTTCATATGTTATTTTGCTCCATAGCTGTCAAGATGGGCTTAGGCAAATATGGATTATCCATTAAATTGTTAATTTCACCAATAACATTGAAATTTCACCTTTTCTTATTTCTGGACAAAAACAAGGTCAACTGAGCTCCCACAAATAAAATGGGCAGCTGATCCACTGTTAACAAAAAAACAACTAAACAAAAAAAACAAAACGTGTCTCCAACTACAGTCTCTGTGGTTCCTTTGAACCAGGGGCTGCAAGCCTTCAATTCAACCTTAAAACCCAGGCCTTTTTCACAGTTTATTTACAGAGATTTGTCTTAGTCTGATCATCTCCGTTTGAAAATCGTAAATACGTAGACTGGTCAAACATGAATTGGAGTTTTCTACAGCAAACAGAGACTTTTTTTCACACCTTTGTTCATCTGTCCGTCTATCTCTGATAGCTTAGGCCTACATGACAGAAATAATTAGTTTTTTTTTTTTCTGTATAATAATTTGTTGGGAGAGTTCATGTGTTTCTTTCTGTGTTGACCGGCAGAAGCAGGGTCTTCCCCAGGTTTCCATTCATGCAAGAAAACAAACAAAAACACCACTACATGCAATGAAATTAGATCAATTTCGAATCATAAATACATGTCTTTTAATCGATTCTTACATGGTTAAAAACATACTTCATAAATCTGACTGAGGTAAATTAATTTTGATGTGAAGGGATGGTAAAATGCAATGAAGTGCCTTTATTCTTCATAATTACTATTCCATAAAAAAAGGATCAATATTAAAAAACTTGTTCTCAAAATAAAGTTCACAGCAGATCTAGTTTACTTACTTTGGATACACAAATAGAGTACTCATTTATGTCTCATTTTCTACTTCTTTTTTGGATTTATATCAACATTTAGTAAATATCAGAACCCAGCGGTACTCGAATGAAAATAATTTTACCACATCAGAATGATACCCTGTACAGAGATATAGAGCAAGGAATAATTAGATACATTTCTTTGTTGGAGGTTGCCAAGTATTACCATAATAACAAAAATGTAATTAGTAATAACACCTAGAAAGTGGAGACAGTCACAAGGGTTGGTAACATACTAATTCCCTACAAGAGACAAAAAAGTGATTAGACAATGTGTGATTTTGTGAGTCATGTGCGGCAGCTCTGAATGAGCTTTTATAGCTTTGTCGAACGAAATAATGTGAACCGCCTATCTGGGTATTTTTGTACGTGGTGGAATTATGGGTTTATTGAAGCTGTATAATTGCATTTTATTGTTTCTTGCTTTCAACTCTCCCTTTCTCATGTGGCTCACACCCCATTCGCCCTCAGAGGAAAGTCCTTTTTTTATTTCTATTTTACTTCTGAACAGAAAATATGATCTTCTTTCATTATGCAAATCAATTTAACTCTAACAAAACCTGGAGAGAGTGAGTGGGAGAGACAGGAAGATGAATTAGAAAAGATCAAACAGAAAGAAAAAAATGTATTTAGAATAAAGCTTTGGATTTTGCCTTGATCTAATTTTAAACCTTAATTTCTTTTTTTTTTTCAGGTGGGCCTTTTATGTATTGAGAAATTCAAATTTCAGATCGGCACCCGATTTAACCTTAAACAATTGCTCTTCTTCCCTAATGTTGAAGGGTGAGAGATAGATTGTGTCACAATGATTGCCTTCTGTGTCTTGTCCACTAAGTAAACATAAATCTCAGCAAAGATGGTGGAGCACTACCAGCCAACTCTTACAGACAATTACTCTCTCATTGACCAGACTCATGTAATATTTACAGCCATTGAGTGGGCCCTACTTATTTTTCAAGCTAGGAAATCATGTTGCTGAAGAAATTTGTTTATAACTTTAAATTTTCAGTACTGGTCAGTTTCACAAAATAGGAGGTCATCTGTGACAAGCCATTCAAAGATAAACATGTTTTTTTTAAGTTCAGAATTACATTTTTGATTTAGTTTTTTAGTTTAACTTGTTTCATTTTCTCTGTTAAGTTCTGTTTCCCATTTCTCAATGCTGAATTAGCTTTGAATGTTCCTTTAATAAAAACCATCCAATCTGATAGAGTTTAACATTTTTGCCAAAAACTGTTGTTGAATTTTACTGCTGTTTTTTAACCTTCACATATATAATTAACATGACCAAAGGGTTTACCACCTCTTTGATAAGTGATATGGAGGCCTAGACCGTCTTGCAACAAGGTTGCAGCTTCTCTCCTCATGGACATGTATTCAATGAATATGTGCACGCTTTGAAGAATAAATGTGATTGAAGGTAGGTGTGCGTTTAAATGTGTCTACATGGGACCCACCAGATGCTGGGGTGTGTACAAGCTGTCTCAGCTGGCTTAGTATATGCCTACTCCAAGCAAACTGCTGCCTCACACACATACCTAGATACACTTGTGACACACACACGCACACACTTATGCAATGAATGCCATTTGCAAGGTTATTACTCATTCTCATGAGTCTTTACAGTCCACTCTGTTCTCTACTTTTTGATCTGTACTCTTTTTGTATGAAAATAATGAGGACTATATTGCAAATACTTCAAACAAGTCCAGAGTCATTGCCGGTAATGTGGGAGGATTTGTATTCAATCTGAATAAAACAAACTGTCTAACTGCTCAGTTATATTTGACATTGGTCACTTGCAGCCCAGTCATTCAATTCAGTGCAGTCATGGGTAAATTCAATTTTAAGCTTGCATATTTTTGTTGTCGGATGAGCTAACCCCACCCTCCTACTTCCCTATGTCTAAGGGGATTGCTCCATCCAGCTCTCCATCCAACGGGTCCGGACTTCCCCAAACCTGGAAGATCTTACTAAGCAGGTTTAAGCTGGTGTCGGGAAATGACTTGCCTAGCCTCTGAAAGCCTTGATATAAAAGTCTCGCCCTTCTTCAACTGGAGGTCTGGACGACTGAGTAGCCCACGGCAGTCATTCACACTTCGACAGTCACTTTTGTTCACGGCTGCTCATTCCCTAATATTAAAACTGGCTCTTGGTATATGGGTTAAGTTCATTTTAGTGGCTCGGCACGAGCCCCACGGGCGCTGTTTTTACAGACTTGGCTGAGGTAACCTATGAAAACCTCCTAAAAGTTCTTAGAACCAGACAACAAGACTTTTAACCACCGATGAAAAACCAAAATAAGGTGACTCAAATAATTGAATGACCACAATTTAACTAGAATTTTATATGCTTTCTTTAATTAGTAAAGCTTATGCAGGGGTCAGTAACAGCTTCAATTCGGCAACACATAATAATTTCAATAATAGAAATGAATCAATCAACTCAACCTGTCTTTCCCTGATGCTGAAACTAGTGAGTTTGGAGAGGCTTTGAAGATGGAGGCTCATCCATGCACTTGATGGAGAAGATTCTTCTGGTAACAACGAGTGGTTTCTTGAAGGGCATACGACTTAATCTTCAGTTTTCTTCGTTTAAGTTGCAGGCACTGATGCTCCAGGCTTTGATGGTTAAACAGGAACTTTGTTGTCATATGTCTCAGAAGACAGTAACGTCCAGAGGCTGAAGAGTTGAATGAAACTCCGGAGACATAAATGAGGTTGATTCAGGACTTCCAGAAGCCTGAAACTTAGAGCAATCAGCTGTTCACCGATCAAGTTCACTTCTGTTGTCTGGATAAAAAGGCTTTAGATGAAATCAGATTCTTAATCTTGAGGCACAGTCCTTCCAGGGCACACGGGTTGATCCTCTTTTTAATGCAGTCGATCAGCTGGGCTGTGTCTCTGTTCCTTTTCCATCTGAGCGTTTTTTCTCTGTCTGATCTTGTTTGCTGGTCTTCTGCGAGGAAACAATCGCAGTTCGTTTTTTTGGCATTGCTTTTATAGTGCAGATACTCTCACTGGTCAGCCCTTTGTTAGGCTTCTCAGTTATTGCGCAACATACTTTTGCCCAGTACGTTATTGCTCAATACTTAGTCATGGTCATCGTGACTTTCTGGTTCTGTTTTTCGGCCTTGGAGATGCCGGTAATAGCCACGCAGCTGGCTGAAGACTCATCCTCCCTTCCTTGCGCTGGTCTTCAAAAGATTCGCTGTCAGCATGCAGTTGGCTCTCGTCACTCCTAGTCATCCTACAGTTCTGTCCCTAATCTGCTCAGTCCTAAACTTTACACAATATTGCACATTCCATTCTCAGCTTTCTGCATTTACTTTAAAACACAGTTTTAAAACCATCACTTCATTCTTTTTATTCATACATCACAACTGATCAACATTATATCTCTTTCATATATAGCTGATTGAGAATTTTAAACCTTAATGTTTTTTACTTTAATTATCAGTTCTTAACCATATTTCAATCATACATGTTTTAACTTGATAGTCAAAGATTACTAATTTCATTTAATACTTGTGAAAGAATGTAAAATCATCATACATCATTTCTTTGGATACACTTGTTTATATTTCTGCAAAGAATAAGACAGTTAATATGTGGCTCCACACAGGCCTCTCAAATCTTTCAGTCCCAGAATATGAGAATATGCTTGTTTCACTCTCTACTGCTTTAGCTGTGTATTTTAATAATTATTGCATGGATTACACATAAGGATATCTATTGTAATTTTTATGGATTTAACTGTGAGCAGTTAATAAATGTTGCATGGATTACATGGAAAATCTCACCTTATTTTGACAATATCAAAGGTATAAAGAGTAAACGCCCCCCCCCCAAAAAATAAATAAATAAATAAAAGATCTGTTCTCATCTGAGTGTGCGTTTGTCAGACAGAAATGTTTGAATCCAGGGGCCGCACATTAAAAATGTTCAGTAAACTCAAGGTCCACGGGTCTATTGGCAGTAGACCAAGTCAAGGCCTGCACTAAATGGCCTTTCTTGACAAGTGAAACATCTCATTAGACTTGTATTTCCTGCATCTTGTGCAACTTGAGAACCTTAACCAAAAAGATGTACTTTCACCACTTTGAAATCTTTTCTCTTCATGTTTAATTGTTTTTATTTTAATAAGTTTAGAGCCACAGATTTGGCCCATGTTTTTAGTTGTTGGTTTTGTTTTAGTTTTTCTTGCCAGTGCCAGTGGGCTGCCCTTGGTTTCTTATAAACTACTCTGCAAATTAGCCAATATCTTGAATATTTTCCACCTCTAAAATAGCCTTCTCAAATATAATGGAAGAGCTGATTTTTTGTTTGGAATTTGTGAGGTGGAAAAATATGCTCCAAGATAATTACCGATGCCTTTCCTACCTGCCAGTGTGTTAACTCACACATAAATGCACCCAAGCAGCACACTACCAAAATCTCTGGGTTTATGGACATACTCATGTCTTCTCAAGAACATTTTATTAGAAGCTACTAATCCATTTAATTTCTTCAGTAGCAATGAGAATAGCCTTGATGTTTTTGCACACTGCTTTTTCATTTAGACTTAATATTTTTCTCTGGTAATTAATCATAATAGTGGTAATATATGTCACAAATCTTTATGTGATTTTTATTTTGTGACCTATATTTTTTGTGCCTTGATATGTAAAACTACGAAGGGGTGAGACTGTTTTAAAAAAAATTTCAATTTTACAATAAAGGCTCAAATATTTTAAACAGACAAAAACTGTTACCTATATTTTAATAAATACTTCACTTTTATCTTAATACATAATAAGTTAGTGTTTAAAATCACAGTACATGATGGTAAAAGTGAACATTGATAATTGCAACAATGTTGATGGTTCACACTGTTCATTCAGCCCAAAGCATTTGTAAGGATGTTGGAAGTCAAACAGCCAATAACATTGTTCAAACAATGGTCATTTGCACAAGTGACTTTATATAAAATGTCAAGTGGTTTGTTGCTGAGACGTATTGTACATGAGCTGTGTTTATAGCATTAGCGGCCTCAGCTTCAGCCAAGAACAAATGCTGCCAACTCCTGAAAATTGGCTTCCTCTTAACAAGCTTCTCTGCCCAGGGATTTAACGCAAGCCTAATGCTGTGCTCCCTAAGAAAGGTGAGCTCTTTTGTGGCTCACATATGCAGTGTAAAAGCTATTTCATTACAGTGTTATCCACTGTGCCTTACAGTTTGACATAAAGTGTCTTGATGTAATATTTGCAAGGGGGCTACTGAATTTGCTCCCCACAAGAAAGAATCTTAAGAATATTTTACACAAATCACAATCATGATTTAACCTGATTTCACAAAAATATACATTTTAGCTAACACTTTATGTGGTCAAATCACTTCATGATTAGATAACTTTAAGTAAATCAATTTTAAACAAAATAATTAATAGGGAAAATGTGCCATTGTGACAATTCAATTCAATTCAGTTTATTTATATAGCGCCAATTCACAACACATGTTGTCGCAAGGCACTTCACAACAGTCACGTACATACATTCCAATTGATACTAACAATTGAACAGTGCAGTCGGAGTTCGCTTTTTATTCAAATTGGATAAAAAGTTTTTCTATCTAAGGAAACCCAGCAGATTGCATCCAGTCAGTGACTTGCAGCATTCCCTCCTCCTGGATGAGCATGTAGAGACAGTGGACAGTCACTGGGGTTGACCTTGCAGCAATCCCTCATACTGAGCATGCATGTAGCGACAGTGGAGAGGAAAAACTCCCTTTAACAGGAAGAAACCTCCAGCTGAACCAGGCTCAGTGTGAGCGGCCATCTGCCACGACCGACTGGGGGTTTGAGAGAACAGAGCAGACAAGCTAGCTGAAGGATGAATTATCATGTTGCTATGTGCCAATACAGGAAAACACCTAAATAACAGTTCTGTGTAATGCTGATGTCTGCAAACTAAAGCAAACTCTGGTCCCCATTTTCAATCACACAGCTGTTTGTGTCTGACTAACAGGAAGACCCAAGGACATAATTTAAGTTACATTTTAGCTTCAAACTGCTCACTGTTTCTACAATTACACAGGAGAGGTGGCTTTCTATTAATATGCAACATATACAGCTTGATATAGCTTCAAATAATTTCTTATCCATTCTACTTTTAGTGGCAATTGAACAATGGAAGGCTATTTAATTTGCTATTACTTGTTCTCTGTTGCTTTTCCATCATATTGACAGGGTAAAACCAAAAAGATCTTGAGATGCTGCACCAATTACAACAAATCCAGGATTTCCAAAAAGGATTCACACAAACAGTACGTCAATAGAAAATGTCATTAGATGTCATTAGAAATGACTGAAACTTTATCCACTATGGTGGATAAAATAATATTCCACTGATGTTACAGAAAATTATGTAATTCCATTTGTAAATCAATAGGCCATTAGACAATACATATTCTGCTTTTAGCACTGTTAGATAACAGACTGCTAGAAATATCCCTGTTCCATTGTCCTGGGGCCTCATCTGTGTCAGCCAAGGCTCTGAGTAGCCAGGCCTCTGTCCCTCATTTGTGTTTCATTCTACGTATGGTAAAATATTAATGAAAATTGTTAATCATCCTACCCTGTGATGTTGCCGCTGCTTGTTAACCCGCCCCATCCCCCCTTTACAAGACCTTTTGATAGCTAAGAAGCTGTGTCTTCAATCGTTAGTGATTACTATGAGTTTTGTTTTGCTGGTTATCTTTAAGTTTTGGTCACTGAAGTAGTGACGGTTAATGTTCCATGTGCTGGTTGTTGTTGCTTTTTGTTGTCCTCACATTGTAAATCTAATTATGCAGTGTACACACAACCAGCATTTGCAGCTTTTGCCCTCTGCCTAGTAAGTTGGTAGTGTGAAAAAGCACACGTGGGCTACACAATTAATTACCAGGGTTTGTACATCATTAATTTATATTAAAGCCACTGGCAAGTGTGAAAGCAGTGCTTTTCTTCATGCTCCAGTAACAGAGATGAAGAAAGAGAAAACGCCTGCGACTGGCCACAGATAATCAGTGATAAGATTGGCTAAAAGTAAGTGCTAGGCATGTTTTTTTTTTTATTTGCTGTACTCCATATGGTATTGAGTTCCATATATTGGAATCAATACCTTAATAATACCTGCATGCATAATTATTGATACATATCTTTTGTCTATCTTTTTTCTGTTAGTATCTGCTAATTAAATATATGATTTTCAACCTAAAGCACTTTGAGCCCTTCAAATACTACTTGCAATTATGTTCTCTGAAGGCAACTGACCACTTACAGAGTGGCAATGTATCATTAGTTTACTGCTGTTGGAGAAGCTGTTCCTTTATAATGCAAATTGAATTTTTATGGTGTACTGATGGATCATCTGCTGCAAAGCAGGAATTCATTGCAGTATGACATCCAAGGTATAACCAAGATTAAATTCTTTGAATTATTGCATTACAACCCCTAGTATGGGAAATGGTGCCAACTTCATCCTTTACCACAACAGCGCCAGAGACTTAAACATTCTCTAACCCTGCTGCTGTATTTATCTTCACAGTAATTGCCATGATAAGTGCAATTAGCAAAGCACGGTAACTGCATCTCACCTTTTACCCCTCTTTCTTGTTGCTATTCTTTCATTTTGTCAGTCTTTTTCTAAATGAGATTTTAATTTAGGTTGGCCAGTCTGCTGTAGATTAGAACCTGGGACCAGTGTGACAGCAAAAATAAACAATCGTCATTAGAGCATCATTAACAAACAGAGTACAGAAAGGTAACTTGTCCTGTTCCCTGCAGTGCCAAGCCTACACGGTCCCTGGTCATTTACATTATTTTCTCAATAAGATTTATAGATGAGTAAAAATAGCATTGTGAATTTTATGTATGACAACAAAGCTCTGGCTGGAATATTTTTGCTACAGTGCTCATGGTCCTCTCAGAAGAGCTTTAGCTGGCATCTGGCCACCAGCCACTCCTTCGCTGCCTGCTTTCGTCCCACTGTGATTTTAGGGTTATATAGCACAGAGCTAATTTCACTCAATTTCTAAAAAAACTATATATTGCACAGCAAATGGGTCTCAAAAGACGTTGTATGCAAGAGATAGTTTAGAGATGATGAGCTGTTTATCTGTGTCACAATATTTTTATGATCTACTGAGATTATTCTTGTATGTTTTAAGTAAGATTCCTTTTGTTGTTGTTTTTTTTATTAGCGTATGTACTTTAGAAAAAGAAATCCCTAAATTACTTTTTAATTTCAATCTGAGAAACAGGTATTTTAAAACTATTGTTATTTTCTCAGGGTTGAACTTTTGTTTATATTTATTTTCCTTCTTGTTTATTTGCTCTATCATGTCAGTGTTGGGCTTCAGCTTATGGTTGCCCTTTTGGGATTTTTAAAAATGTTTTACTGAAATCTGATTGATATTGGTCTTGTACTGTCAATTCAAAAGTATACAGGGAAGGTGTGAAAAATAGGACCGCATATCAAAGCATGAAATCAGAATTCTCACACTATAAAGTAGTTTTAGCAGTTTAACAAGTTGACTTCAATTTTAAATATGTTCTCATTATCTTAATACAGTTAACTTTTTCATTTGTTGAATGTAAAGGAGTGCTAATAAACACTTCGGACCAAAAAAGTTCCTGATAAGAAATTAACCCAAAATCTTTACCTTTTTTAATATTTGTAATCAGGGGTGGACTGCGACTATAAAATAGCCCTGCCCAGCCCACAACAATCAGTACACAGAAGGTCATAAATTCCTGGCAATGGTGCAACAATACTTTAATCATGACTCATGACACTATACCAAAAAACAGCGGTAGCACTGATGCTGACTGGATGTTGTTTGAAGAGCATAGTATTTTAGTGTTACTTGAATATTCACAAAGAAATGAAGGTCTCATCACACTTCAGTTTCTCTGGTTGAATCAAAACAAAAAAAGAATCTGAAACTCACGACACATACTATGAGTTCTGATGAATCACATTGTAAAGAGGTTGTAATTAAACAGTTTAACGTGACTGTTCTAAGACATGAATGTTGAATACTGTTAGGTTCATGATTATTGATTGATTAATCTTGATCAATAATTATAATTACAAATCATAATCTGACAAAATCAATTTCTTAACCAAAAATCGTCATTTATGAATCGAGACCAGAGATGTTTCTGGTGTTGTAATTGTGGCTCAATGCCTCTGACAATTACAACCGTTAAATACTCCGTAATAATTAATAACTATTGCCGGAGATGTCACTGTTTAATCGACCGTTTCTGCCGAAACGTGTGGAACTTGAACCTTATTTTGACTGACACATCACTTTTTGCACACAATGAAACACCGAACGCTCTCTCTTTATCTATGTGAATATTTATTAATTTTCACCTACTCAACATGCAAAATTCTACAAACACAGGGGTAACACATCTAAATAAGCAAAATCAACAAACGGTAGTGGGTATGTATTGAGTCAGCCAGCAGTTTATGGCACTACAGACGAAGGAAAATGAGGATGTGAAAGGGGTGTGGTGGCAAGTGGTGGGGGTTGGAGCGCAGCTCCGACTGTCCTTATGGTCTTCTGATCATAAAACTTTCCCCTAACTCCTGAGCACAAAGGATTCTAACTTTTGGCGGCAAGCTAGCACAGTGACATTGAAGACAAAGGGAAATGGAGAATTTTACCATGAGGTCGTTTTAACAGTCCAGTCTTGCAACGTACCCGCGTTCAGATAGTAAACACAAACAGCTCTGGGAACGCGGCGGATCCCGATATCAACATAACACATCAAAGTTCAATAAGCAAGGTTACATGCACATATTATTCAGAACACATGAGATCCTAACCAGCGATTCTGATCGCTTCTACAACCTCTGACCCTGCCCAGGCCTTCTAATAAAGAAATAAAAGATAAAATAAAAAGATTGGTTTTACTTGGTGTTGTCTTCTTCCTGAGGGAGGGAATTCGAGCGAGGAAAAGTGGGGTTAAGTTAATTGTGCGTCCACAATCAACTTCAGGGGAGCGGTCAGTCTTCGTCCTTTGGTCTTCTTGACAAAAAGGAAAAATATGATCTGACCATCAAAGTCGACTTGAAAATGAAACACGATAGCGGTTCGTCTCTCCGAAACTCCGTGTTCTCAGTTACGTGTTAACTCACGTCTTCAATCGGCAAAGTGAAATCTCTGGCCTTCTTAGTCCAAAAACCTCAGTTATGAATTGTTCGTTGTCCAACGAGAGAGAATGAATGAACTCTGCAAAGAGCTCTTCTCTTAAAGTGGTGCGCTTCAGTCAGTAGACCGGTTTTCTAGCAGAAGGCAAGTTTTCAAACATGAGCGCCTCCTATGTAGCGCCCTGTGACGTCAGACTTGGGACGCCCAGTCATATCAGTCGCAATGCTCGATGGGATATGTAGGAGCGGGCTGTCCTGGGTGCAAAATGGCCGATGCCATTGGAGGGGCACAGTGACGTCCAACAACGTGCAGATAATCCAATACTCAGCAAACAAGTGGTCCAACAATACTAACCTTAAAGCTGTTGTGGGTTTCCTCCTCTGTCCTCGGTCTAAGTTCAGCCTGAATAAACTAATTATGGAATGGGAAAAAAACTGGTTTTATGTATCCAATTGATTATAACAGCATATTATATAAGCTAGTCCATGCAATCCAAAAAATTCTTTATTTCCTAATAACCTTAATTAATCCATGCAGTAATTAACTTAATGCACAAAAAAATTATGTACAGGCATCCGAGCAAATGTATTTCCTGTATTCAAAGTTTGTAAGTAATATCAGAAAACTGAAATGTTACCAAAACTTTTATTTCATTTAGTGCATTGTACTGAGCAACACAAATTGGGTATAGATAGAAATGTAGCATCACCTAAATAACATCATTTGCTAAAATCAGCCAGAAAGTAACTACAGGTCCTTCTCAAATAATTAGCATATTGTGATAAAGTTCATTATTTTCTATAATGTAATGATGAAAATTTAACATTCATATATTTTAGATTCATTGCACACTAACTGAAATATTTCAGGTCTTTTATTGTCTTAATACGGATGATTTTGGCATACAGCTCATGAAAACCCAACATTCCTATCTCACAAAATTAGCATATTTCATCCGACCAATAAAAAAAAAGTGTTTTTAATACAAAAAACGTCAACCTTCAAATAATCATGTACAGTTATGCACTCAATACTTGGTCGGGAATCCTTTTGCAGAAATGACTGCTTCAATGCGGCGTGGCATGGAGGCAATCAGCCTGTGGCACTGAGGTCTTATGGAGGCCCAGGATGCTTCGATAGCGGCCTTTAGCTCATCCAGAGTGTTGGGTCTTGAGTCTCTCAACGTTCTCTTCACAATATCCCACAGATTCTCTATGGGGTTCAGGTCAGGAGAGTTGGCAGGCCAATTGAGCACAGTGATACCATGGTCAGTAAACCATTTACCAGTGGTTTTGGCACTGTGAGCAGGTGCCAGGTCATGCTGAAAAATTTAATCTTCATCTCCATAAAGCTTTTCAGCAGATGGAAGCATGAAGTGCTCCAAAATCTCCTGATAGCTAGCTGCATTGACCCTGCCCTTGATAAAACACAGTGGACCAACACCAGCAGCTGACACGGCACCCCAGACCATCACTGACTGTGGGTACTTGACACTGGACTTCTGGCATTTTGGCATTTCCTTTTCTCCAGTCTTCCTCCAGACTCTGGCACCTTGATTTCCGAATGACATGCAGAATTTGCTTTCATCCGAAAAAAGTACTTTGGACCACTGAGCAACAGTCCAGTGCTGCTTCTCTGTAGCCCAGGTCTGGGGAATGCGGCACCTGTAGCCCATTTCCTGCACACGCCTGTGCACGGTGGCTCTGGATGTTTCTACTCCAGACTCAGTCCACTGGTTCCGCAGGTCCCCCAAGGTCTGGAATCGGCCCTTCTCCACAATCTTCCTCAGGGTCCGGTCACCTCTTCTCGTTGTGCAACGTTTTCTGCCACACATTTTCCTTCCCACAGACTTCCCACTGAGGTGCCTTGATACAGCACTCTGGGAACAGCCTATTCGTTCAGAAATTTCTTTCTGTGTCTTACCCTCTTGCTTGAGGGTGTCAATAGTGGCCTTCTGGACAGCAGTCAGGTCGGCAGTCTTACCCATGATTGGGGTTTGGAGTGATGAACCAGGCTGAGAGTTTTAAAGGCCTCAGGAATCTTCTGCAGGTGTTTAGAGTTAACTCGTTGATTCAGATGATTAGGTTCATAGCTCGTTTAGAGACCCTTTTAATGATATGCTAATTTTGTGAGATAGGAATTTTGGGTTTTCATGAGCTGTATGCCAAAATCATCCATATTAAGACAATAAAAGACCTGAAATATTTCAGTTAGTGTGCAATGAATCTAAAATATATGAATGTTAAATTTTCATCATGACATTATGGAAAATAATGAACTTTATCACAATATGCTAATTTTTTGAGAAGGACCTGTATCTTTCTCCCTCTCTCGGGTTCCATACTTACCTGCCCTGTATCTGTTTGTGGAACTTCCACCAGCTCATCTCCCTCATTATCTACCATACTGAGGCTACACAACTGTGTGGCTCTCAACACTCTTCATTCATTTCCGTGATGCTGCTGATATTAACATGAACTTGTGCCGTAGTGCTGCTGCTGGCTGCACTGCTGAACATTTCACCTGATTTGGGACATTCAGTGGCTTCACTCTCATAATGTTGCATTTTTTTTATCTTGCCTTCTCACCCCACCCTTATCAAGGCATTTTTTTACCGATGTTATCCATGTTTTTGTCATACAAGTGCTTCATTACTAGTACCAAAGATACTCAATTATTGTCTTTGCCGCTCCTACTTCTTCTACTTCTCCTTCTTTTCAATTAGCTGATGAGCAGGGGCAGCTGCCGGCTGCCATCCAACTTAAAGACACATTGTTGCCACCTAGTGGACTGGAGTGTGTAGATTAGCAGCTGTTCTGTCATTCTCCAGAACACACAGATGGCCAATCCACTCCATTATAATTAATATTTAACAATTATTACCAAAATTATTAATAATGTTAGAACATAAAATTGTTAGTAAGACTAACAAATCAGGACAGTTCCTCCTCAGGAATCATTAGCCAAACAACTTTCAGTCTTTAAGGTATTGTCCATTGTTAGCACTTTTACAGAGGTAAAAGTGCTAACAATGTCAAATTGACTCTTTGTTAGTTCTTTCTGTTATCAAACAATTACTATCAATTCTTACAACATTAAGCCACAACATTATAAGTCAAAAATTTGAATATCGTTAAAATGTTTACATTTTTGTCAGTCATTTCAGGAAATGAAACTCATAATATATAGATTCAATAAACACATATCCAAACAAGAACTGGGTGCAAAGAAATTAACATACTTTGCAAAAGCCTGATAATTCTGTTTAAAAATTTCCTTTTTTTATTGATATGAAATATTCTAATTTTCTGAGACTGATTTTTGGGTTTTCATTATCTATAAGCCATAATCACCAAAATTACAAGAAATAAAGGCTTGAAATACTTAATTCATTGTGTAATGAATCTCAGTAATATGAGTTGAACTTTCTAAAATTATTGACAAAAAAATATTACTTTTTTTTTTACGATATTCACATTTTAAAGTCGCACATGTATTAAAGCTTGTCACTGTGAATAATTTATCAATAAATATGGTTTTGTAACTTTTTGCATGTTTAAATTTGACTTCATAGCGACATTCAACAAGCAGATAGCAAATGTTGAAGTTGTTGTATGATAAAATGGAGCAAATAATTGAATCACAGCAGCCTCCCTCTCAAGGAAGCTGCTAAATTAGACAAACTGGAGCAAACAGGAATACAGTTGTATGAACACATTTCGAGTCTCAAGGTTAATAAAAAACTTGTATTTTTCTTAAAAGAAGCTCTTAGGCAAAAATGTGGTGGTTTATGATGGATATGTCTCCATTAGGACCGTGACTTTTTTCAACACTGTCATATTTCTGTATTCTAAGCTGTTTTCTGTTTGAAAGTCAAGTCCTTAAGATTAAGATACATTTGTATTTAGCCTATGCATTACTGAATGGAACTTTTTTAAGAGTTAAAGGCAAAGACACAATTGTTATATATTACAGTGAACTCTACAAATTAAGTCTTTTCTTTCAAGCATACTTTTAAGATCAAACTCAATAGTTCAGTGTTTTTAGTTCCCAAAAGTACAGGGAGCTTGATGCCTGATGCTGAATTAGTTTTCTAATTGTAATATTTTATCACCATAACCTCTCATCAGGTTTCTTGTCCTGCAGTATCTTAACTTATAAGCTACCTTATTCCTGTAACACTATCAATATCCTAGGATTTTATCCTTTCCACAGCTATCTGACATGAATCTCATTTAAATAGAGTCAGCAGAGGACAGAGGGGCTTAAATGTCAACGATGAACCGTATTATTATAATTTTTCAATCACTGTAAAGATTGACATCTTGGTGGAAAAAGTTGTTTCTCCTCCTGCCTTTCCCTCTCATTCTGCTCTTCAGGTCGGTCTGACTCTTTAGACCCATGAAGAGGCTGGGTGGCCCCTCATTAAGCACATTCTGGATTACAGCTCCTGGCTGGAGCTATTTCCAACAACATGCTAGCGCATTGTAATGAGCCTCTCTGTGTGCTCCGCAAACACACTCAATCTCCCACTTTAATCACTGAGGAGGAGATAGGCTACTCCTTGAGCCCTCAATCGGAGCAGTGAAAGGAAAGGGGATTTTCAAGTTTCTTCATCCTCTGATGACAGATAATCTCCTTGGGAGATGAGTGTTCTGTCGCATAGCTCTGATTGACATGTCTTGCATTATAATAGAGTGAGTTAGATGTAAAAGCTGGAAGAAATGCCATAGCCAGGAGAAGTGAAGCAGAAGAAGTGTTTTGAGTCAGCAATGATCCTTAGATGTCTTGTCCTTCTGTTTCAGATCATAGGAAGCCAGTAGGGATATTATATTGTGTCCGTACTGCATTATCCTTTGAAAACAACAAGCGAGTATATTCAAAGCATTGCACTGATGTAAAGATCTGCATTATGAGAAAAAAGAACAAAAGCTTAACACATCAATTTAGAAAAGCAAACATGACTCAATGTTTCAAAGAGAGACACAGCCGATTCATGAATTAAGTTTATAAGCAGAGATGTTTGGAATTTAGTTGATTAAAAAAAAACAAAAAAAACACATGCATATGTGCATCAAACTTATGGATTAAAAATGCACAAGTATAGATACACAGTATTTTAAACCACAGCCTGCAGGCACAGTGTATTCAAACTGACATGATACAGGGGTTTTGTAGTACCTGAGCCTGTCATTTAGTAACAGCATCCCAGCATTTATTTCCAGTGCCCAACATGAAGCAAAACTCATTATACTCACGAAGTGGCAACAATTAATGAGGCATAGGCTCATAGCATGTAGATAGTTACATTTGGATTATCCTTGCATGTGAATTGCACTGTTCAAGAGAAACCCAGTTTGAGGACCGTGAGATATGCAGTTAGGAGTAAAATACAACAAAATGTTGCATCTACACAGCATTGCTGTTCAAAGATATTGAGATAAATCAACTAATGTTGCAGATACGCATTTTTTAAAATGAGTAAATGCTCAGAACATGCAGTTTGCCAATGGACTAAAGCTTTGTATCTGCAGATTTCATTACTTCGTTAATGACAAAAAACGTTTTCAAAATAGAGACTCTGAAAGCAAGACATTGTTTTTTTTTACATATTCGTGTACAGAAGGTGCTGTCTTGTACCATCAGAGGACTCATTAGAAAAGAGGATCTCAAAGAGTTTCCAACAAGCTTCCTGACTTGATAAACAAACATGTAGTGCTATATCCTGACATAGCTAAAGCTATGCATACTATAAATATCTATTGCCACAAGATTAATAATTGCTGCTTGGGACATCAGATAGCATTGGAAACTGGCTGATTTAAATGCCATAGCATGCCAACACTGCCAATGAAAATTAATGAATAGGTCATTTAACACATGTATTGACTGAGAGTCATGTGACATGAGTTAAGGTTCACGGGAATCAATGCATCCTTCTATC